>NC_143026.1:29932500-30265000 GCF_057628025.1 Oncorhynchus mykiss
CAAGACCCAGAAACAAAACAGCAATCACCTAGGTGATGCATAACGAGGTGTTCCATAGAAGGAAGTGGAGAAAATGGATAAGGCCATCTTACTTACGTATACACACCCTGTCCGTGATAGCTAACACAAACAACTAATGAGCCTGATTGCTTTTCAAAGTAACTGTGCTGGCTGACCGTTGGTTTGGGGGACCTCCCTTTCCGTGAATAAAGCGGACCCCCACCCCACTACCCCAGCCTCAGCGGGCTAGCCGGGTCTGGCAGTGACTTCACTGTGTTTACTGTAATTAGTGGCACCTCATTTACAGCCCACTGACCCAGAATGACCCCTAGCTCTGACATCACACAAAACAACTAGCACCACTACACTACGAACAAACAGAACTGGGGCGGGAGAGAGGAGGAAGGATTCTAAGCAAAAGGTTTGCGTGTGTGTGTGTGTGTGTGTGCGTCCGTGCGTTTACGTGTGTGTGAGTCTGTGTGTGTGTGTTTGCGAAGGCAACAGAAGGGGTTGAGGGAGGGTGGAGGGTGGGGGTGTAGGCTCATTGTGCTGGACTTCAGAGGCCAAACGTCTGCAGCTTCCTTTTGGAGGCAGTGGGTTAAAAATAATGTGGTGTGCAGTGAGCGCGGGGAGAAAGGCGCAGACAGCCAGGAGCCAGAGTCGCTCTCATTCAGAGACAGCCCTCAGGAAGAGAGCTCTCTGATATGCACCCCGGCACGGCAGCGGATGGATTGTTTATTTTATTTTCTGGATGTCTCACTCCAGGGCCTAAGATGCCCATAAATGTCCGGTACACAAACAGAAATAGATGGTCATCAGTTTACCCCCGGCTCATCCTCTTAGAATGAATCAAAACAGATAGAGTACCATGGACACCGGAGAGAGATTTCTCTCTACGTCTTTCTTCTTCTTCTTTGGGGTGGCAGGTAGTGGTTAGAGAGTTGGACTAGATCAAATCCCTGAGCTGACAAGGTAAACATCTGTTGTTCTGCTCCTGAACAAGGCAGTTAACCCACTGTTCCTAGGCCTTCATTGAAAATAAGAATTTGTTCTCGACTGACTTGCCTAGTAAAATAAAATTCCCTCCGATGTTTTTTAATATTTAACCAGACAAGGTACTTGCTCTAGTGTTTTCACTATTGAGAAGAAAATCAATGCAAGACGACTGAAGAGGTTTTTGTTCATAGTCATTAGTTCAATATCATCCTCTTTCTGTACATCATAATGATCTTTCAGATCAACCATCTTAACATAAATGCAGCTGGTGTCAGGAGTTCAGGGCCATTCAGCACTCGAGACAAGTGAGGTGTGACACTGCTGCAAAACAACATAGAGGTGTACACACACACACACCCCACGCACAGCCACACACACACACACACACACACTCCCACACACAGCCACACACACATTTCTTCACTAGTGGAGGTAGAGAAACAACTCCATACACAAGGTGGCACTGAGACCTCATGGTGACAAAGGGAGCCTTTGACACCCAGCATGTGTGTGTGTGCGAGTGTTTGAGAGAGTGCGTATGTGGGCATGTGTGTGTGTGAGAGAGAGTGTGTATGTGTGCGTTTGTGTGTATGTGTGTGTTTGTGAGTGTATCTCGGGGGCAGGAGCGGTGACTCCCAGGTGATCAGTTCCCTCCTCCCCTCCCCTCCCCACCCTTGCTCTCTCCCTCCTCGGGGTGGGGGAGTGTTGCGTGAGGAAGCTGGACGGTCGCTGCCTTGCTCCACCCTGTAGATAAGACTGTCTCCAGCTGGCCTCGTACACCTCCTGTCATCTGTCTGCTTCTTATCACACCATGCTGCTCAGTGTTGACGGCCTAATTAGCCTGACGCCAGTCCGTAGTCCCAGTCCCCAGTGCCCCCCCCCCCCCATCTGCTCTACCACCCGGAGGCAGAGGGCCTGAGGGAGGCTTACCTGCTTAGCGTCTGGACCCTGTGGACCCTCGAGACCAAAACGTCTGGATGCATGACAGTGGTGGATAAAGACTAGACAATAGGTTAGGTGGCTCCCCAGATCACTGTCTTTCAAAGTAAAACAAAGCCCAATGATTAGAGGTGATGTAACATCTGTTATCTCCATACAATAACTTATACTCAACTACAAGCTATCTGTGACTTGGCTGTTTACAGTAAATGAGCAGTGACATTTGTCAAAGGAAGCATTTGCATAATAGCTTTCAAAAATTAAGATGGTGGAAGGACATTGTTATTCAATTATTTAATGTGATGTTTTAATGCTTATAAAGAGATTTACATGTTGATAAAGGTGGTAAGTAGAGCCGTCTTACCAGATGAAGAGTTCCACTCAACAGCTAATTATAATGGGGAGTAGTGCACTCCTCTGATGGAAGGGCCACATAAACACTCAACATTTTTCTATTATCTATTTGAAGTGTTTGCAAAGTGGTTGTGGTGGTGGACAAAGTGTACTCTGTGATTATTATATGCCACGATCGATCTGACCAGACTCCCACATACAACGATCGATCTGACCAGACTCCCACATACAACGATCTGACCAGACTCCCTCATACAACGATCGATCTGACCAGACTCCCTCATACAACGATCGATCAGACCAGACTCCCTCATACAACGATGGATTTGACCAGACTCCCTCATACAACGATCGATCTGACCAAACTCCCTCATACATCGATCGATCTGACCAGACTCCCACATACAACGATCGATCTGACCAGACTCCCTCATACAACGATCTGACCAGACTCCCACATACAACGATCGATCTGACCAGACTCCCACATACAACGATCGATCTGACCAGACTCCCACATACAACGATCGATCTGACCAGACTCCTTCATACAACGATCGATCTGACCAGACTCCCTCACACAACGATCGATCTGACCAGACTCCCTCATACAACGATCGACCTGACCAGACTCCCTCATACAACGATCGATCTGACCAAACTCTCTCATACATCGATCGATCTGACCAGACTCCCACATACAACGATCGATCTGACCAGACTCCCTCATACAACGATCGATCTGACCAGACTCCCTCATACAACGATCGATTTGACCAGACTTCCACATACAACGATCGATCTGACCAGACTCCCTCATACAACGATCGATCTGACCAGACTCCCACATACAACGATCGAACTGACCAGACTCCCTCATACAACGATTGATTTGACCAGACTTCTACATACAACGATCGATCTGACCAGACTCCCACATACAACGATCGATCTGACCAGACTCCCACATACAACGATCTGACCAAACTCCCACATACAACGATCTGACCAGACTCCCTCATACAACGATCGATCTGACCAGACTCCCTCATACAACGATCGATTTGACCAGACTTCCACATACAACTATCAATCTGACCAGACTCCCACATACAACGATTGATCTGACCAGACTCCCACATACAACGATCTGACCAAACTCCCACATACAACGATCTGACCAGACTCCCACATACAACGATCGATCTGACCAGACTCCCACACACAACGATCTGACCAGACTCCCACACACAACGATCTGACCAGACTCCCACATGCAACGATCTGACCAGACTCCCTCATACAACGATCGATCTGACCAGACTCCCTCATACAACGATCTGACCAGACTCCCACAGACATCGATCTGACCAGACTCCCACATACAATTATCGATTTGACCAGACTCCCACATACAACGATCGATCTGACCAGACTCCCACACACAACGATCTGACCAGACTCCCTCATACAACGATCGATCTGACCAGACTCCCACATACAACGATCGATCTGACCAGACTCCCACATACAACAATCGATCTGACCAGACTCCCACATACAACGATCGATCTGACCACTCCCTCATACAACGATCGATCTGACCAGACTCCAACATACAACGATCGATCTGACCAGACTCCCACATACAACGATCGACCTGACCAGAGTCCCACACACAACGATCTATTTGTCCAGACTCCATCATACAACGATCGATTTGACCAGACTCCCACATACAACGATCGATCTGACCAGACTCCCACACACAACGATCTATTTGTCCAGACTCCATCATACAACGATCGATCTGACCAGACTCCCACATACAACGATCGATCTGACCAGACTCCCACATACAACGATCGATCTGACCAAACTCCCTCATACAACGATCGATTTGACCAGACTCCCACATACAACGATCAATCTGACCAGACTCCCTCATACAACGATCGATCTGACCAGACTCCCTCATACAACGATCGATCTGACCAGACTCCCACATACAACGATCGATCTGACCAGACTCCCACATACGACGATCGATCTGACCAGACTCCCTCATACGACGATCGATTTGACCAGACTCCCACAGACAACGATCGACCTGACCAGAGTCCCACATACAACGATCGATCGGACCAGACTCCCACATACAACGTTTGACTTATATTGAGGTCACCATGTTGAAAAACAATATTCACACCTCGTTTGGTTTCTTATCAAAGAGTACTTCCCCCTATAGATACAAGCATTTCTAGGTAGAGATCGAACCGAGACAGATACAGATATCATGGAGCTCAGTATCTCGTCCAATAGGGTACATGGGTCCAAGCATTCAGGTGACTGGAGCAGAGTCATTATTAGCCCCATTACAGCAGCCAGCTCCAGACAATATCTCTCTCCTGCAATGTGCATGATAAGGGCCATTGATAAGTATC
This sequence comes from Oncorhynchus mykiss, assembly GCF_057628025.1. Classification (NCBI taxonomy): domain Eukaryota; kingdom Metazoa; phylum Chordata; class Actinopteri; order Salmoniformes; family Salmonidae; genus Oncorhynchus; species Oncorhynchus mykiss. The sequence goes on from NC_143026.1 coordinate 29,937,234, forward strand.
TTTAGAGACAGATAGCATAGAGACAGTCTCGTTTTCCATGGAGAGGAATACTCATTAACCTTTATGAGAGTCGTTAAACTTTGCTTAGATGTTAGATATGCCACTCATTGATGTGTTGTGGGCCCTGCTAGTGATTTATGGATGGCCTGTGGTATTGCCTGAGTGACGCCTGCGAGGACCCATGGCTGTTTGAGGTGGGCAGTCATATAGAGGCAGTGTTGGAAATAAGCGGAGAGAGAGGGCACTCCCTGGGCCTGAGGTGACGGGAGAGAATGGAGACAGTCCTGTCTTGAGTTAGGACTGTAGATGTCAGATTTTCAGCCCTGAAGCTTAACAACTGGACAGTCAATCTGTGGTATTTTTCACCTATTTAGGCCCCACAATAGGACATGATCCTTCTAGTCATTTGGAGGTTTGTATCTATTAGGGACCTAATTTTGAGTCTCACAAACTACTGTACCCTTACTCGTATCGTATTGTGATGGTCTCATAACCATAAGTCCTATGATTCTGTTCCAGACACTACAGTACTACTGTCCATACAGTCAACACAAGGCCTTATGCAGTTTTAATCCAAAGTGCTTTCAACCTATTACTTTGCTATTGTTCAGACCTCAGGCCGCAATGCCATCCATCCCAATCAACTCTGTTTCCATCCAGACATCAATACCCATTCAATATTGAAACCAGCAGCCACTACCTCAGAGCCGCACGCACGCGCAGACACACACACACACACACACACACACACACACACACAAAAACACACTACACCATCATCTTTCCAACCCCTGCCTGCATCTCACATAATGCCATTTAGAATAATAGCATTGTGAGCAAATAGCACTTAACTCTGTTAACGGACAAATCTACTCGCCCCGCCTATGAGAGCATCTGTCATATTTATGAATACGTATAAGCAGATGCTCAGGCAAGGAATCCAATTTGTCCACTCAATGCTTTTTTCCTGCTCGCCGCCGCACCTTCAACCTCACCCTCACTCTCAAACACCACCGTCAGGTCACAGGTGCCCGTTGTTGTTCTCTGACCCCTGAGGTGTGCGTACGCTGCCTCAGACTTCCTTTTCCCCCAATTACGGGGCAGCGAATAATGTCGCCTTGCCCTCTCCTGAACCCTGGCATAAAAAAAACACTAATTTTTTGGGTCCTTCGATTTCGCTGCCATAATAAATAAGACCAGAGAGGCCTTGGCTTCCCAGTGACACTGACCTCCTGACCCTAACCCTAACCCTCGACCTCTGGGACTGCAGGGACAAAAGTGGGCTTTCCTTTTCATTCTGCTCTGGGAGGGTTATATGGGCCTGACCTCATGCTCTTTTTAACCTCTCAACCCCTGGCCTGATGTCTGTGATTTAGGGCAAATTTCATTACATGCCTTTCCTAGATGAAACATGATGGTGGGATGTAGCTAGCACATTTGGATCCTTGGAAGTTGGGGGAACATGTGCTTTTGGTTTCACATTGGTTGTGGGAAAGAAGCCATACGTTTCCTGACCAGTAAAACAGAACATTTTTTAAACGTTATGAGAACAGAAGTGAAAATGTAGTCTCTTCTGGGAATGTTTATTTTAAGGTTGCAGTGATGTTCTAAGAATTTTTCCTCTGGTTTCTTGAAAGATTTCCTGGAAGGTTTTATTTTCAACTCCAAGCAGAGATACAGTGACACATGGAAATTCAATGATCATACAAACAGTATTTTTTTATTGTGACATGGCATCAGTGAGATTTAAACATTAGACCCTTTGTTCTCTATCCTTGTAATTCTTTCTTTATTTAACAAGGCAAGTCAGTTAAGAACACATTTTTATTTTCAATAACAGCCTAGGAACAGTGGGTTAACTGCCTTGTTCAGGGGTAGAATGACAGCTTCTAACTTGTCAGCTCAGGGATTTGATCTCACAACCTCTCAGTTACTAGTCCAACGCTCTAACCACTAGGCTACCTTCCACCACAATTACAGTTGGAATCGGGATGGATTCAATCTGTATCGCTGAAGTATCAAGGAAGCTCCTTGTCCATTTTTTTTTTAGAGTGAATGCAGTCTCCGTGACCATGAGAACATCACTTTTAATTGTCAATGGAGCTACAAGATGATCTTCAAGGCTACGGATTGAATAGAGTCCTTTGTCCACTGCGCCAACAGGATAGAGATGGCATGGCATGTTTTTTTACTCATACAAAGCTGTTCATTTTTTGTCTATTCAAACAGACCAAAGGAAACAAAAGAAACAAGCACCCTTTAAGATCAGGTTTGCCAATTAGTAGGCGTGGCCAACACACCTGAACAGACTTAAAGTGATGCTTCAGAGCTTTAGTATAATTTCAGCCAGTAGTTTAGAAAGTAGTACTCACAAGCCAAAACGGGTCCCCAAAAATTGTCCACAATTGTGTACTATGTCATCCATTTTGTATAAATTGTTGCATCCTACAAACATTTTAAAGTAAATAAAATTGCAATTCATATGAAATGTTACGTGCTTAAGACCTCGGACTGCATCTTTAACAAGATAGAGGATAGAGTTTTGTTGACGCTGAGAATGGGATGTATATGTTTTTAAATAACATTCACAGAATTTTTTTTGATCTCTACTTAAGTGTTCTTGTTTTTTATAAAAAGTTTTCTTTATGTTTTGAGAACAGAATTTAGAGCTTATTGATGTTAATGTGTAGAATGAATATGATGTTGAACAGCTCAGCGTTCTACCCCTCCAAGCTCATCACGACGCTCAGGACCCTGGGACTGAACACCTCCCTCTGTAACTGGATCCTGCACATCCTGATGGGCCGCCCCAGGTAGTGAGGGTAGGCAACAACACATCCGCCATGCTGACCCTCAACACGGGGGCCCCACAGGGGTGCGTGCTTAGTCCTCAGCCACCCATGTCATTGACTATTCTCTCTGCTGCTGCATGGCAAGCGGTACCAATGCACCAAGTCTGGAACCGACAGGACCCTGGACAGCTTCTGCTTCCAAGCCATAGGACTGCTAAATAGTTAACCAGCTACCCGGACTATCTGTCCTGACCCTTTTTGCACTAACTCGTTTGATTCATCACGTACATTGCTGCTACTGTGTATATTCTATCCTGTTGCTTAGTCACTTTGCCCATACCTATATGTAAAGTAAGCATTTCACTGTTAGTCAGCTTCAATATTCCAGATGGTTTTGGGTTCTGTCAATTAAACATTTTGCCTAATTTCCAATCCCCCTCATTTTATTTATTTATTCCTGAATCATACCACCCCTCCCCTACTTGGAGTAAACTAACAGACAACAGTACTTCTACTGCTATTTACAGCTATTTTATCTCACATGTTCTGTACGGAACATGTACTGTAGTTAAATAATTATTCCCATATTCCTAATTTCCTCTTTCTGTAAGTGCTGGATTTTCACCACCAGCGGACAATCCACCATTCCTTCTGATCTTAACTCCAACCCTCCAATGTCCACAGATTAACCCACCTTTCCCAGTACAATACAATTTTGCTATTACCCATTCTTTTGCAAAAATTCAGGATCATGACAGTACTGGTTTGAGCTCTATAGGGGTTAAAATGTATACACCAATAACATTGTTGTGTTTGTTCTTGAACCTCCCCACTTGTAACATTTCTACCAATATTGCCCTAAAAATCTGTATTTTTCCTAAGAGTATATTGATAATTCCCATTGACTAATCGTCACACCACTTTTTATTTCGTTTAATAAAATATATAGACGCAAATAGTTAAAAAGAGGGGCAAAGTGCTGTTTTCACACCTATTTGCCTCATGATTTGTAAACTCGCTCACAATTTCTCTGTACTTCACATTGGAGTGCTGCTGCACAAAGCTCAAGACGCTCTCTCCACTTTCTTACAATATTTATTTAGCACAAGTGATAACTAGTGATGCACAGATATTACATTTTTGGCCAATACCGATATCAGATATTTTCCTTGCCAAAAAAAACCCTGATACCGATACCGATAACCGATATAAAAAAAGATTGTGGCCTTATAAGCATTCTAGTACAGTTAAATAGTTAACACACACACACATGGACACAGCAGTCTAAGGCACTGCATCTCAGTGCAAGAGGCGTAACTACAGTCAGTGGTTTGAATCCAGCCTGTATCACATCCGGCCGTGATTGGGACTCCCATAGGGCGGCACACAATTGGCCCAGCGTTATTCCAGCGTTAACACTACTGAATATGACTGCACGTCACATAATAATTTAACGCATTCATAAATGTTTTATGTAGTCATTACACATTGATTACACTGTCACTCGTATTTCATATGTCACAACGATTCATCGATACATATGCTATGATGCTGGTAAAGTTGACTCGCGCACCTACAGTGCTCGTCATAAAAAAATGGATGCAAACAATGTTATTCCCCAAAAACATAGCAAAACAACATCTGTTTCAGCTAGCTAACTATATGGCTAGGTGTCATCATCTAAAATAACCCTAATTTATAAGACAGTTGATTAATGGTGGTCGGACCCATCTATGTGAAGCTAGCCACAATATGGATTCGCCACAATAGCGGACTTTGCGGTTAGCCATCAAAATAAAAGTATGGCATAATTCTACTATTTATTTTCATTTGCATCACTGTCTTAATTTGAAGTTGAAATTTCAAACCGCAAATTCCCCTATTGTGCCTAATCCTTATTGTGGCTAGCTTCACAACACATAACCCAGTCCGGTCGAGCCTCACTAGCCAGATGAAGCTAGCTGGCTGCTTTGGGCAACAGGTTTAAGTAGCCCAAAGCAGCTATTTATTTTCATGAACTGAAGTTCAATTTCAATCGGCGAACAACAAGTGGCAACCTCGCTAGTACTTACTCACAAGGATTCCAAATTCATTGCTAAGAATAATGAAAATGACTGCAGTTTCTACTGGTCATTGTTTTCAGGCTGGTTGTATTGGTGCTAGCTAGGTGCCAAGCTAAAGCTAGCTACCCCAGAAGTTGCGATCAAACAAATTATGCTTTATTACCAATTCGGTATTGTAAACACATCGTTCGTGGCTGGTGTTTGCTTGTTTGCAGACATTTTAGTACACCTTTGACAGTGCAACCGTCACGCTGACCCTAACGGTGTTCCGCAGTATGTATGTCGTGAAGCTAATAGCAGTGACACTATTACTGTGCAACTCCGCTAGGGCAACATCTGAAAAATGGCACACTTGGTAGTGTGTACTGGTGCTTGGCCAGTGGACAAAAGCCAACATCACCCACGACAGAGAACGGTTAATTGTCAAGGGCAATGAATTCCATTATCTTGGCTTTAATGGATTTCGCCTTTGAGTTGAAATTTTCTTACTCTTTCAAATGACTGCTCGACTTGTTGACTGCTCGATCCACACAGCACGTGTAGCGCAAAGTTTTATATGGCGTCATTACGTCATGAGCCTATGTTTTATAGGTATGCACAGTAGCTTTGACATCGGTTTTTAACATCGGCATTAAACTAGACATCGGGCCGATACTGATGTTGGCTGTTTTAGCTAATATTGGCCAATTCGGATATGTTCATCGATATATCGTGCATCCCTAGTGATAGCACATCACTCCCGACAAACACAAGCAAAAACTCTACGTAAATGTAGCAGCCTATACACACAAACATTATCGATCTGACATGCTGTATTGCATGGAAAGAGACTGTTTTTCAGTGAGTCTAGCTAGCCGACTAACGTAGCATTGTGCATTGATAGCCCATTCGTTTGTGAGAAAATGTGAATGGGATCAAGTTTGGTAGTGGTTTCATCCTCCCCAAGACCAGTAGTTTTTCCAGGAGTTGTTTTAAAATCATGTCATCTGGATATATCAACTCTGGTCCCATCATACACACCACAAAAACCACAAAGACACTGATTGAACTCAGCCAGCAGCTCCTGAAGAGGAAGATCACCATGGTTGGCACAGTTAGAAAGAACAAGCCTGAGCTACCACTGCACTCCTCGCAACAAGGGGGGAGAGAGACCTTCTCATCAAAGTTTGCCTTCACCCCCACCACCACTCTAGTTTCTTACCTCCCAAAGAGAAACAAGAATGTGGTCCTCCTGAGCAGACTGCACAAAACGGCTGAGATCAGTGATCGTGAGGACAGGAAGCCAGCCATCATCCTGGACTACAACCACAACAAAGGGGGTATGGACAACCTGGACAAGGTGGTTGGAACTTACAGCTGCAGGAGGATCGCTGCCCGCTAGCCCCTGGTCATCTTCCATAACATCATTGATGTATCCTCATACAATGCCTTGGTGATTTGGAACAAGATCAAGCCTACCTGGATGCCTAATAAGCGGAACAGCAGCCTCTGCAGCACTTGTGTAAGCTGTTCAGGGGGCTGAATCTTGCCCTGATCCACCTGAGGCTGTGGCTGGGCAGGCAAGAGGAGGAGATGCCAATTCTGCCCCCCAAAGAAGGACTGTAAAACAAATACTATGTGCTGCACATGTGAGAAATGCATCTGCAAAGTCCATGCACACACACTTGCTTAATGTCCTACATGTGCTAATTAGAGTTGATTGATTTATATTCTTTACATTTTTGTTTTTTATCTTTTATCTTATTTGATTCTTATTTATTGTTGTTGTTTATACAGTTTGTGGGTGGGGGCAATGGTTAAAAAAAATGGGAGAAGACTAGTATTTTGTAGTTGAATTCCTCCTTGTACAATATATAAGAATGTATCACCATGTTACCAAAAAAGTTCAAGACTGTTGTTGTCTCCCTTCAATAAAATGCATTGAAACTACTTTCTGCACATTTCTGCTTCTTTCTTAGGCTATACAAGTGCTATACAAGTGCTATCTCTTGCTAAAAAATATATGTTTACACCTCTGTAGTACCATTATCAATAACAATAATAACAATAATAAACCTCAATTATGACAGGTGTGTTGTAATACTGATTAAATGTCTTTCTGCATTGTGAAGAGAGAAAACCAGATATTCACAGTTTGTGATGAATGACAAGTTGTTTCTTCATGCAAAATATATTTTGGGTTAAAAATGTAATAAAGCTGCTTTATTTTAGGGGTTTAGTGAAGGCGGGACATTTTTTACCCTTAGGACAAGGGGAGTATACTGAATGTTAAGACTACACAAGGGCCAAGTGATAATGCCTGAGAAGCCAGTGTTTGGAAGATATATTGGCACAGTGTTGTTTGTCCCGAGATGAAGTGATAATGCCCAAAGGCTTCGTGGGCATTATGACTTTTATTCAATGACTTTTATTCAACATATTCAAATAAGAATTGACATATTTTCATTAAAACATTTATTTTTATGAATTTATTCATACTATTTCATCCTTCCACAAGATTCATCCTCCCAACAAAATGTTTAGGTTGCTACCCAAGCCGGCAGGTCGTTCTAAACAACAACGAGAACGAACGAAACCGAAACAGTTCTGTCTGGTACAGATACGAAACAGTTCTGTCTGGTACAGATACGAAACAGTTCTGTCTGGTACAGATACGAAACAGTTCTGTCTGGTACAGATACGAAACAGAAACAGTTCTGTCTGGTACAGATACGAAACAGTTCTGTCTGGTACAGATACGAAACAGAAACAGTTCTGTCTGGTACAGATACGAAACAGTTCTGTCTGGTACAGATACGAAACAGTTCTGTCTGGTACAGATACGAAACAGTTCTGTCTGGTACAGATACGAAACAGTTCTGTCTGGTACAGATACGAAACAGAAACAGTTCTGTCTGGTACAGATACGAAACAGAAACAGTTCTGTCTGGTACAGATACGAAACAGTTCTGTCTGGTACAGATACGAAACAGTTCTGTCTGGTACAGATACGAAACAGTTCTGTCTGGTACAGATACGAAACAGTTCTGTCTGGTACAGATACGAAACAGTTCTGTCTGGTACAGATACGAAACAGAAACAGTTCTGTCTGGTACAGATACGAAACAGTTCTGTCTGGTACAGATACGAAACAGTTCTGTCTGGTACAGATACGAAACAGAAACAGTTCTGTCTGGTACAGATACGAAACAGTTCTGTCTGGTACAGATACGAAACAGTTCTGTCTGGTACAGATACGAAACAGTTCTGTCTGGTACAGATACGAAACAGAAACAGTTCTGTCTGGTACAGATACGAAACAGTTCTGTCTGGTACAGATACGAAACAGTTCTGTCTGGTACAGATACGAAACAGTTCTGTCTGGTACAGATACGAAACAGTTCTGTCTGGTACAGATACGAAACAGAAACAGTTCTGTCTGGTACAGATACGAAACAGAAACAGTTCTGTCTGGTACAGATACGAAACCGAAACAGTTCTGTCTGGTACAGATACGAAACAGAAAACATAGAATGCCACCCCAACTCACGCCCTGACCAAACTAAACTAGAGACATAAAAAAGGAACTACGGTCAGGACGTGACAGTACCGCCCCCCCCCAAAGGTGCGGACTCCGGCCGCAAAACCTAAATCAATTGGGGAGGGTCTGGGTGGGCATCTGTCTGCGGTGGCGGCTCTGGCGCGGGACGTGGACCCCACTCCACCATAGTCTTGGCCCACTTAAGTGGCGCCTTCTGAGCGGTGACCCTCGCCGCCGATCTCGGACTGGGGACCCTTGCAGCGGACCCCGAATAGACGGGAGATTCCGGCAGTGCCGGACAGACGGGAGACTCTGACAGCGCCGGGGCTCTCAGAAGGGCGGCTCTGGCAGTTCCGGACAGGAGAGAGACTCTGGAAGCACCGGACAGGCGGGAGAACCTGGAGGGAGGAGACGGAGAGACAGCTGGGGAGACCTACAGGAGGCCTGGTGCGTGGAGGAGGCACCGGATGGACCGGGCTGTGGGGGAGCACTGGAGCTCTGGTGCGCAGCCTTGGCACCACTGCTCCAGGCTGGATGACCACTTTAGCCCGGACCCTCCAGAGTGCAGACAGAGGTTGAACCGGGCTGTGGGTGAGCACTGGAGATCTGGTGCATACCACTCACACCTCTCCCTTAGGTGCATTGCCCACATTCGCCACCTCACGGGCCGAAACGACGTACCGGAGACCAAACATGCTGGGTCGGCACAATACGCCCTGGCTGGAAGCCCACTCTCGCATGGCACTTGCGGGGGGCTGGGATGTAGCGCACCAGGCTAAGAACGCGTACTGTAGACACCGTGCGCTTGACCGCAGAACACGGTACCTGACTAGTACGGTGCCTGCCACGGTAAGCACGGGGAGTTGGCTTAGGTCTCCAAACTGACTCTGCCGTGTGCCCCCCCCCAAAAAAAATTTGGGGGCTGCCTCTCGTGCCTGTTGCGCTGCCTTGCCTCATACGGCCGCCGCTCAGCTTTCGCTGCCTCCAGCTCTGCCTTGGGGCGGCGATATTCCCCAGCCTGTGCCCAGGGTCCCTTGCCGTCCAATATTTCCTCCCAAGTCCAGGAGTCCAGAACCCTCTGCTCCTGGTTACCACGCTGTTTGGTCCTTTCTTGGTGGGTGATTCTGTAACGGCCGTTGGTGGAAGAAGGTGAGGACCAAGGTGCAGCATGGTACGTGTTCATAATTATTTTAGTAGAACACTGAAAAATACAAAAACAACAATGTGAACGAACGAAACCTAAACAGTTCTGTCTGGTACAGATATGAAACAGAAAACATAGAATGCCCACCCCAACTCACTCCCTGACCAAACTGAGACATAAAAAAGGAACTAAGGTCAGGACGTGACACAATCACTTCAAACTGAAGCTGGAAAGACAGCAAACTCATTCAGTTTTACCTGTTTTCTATTGACATTTCTTTGTATATATCCATAACAAATGTGCTGATTCATGATTTCAACTGACTGAGAAAAGCTGCCTGCCTGTATGTCTTATCCAGACTCCCGACACATTCATTACAATGCGACAGCTGGAGATCGAATTTGAATATTGAAACAATGTTGCAAATGTCGGAGAGACAGACAACAAGGTTTATACATACCTCTGCTGTTGAAAACAAATGTTAGTCTAAATAAAAGTGAGATAATGTCTAGATGCTTTATATAGTTGAGGTCAAGTTTATAAATTGCCTGGCTGGTGTGATGTACCTGTGGATTGAGCACTCAGATGGAACAGAGTAAATAGGCATTTTAACATCATGTATTTAGCAGGTGGTAACTTGTTGAATAGCTGGAATGACTGAAATGTGGTTTTAACCAATCAGCAATCAGGATGATTCAATATTTACACACTATGAGCTTGGAATAATACTGTGAAATTGTGAAAATTATGATAATGCCCTTTTAGTGTAAGAGCTGTTTGAAAATACTTACAATTTCAGTCTATTTTGGTGTGATGGTGTTTTGGCCTGCCTGGTGACATCAACACACTCAGACCACTCCCAGACAGTCCTAGCGAAATTCTTGCTTGAGAAATGCATATTTGCTAAGAAGCTAATTTGGTTGAATTTTTTACAAATTTCTTTGGAAAAACTATCACAGTAAGGAATTTAATTGTTACCCAGAAATGTTTGATATTGAGATAAAAACAGCTGCATTGGAACTTGAAAGTAATTAAATACCACCAAAATTAATTATTTAAGTAATTAAATACCACCAAAATGTGCTGAGAATGTTCCAAAGCCAAGCAACTATCTGGCACCCTTCCTGCACCAAGATCTAAGAAACATGGTTCTCAGAACATTATGTGCTAGCTGGGGGCTTAGGGCATTTCCACAGGGGAAGGAGATACAGTATGATGGTCTGACATGGGTCAACCATTTTAGATCGATTGCTCACTTTTGCTGTTCCATTTTCTCAAAGATGTTAGAAAAACAAATATTTGAAGATGTATAAAACATTTGTAGCACATTAATTTACAAAAATGAAACAGCCGCTAACAAAACATATCTATTATACAAACAAACAGGATTTGGATTGTTGTATTGGAGTTATAGGTAACATAACGTTGGCCTTTCACACATCTAGCGTGATAACAACTCTACCCTACACAAATATAACAGCAGAGAAACATGTTTAAAAGGTGAAACGATAATGACTGGGAGAGAATGCAAACACCACGAGTGATAGCGAAGACCAAAGAGCATGGAGAGAGGGAAGACGCTTGAGAATGGCTAGCATGATGAGAGCCTCGCCTACCAGTATGTTTAGGCAGCCATGTTCCTGTCAGGATGACACTGTGAGCCCCACCATGCTGGGGCCTGTAGGAGGTAGGAGTGGCAGGGCTGGCTAGGTGCTGGAGGAGCAACACAATGCAGTGAAAGTGAATGGAGAGGTGGGCCATGCTGGAGCCAGCCGGGGAGACAGACAATAGGGGGGCCTGAGGCCTGTGGCTGAAACCTGAAGCCCTGGCCTGGTATTTTAAGAGGCCTGAGTGGCTCTGGAGCCAGTTGTCAATCAATAAGTGTACACAATCATATAGAAATCGGGCAAGATAAGACGTGATGTCGGTGGAGGTAAAAAATGTTATACAAATACAATTTACAGTGCCTTCAGAAGGTATTTAGACCCCTTAACTTTTTCCACATGTTGTTATGTTACAACCTTATTCTAAAATAGGTTAAATTAAAATAAATCCTCAGCAATCTACACACATACCCCATAATGACAAAGCGAAAACAGGTTTTTAGACACAACTTGCATGGAGTCCTCCTGTGGTAAATTCTATTGATTGGACATGATTTGGAAAGGCACACACCTGTCTATATAAGGTCCCACAGTTGGCAGTGCATGTCAGTGCAAAAACCAAGCCATGAGGTCGAAGGAATTGTCAGGATTGTGTCGAGGCACAAATCTGGGGAAGGGTACCAAAACATGTCTGCAGCATTGAAGGTCTCCAAGAACACAGTGGCCTCCATCATTCTTAAATGGAAGAAGTTTAGAACCACCAAGACTCTCCCTAGAGCTGGCCACCTAGCCAAACTGAGCAATCAGTTGAGAAGGGTCTTGGTCAGGGAGGTGACCAGGAACCTGATGGTCACTCTGAAAGAGCTCTAGAGTTCCTCTGTGGAGATGGGAGAACCTTTCAGAAGGACAACCATCTCTGCAGCACTCCACCAATCAGGCCTTTATGGTAGAGTGGCCAAACGGAAGCCACTCCTCAGTAAAAGGCATATGACAGCCAGCTTGGATTTTGCCAAAAGTCACCTAAAGACTCTCAGACCATGAGAAACAAGATTCTCTGGTCTGATGAAACCAAGATTTAACTCTTTGACCTGAATGCCAAGTGCCACGTCTGGAGGAAAACTGTCACCATTCCTACGGTAAAGCATGGTGGTGGCAGCATCATCCTGTGGGGATGTTTTTCAGCGACAGGGACTGGGAGACTAGTCAGGATCAAGGCAAAGATGAACAGAGCAAATTACAGAAGACCTCAGACTGGGACAAAGGTTCACCTTCCAAAAGGATAATGACCCAAAGCACACAACCATGACAACACAGGATTGGCTTCGGGACAAGTCTCTGAATGCCCCCCTTGAGTGGCCCAGCCAGAGCCGAACATCTCTGGAGAGACCTGAAAATAGCTGTGCAGCAACACTTCCCATCCAAACTGACAGAGTTTGAGAGGCTCTGCAGAGAAGAATGTGAGAAACTCCCCAAATACAGGTGTGCCAACTTTGTAGTGTCACACCCAAGAAGACTCAAGGCTGTATTCGCTGCCAAAGGTGCGTCACAAAGTACTGAGTAAAGGGTCTGAATACTTATGTAAATGTGATATTTTATTATTATTTTTTTTTTAAATGCAAAAATATTTGTAAAAATGTTTTTGCTTTGTCATTATGGGGTATCATGTGTAGATTGATGAAGAAAAAAATACACTTTAATCGATTTTAGAATAAGGTCCTACCTATCAAAATGTGGAAAAAGTCAAGGGGTCTGAATGCTTTCCGAAAGCACAGTATATATACTTTATATTGACAGTTTTTTTCACGTTGCATTGACAGACTCACCTTTGAGTGTTCAGACTAGCTCCTCCTCCTCCTCCCCACCCTTCATTCAACCTTCTTTCTTCTCTCTCTACTCTCCTGCTGCTCTTTCCAGATTGCAGGCCTCACTATCTAAAGTGCACCGAAGCTGCTCCAGAAAAAAAAATCATCAATACTCTATCTAATGCGTTCACCAGCCCAGAGAAACAGTTTGGCCTCTGTGTGTGCGTGTGTGTGTGTGTGTGTGCGTGAGTGTGCGAGAGCATGCTATTGTGCTTGCAATTGTGGCATTCATAGGCAGGGACTAGTACGAGATTGGATGGCCTCTCCTACTACTTTCACTCAGAGCCCAGGCATTGTATTATTTTGTCAGGCAGGGCCCTACTCTCCTCCAACACCTCTCAGACATCTGAGGGCGCGGCGCAGTTTGACGGTGCCTGGGGAGGCCAAGCCCTGACAGGCTGGAGTGACACGTTGTAATGGCCCGGCGAAGATCTGCCACCTCCCTGGCTAAGAGGAGCAAGCTCAGATTCCTGGACCTTCAAACCCATTTCAACGGCTACTTTAGGTCAGGTAGAATTACTTGTTGGAGATAATTGCAGGGAGAGGAGGGGGCAGAGAAAGGGGAAAAGGAAGGGGAGAGGAGGGGGCAGAGAAAGGGGAAATAAGGGGGAGAGGAGTGAGGAGAGGAGGGGGGACAGGTGAGAGTTTCCACCCTGGAATCAAGCCCCCTTTCATTGTGTTGTCATCTACATGATGACAGACTTTGTGCCTTGTAGAGCTCACGACCGGTGGATACAATGATACTCAAAGGCTACGGCAGAAAAATTATATATTTGTGTTTCACAAAAATTGTAAAGGAATGTTATGTTTGATAACTAGTATATGCAGAATTAGCATGGTTAAATGTTACAATTTACTACAACTAACACAGTATATAGATAAAACAATCTCTATAAGTCTACCCTTTCCCTTAGCAGATGATAGGCCTACACATTACAATGACAACTATTCTACATTCCATGCAGTACAAACTTCCACTGGGGAGTGTTGTGAAATTCCCTGGTTGTGAGAGGCAGATTAGAAGTGACCGGTTGCTCTATCAAGCGCAGCACGTGCCTGTTGTTTGTCAGTGAAATATTGAGCCGGACACATCTGCAAACAGTTGAAATGTGTCTGTTCTGGCGCTTTACCTCCTGAGAGGTCTGGAAGGGTGACACGTTGATGCTGACCTTATTGTGCACTCCCTGTCACTTAACCTGCATGTTAGATGTCTGTTCCCCTGCCGCCACGGGTCAATCTACAAACCACCACACTCAGGTCCTGACCCAGCGCATGGAGCACTGAGGACCATTAAGTCATGACCTAGAACTTTAGCCAGGGAATAGAAAGAAAAACAGTCGTGGACCAACTCGAAGGGGGACCACTTACATCTTCCATCAAACATGTGGAGGAGAGAGCGTGAGGAGAGTCTCTGTAGAATAATGGAGAGGCCTGTTCTGCTGGTTGCAACACCTGCAAATGTTCCAGGCAATTGCCTTGGGCACGACAACAGATGAGGAGAGACGTAGATACATTACAGACGAGGAGGACTATGAAAGAGTGCGAACCGTCAACAAACCGTCAACAAACCGACAACGCCTACAGTAGGTGTCACCAGATGATAGGATTGTCTTACGCAACAGGAGTTAGTTAAAACAACAGCTAGGAGTTATGGAATACACATGCATCAGGAGTATAGTTTATAATGAAGATAAATCTAGAACACACAGCCTCCGATTCCTCTTTCTAAAAGGTTATCATTTTGGTCTTTGAAATTACGTGATTCCTGTGATAAATTGTTTCAAAAAGTTTACATTTTTTTGCTCCCGAGCCTGGAAACACAAGCTGAAGCAGTGTAAATCTGTCTGTGTGTGGAGTTGAAGACTGATTTACAGTCTCCAGATGGGAGAATACAGGGCTGTGGTTCATCCCACAGAGCATCCCTCCCCTTTGACGAAGAGCTTCCTTGCCCTCACATGAAAACAGACTAACCTTTAAACAAATAAACAAAAGTACAAATGACCATACATGTAGGCTACAGAAAGGACATTCCCTCAAATACAAGTAGGACAGAAGGTATATGTCCTCTACTGGACAACTCTCAATATGAAAAGGATTTCAAGCATAGACACATCAAATGCATTATGTCTGATTTTCTCCAGACTACTGACTGATTCAATACACTTGGTAGTATAGTGTAGCTAAAACAGTTTATTTCCTATTCTTTGATTTTGTGGTTGGTGGCTAATAAACTGGTTCTCTCCACTCCTCACAACTGTGGTCAGTATTAGATTAAAAGTTATCTAATACAACAGAGGTAGAGAGAGAGTCCAGGGAGACAGTTTGTTCTGAGAGAGCCCAATGTGTCCGTACCACTCTGGTCTAAGTAAGCCTCTGTCCTCTCTCCTCCCTGGAGGCTGGGCCCAGGGTGAGTAAACAGTGATCCCATGTTGCATCAGGAAAAGGTCATCCACTCCTTTTCAGCTGCATCAGGTCATGGGAGGCAGCAGTAAGTGGCACAGGCCTGGAGAATATGTTTCCAATAGTCCCTCGTCAGGCCACGTTAGCATCTGTGGACCGCCGCCACGCACCGCAGGGGTCACGACCCACCACTTCCCCTTCCCCTGTCCCCCAGTGGGCAGGACATGCCAGCAAGGTCAGGAGGGGAGAGAGCCGCTCCGCTCCCCCCATTGCTGGGTCCACAGTCAGGCCTGGCAGGGTCACTGTCAGTCGAAGAAATCCCACCAGGGCCCGGGGGGGCCGGTCGGGCGGGTGAGCCGCAGCAACTCACAGCCTAGGAGAGAGAAAATAAGCAGATTAAGTCTGAAAGTGGAATAGATTGCCATTTACATGGACAAGAGCTCTATCACTGCCTGTTTGTTATACTGTGTAGGTAGTAGTAGGTAGTAGTTGACTCACACACACAGTAAAACTGATACAGCTCTCACTCTATTCCAGATCAACACTGTTCCTTAAACTTCTTTACACATTTGTTCAGTAAGTGCTTGAGTTCCAAACATCCTCCATTTGTATTGTATAGAATATAGAACAATTGACTGTACTGCAGATCAGCCTAATGGTATGGGGAGTGTTTGACACATGCCTTAAGTAGCCCTCTTACCAGCTAAATGAGCAGAGAATGTTGTCTTGTCATGTGCATCCATTATCCCAATGTCTAGAAACTCTAAACAACTCATTGATTGAGTGATAGAGAAGTAGCTGCTGAATGAAGCAGTGAAACCATAGACAGAGTAATCTATTAGGATGTACACATTTAAGAGTCATTGTGGTATGCAGCCTACCACAAGACACCATTACTTTTTACAACTTGCGTCTGTAGTAAATTTGACTTAGTGTGTCTTAAAATTGCTCTGTGCCAGGACAGATGGCAAAAAGAAGAGAGGAGAATGGAGGAAAGATCAAGCGAAAATAAATGATGAGACCTTCAGGGCTAACCAAACTATTTTTTTCTCTCAAAAATACAAATGTAAAAAATCACAAATGCTTTACAAAATTTGAGCATTCACCCCCTCGGAGTACCATGTTATATTTAGTTTTGTTTTAAGGTTCAAATCAAGCAGTTTGCCATTTAAAATACACATAATCCTTGATATAATCAGTAAATACAATAATGACAATTTGGGTAAAAAAGGTTAACATGTAGAGCACACAAGCACAGATTCTTCTGCTTGACAAAGGATAAATAATTATACATCACAAGGGAGCGCCTCATTTAATTAGTTCCATCGTTAACGGAATAACGCAGAGGCCCTCTGACCGAAATACAACTGTTTTCCCATGCATTTACCAGAAGAGAAAGGAGGGAGGGTAAAAAGGAGAAAGGAAAACATCCCTGCTTAATTTGAATACAGTCTTATTAGTCTAATGACCAGAGTCTGTGATCAGTACTCATCAACATTAATGCCACGGCTCTGCGTTGTTCTGATGGCCCAAGGCACCACTTGTTTACCCTTAGCCCACATTCTGCTAGGAAACCGACACGTTTTTCCCTTTCGCTTCACATGAAGCGTGACATGGGGACACTAATGTATGTGGAAAAGGACGGGATCTAGGGAGTGAGACACTCTGCACTCCTCCTCGTGCGGTTAATGATATGACGTGCCTCACGAAAACAAGCGCTCCCCTTTTCAAAGCGGCGAGGCATCAGCTGTGAGGCATGTTTCCATTAAGAACGCGGTCTAAATGTTCTAATAGGTGGCCTAACGAGCTTCTGCCTCGTCCTGCTGCATTCCGGACCATATTGACCTCAAGCTGATGCTTATCAAAATGATGAATGCAGCATTAAGTTCTAATGAGTTGGAAGATTTGGAAGGGGAAAAGACGTATTTATCATTGCATGATTTGGTCCAGTTTGCTGCATCACATTGCACAAGGACTGCTTATTATTTTAACCGCATGTTGTGTATTTCTGTAACTGTGTAATAAGAGTATAATCTTAGACAAGTAGGCCATCCTTATTGGGATGTACGTTGATAAAAGCTTTGGGAAATTGTAGGGAAATAATGGGGAAAGAAGCATAGGGAGCAAGAAAAAAAAGATGATTCTCTTGAAGAACGAAGACGTGGGGTTGTTTTTAAGACATACAAAGCTAACCGTAAACTGTCGTTTTCCTCTCCTGACCTTGTTTACAGGCCGCCCTATCATCTTTGTGAAGAAGGTTCATTATATGAATGTTTCCTTGAATGCAACCTTATCTCTGAGAGATTGATCATTTCAGCCTTTGTTATATCTTTTTTTCAGCGGGAATGAATTCCCTCGTATATTTGAAAACGTATTTCACATGACAGCTTTTATAATACGCCATTTCCCTGCCAACAGCTTGCATTTATTTTTTTACCTCGTACAGTTGAGATGAGAGAGCCACTGTCAAGGGCAGAGAGAACTGCAGTGAGAGCAGTCTGAAATGAGACCAGTCTGAAAGCATTACATTATGTACCTCTGAAAGAGAGGCCAAAAGCATATTATACATAGAGTCCAGCTCTTTCATGATGACACATACGTCAACAGTGACATAAATGCAATACAACCAAACAAACAGGCCACCAAACGATACGGTGAAAACCTGGAAGTCACGCTGTTGTTTTTTTCTTCATGTCTGTACGAGGCGTGTTGCCACTCTGCCAGACAAAGTGCCACAGCTGGCAGAGAAAAGAGCAAGAGCGGGCACAGTGTTAAATTACCCAGGGAAGTGAACAACCTTGGTAACTCGGGAAGGCCAGGACTAATTAGAGGTCCTCCATTTTGGCTGCCAGGGGGATCTTAGGGGCCTGGTACTCCCTGCCGGGTCATCCTTGCCACCCCCTTCCACCATACATAACCAACCCACACCCCCCAGGAGAGTTGTTAGCCCCCTTCCTCCCAACCCCAAGAACCCCGATGATAATTAACAATTGTTATGTGATGACTGACCAAAAGTGGGTCACTGAGATGCTAACATGCTAACACCTCCCCAGCATCATTACAGCCACCTTGTAATGCTACGCCGATGAATCACATTGTTCCTTTTCGTTACTCACATGTTGCAAAAGGTACATGGCTCACTGTATGGAGTATTATACACAGTAAATCACATGACCAATACGAGACCAATACATCTCAACCAGGAAATGTAAATGTTAGCCTAAAATGTATATTAAAGCCAGAAGCTACATGGTGAAGCTGACACTTCAGGAAATCCTAATTGAAAAGCAGTGGTTTCTTACAGTACTATGGTCTACAGTCTGTGAAGCTAAAACAAAGGGTACAGCTGCATTTTTCTAAAGGAATTTTATTTAGCTCACTGCCAAACTGTCAATCCATGGTGAATGGTCACTGACTTGCAGCTGAGAATGTCTTCCCCTTCCATCTCTCCGACTATCCTCACAGAGGTCTGGACCCAACCTACACATGATTCTCAAAACCAAAGACGCGGGAATCATTTATTTATTTTTAATCTGCCCTACAGGGCCACAAGGGCCCCGGCCCACCACCAGTCCTTGGAGTTTTTTTCCTTTTCACACAGGCCTAGTGTTAACGCCTCTGGCCAAGTTCACAGATTTGAGTGACTGTGGACTTAATGCCGCTTGCCTTGTTTTCAGCACTTGTCCCTCCAGATTTGCCACCATGGCTGCACAATTTCCTCCAATTCTAATTATTCATCAGCTCGTTATGCCCGCACCCAGGCGCCTGCCTTAATTAGAGGCGACGCAGGGTTTCGTTACAGACTACCCTGGAGTGAGGAAACCAGTTCAAAACCAGTCCAGCGCCCTCGGTCATGTTGGACTGGGTGACTGCCAGCTCTGAAGAGTAGTGCAGCAATGGCCATGGACTGGCTGACTTGACAGTGTGCCGTGCCCCCCCCCCCCCCCGCAGCCCGAGACAGGGTTACTTTTTCCCCTGCTGCCTTGCCCGTCGTTAAGTCTTTGTTAGATGTTGAGAGGGAGCTGTTACTGAGGACACGCTTGGTGTGGCAAAGAATCCTTTCCATGTCTGTGTGATGCACCTTTGTCACATTCACTTTGGGGATGATGTGGTTTTTTGTGTGTGTACAAAGCTAAGGTCATAACCTGGTGGCAGTAAGGAGTGTGAACTATGCCATCCTTGTCCTTCAATTAATAGCAGAAGATAATGATACATTTACAGTGTGAGACTATGACAGATTTATGAGCCCAACCATAAAACAAGTGTATGGTATGAGTGTGTGACTGGAGTGTGGTGGTTGTGGACGCCCATGACGGAGTATGGGAATCCCCTTACTTCCCTGGAGCGAACCATTAGAGACACATGGAGTGGATGTGGGTTGGTCTGAGGGGTGTATAGAGTTTGAGTTTATGGTGCCAAATGATAATGATCCCAAGGCTACTGGACCACAAGACCTTGTGGGTTGTAGCTGCTTTTACAGTTAATGGTTTAGCTACAGATTGCTAGGTTTAGCTACAGATTGCTAGGTTTAGCTACAGATTGCTAGGTTTAGCTACAGATTGCTGGTTTATCATCACCTACACCGGGCTTACAGCTGAAACAGGCATATCAAATCAAACTTTATTTGTCACGTGCGCCAATTAAAACAAGTGTAGACCTTACTGTGAAAATCTTACTTACAAGCCCTTAACCAACAGTGCAGTTCAGGAAGAGTTAAGAAAATATTTACCAAATAAACTAAAGTAAAAAATTATAAAAATAAGACAATAACATAACAATAACGAGGCTATATACAGGGGGTACCGGTACTGAGTTAGTGTGCAGGGGTACAGGTTAAAGGTAATTTGAACATGTAGGTAGGGGTGAAGTGACTGTGCGTAGATAAATAACAGCGAATAGCAGCAGTGTACAAAACAAATGGAGGAGGGGAGGGGGGGGGGGGGGTGAGTCAATGTAAATAGTCCGGTGGCCATTTGATGAATTGTTCAGCAGTCCTATGGCTGGGAGGTAAAGTCTGTTGAGGAGCCAGATTGGTCCTAGACTTGGCGCTCCGGTACTGCTTGCCGTGCGGTAGCAGAGAAAACAGTCTATGACTTGATTGACTGGAGTCTTTTATTGGCTTTCCTCTGACACCGCCTATTATAGAGGTCCTGGATTGCAGGAAGCTTGGCCCCAGTGATGTACTGAGCCTCATGCACTACCCTCTGTAGCACCTTAGGGTCAGATACCGAGCAGTTGCCATACCAGGCGGTAATGCAACCGGTCAGGATGCCCTCGACGGTGCAGCTGTAGAACTTTTTGAGGATCTGGGGACCCATGCCAAATCCTTTCAGTCTCCTGAGGGGGAAAAGGTTTTGTCTTGCCCTCTTCACGACTGTCTTGGTGTGTTTGGACCATGATAGATTGTTGGTGATGTGTACACCAAGGAACTTGAAACCCTCGTCCCGCTCCGCTACAGCCCCGTTGATGTTAATGGGGGCCTGTTCGGCCCGCTGTTTCCTGTAGTCCACGATCAGCTCCTTTGTCTTGCTCACATTGAGGGAGAAGTTGTTGTCCTTGTACAACACTGCCAGTTCTCTGACCTCCTCCCTATAGGCTGTCTCATCGTTGTCGGTGATCAGGTCTACCACCACTGTGTCGCCAGCAAACGTATGGTGTTGGAGTTATATTTGGCCATGTAGTCGTGAGTGAACAGGGAGTACAGGAGGGCACTAAGTAGGCCTTCAAACGAGACTGTATCGCTACTGTGAAACATGGAGTCAAGGTGTTGTGGCTATGGAGTCCCTGAAAGCATGCAGTTGGACCAAGGTCTTGAGTTTGTCTAAGGACTGTCGCATGTTGCAGTCACAGCACATGGATTGGAGTTAAAGTGTCCGTGTACTTGGTTTGGTTTGCTCCTAGCATAACTCGGCTAGGCGAAGCGAACATCTATTCCTCATATACTCCCTTAAAAAGACATTCGCTTGAAAAAATAGGAAAAATAGGCAATATTATGGTTTGTCCCTCTTGAGACGCCATGGCAACAACATACAGTAACACTTCCTTAAAATCGTTGAGGTCTTAGAAGTGCAATTTGACATCGAACTAAGCTGTTTGGTACAGTATTTCTCAAGTGAACAAATTTGCATGAAAACTAGATGTCTGTCGCTGAATGACAACAAACACTTCATTGAAGAATCCCTACTGTTTACCAATCACCACCATCGGCTACCAAACTTCGGCTTTCCTCAAGAAAAAATGTGTGCTCAAACAGTCAAAGAAAACCCCTTCCGAACACTGCCGATCACCAAAACGGACAAAAATGTCACAAAACATAGTCATAATATTTGCACAAACTGTTTAGACTGGGAAGCATATGCGGTACGCTTTAGAAGGAGAATAGCATACAGGTAAGTAAAGACTGGTCATAGACATGTAAACAAAGAATCTTGAGAAGCTGCTCAGATACAAAGAACCACACAATAACAGCTGTCATGTCGGAGGTACTGTAGGAGAGCTGTGGGACCTTTGACTAATGAGCAGACTTAACAAACTCCATTGTGCTGGGTGTGTTGTTTGAAAAGCCTTGGAGGATGTGATTAATGATGACATCTGTATAAATTCCCCCCTGGTGGCCTAAGCGGTCTCAATGCGATCCGGTGGTGTGTGGGCACGTCAGCTATTTTTCACATTAGCAGATCGGCTGCCACTGTTAAGGGTGATTCTCTGTCTTCTCACCTTTTCCCTCCACTTTCCCTCTCACCCCCCTCATGCGCTTCCTCTTGCTGTCAGCCCTTTACTTTGCTAGGACTGAGAGGGACATTAAGTAGAGAAATGCGCTGGGGACAAGGGTAAACAGAGAGGAAATGCTTACATTCACACACACAATCACACAATCTCACACACACACACACACACACACACACACACACACACACACACACACACACACACACACACACTAGTGCTAATTAAAGCCTTCAGTGCGAGCAGAAAAATGTGTAATCCTGACATTTAGTCAAGGGAGATTTGGGGAGATGAGGAGAAATTCTAGCGCTTGGGTTGAGCCAGGCCCGGGGCTAGCTGGCAGACAAAAGGACAGCGGCAGGCAGCACTGGGTAGGAGCTGCGGAAAGGTCATCTCTGTGAAAAGGCTAACGTGTCACTGCTTGTGTTCTTGGCCCTCTGAACATATGTTTGGCCCTCCTCCATCTCTACCCATATCTGGGTGAAATCTAACTCCCTGTGCGAGCACAGCCCTAGCTCTGGACAGTGGCTCTGTTTCTCTGTTACAGTTGTTTAGGGGCATTATTATCTAACCCCTCCTCCCACCAACAACTTGCTGAAAAACACCCTAATAGCAAACACCTGTCTATAACTCTGAACTGAAATCAAGATAAGATTGCCTGTGTTCCTGATTATTTTACAGGGAGCTGTGCAACAGTACATATGGTCTGTGTTTCAGAGGCATCGGACTTGAGAATGTGTACATCTATTATTACTATCTCAAGATATAAAAATACCATGTTGAAACTCATATTTAGCCTACCGTTCAAAAACATCCCGGAGTCGCCGCCTCACTGTTGATGTTGAGACTGGTGTTTTGTGAGAATCTGTTTCTCAAACTAGACACTAATGTACTTGTCCTCTTGCTCAGTTGTGCACTGGGGCCTCCCAATCCTGTTTCTATTCTGGTTAGGGCCAGTTTGTGCTGTTCTGTGAAGGGAGTAGTACACAGCGTGTCACGTCCTGACCTTATGTCTCTATTTTAGTTTGGTCAGGGCGTGAGTTGGGGTGGGCATTCTATGTTTTGTGTTCTATGTTTTCTATTTCTATTTCTATGTGTTTGGCCTGGTATGGTTCCCAATCAGAGGCAGCTGGCAATCGTTGTCTCTGATTGAGAACCATACTTAGGCAGCCTGTTTTCCCACTATGGGTTGTGGGTAGTTATTTTCAGTTTCAGTGTTTGCACCATACGGGACTGTTTCGGTTTTCATTTATTCTCTTGTTCTTTTGTATTTTGTGTTCAGTGTATTAAAAGTAAATATGAACACGTACCACGCTGCGCTTTGGTCTACTCTTTCTTCCACCAACGACAATCGTTACACAGCGTTGTATGAGATCTTCAGTTTCTTGGCAATTTCTGGCATGGAGTAGCCTTCATTTCTCAGAACAAGAATAGACTGACAAGTTTCAGAAGAAAGTTCTTTGTTTCTGGCCATTTTGAGCCTGTGATCAAACCCACAAATGCAGATGCTCCAGATTCTCAACTAGTCTAAAGGCCAGTTTTATTGCTTCTTTAATCAGGACAACAGTTTTCAGCTGTGCTAACATAATTGCAAAAGGGGTTTCTAATAATCAATTCGCCTTTTAAAATGATAACCTTGGATTAGCTAACACAACTTGTCATTGGAACACAGGAGTAATGGGTGCTGATAATGGGCCTCTATGCCTATGTAGATATTCCATTAAAAATCAGCTGTTTCCAGCTACAATAGTCATTTGCAACATTAACAATGTCTACACTGTATTTCTAATCAATTTGAAGTTATTTTAATGGACATAAAATGTGCTTTTCAGGGACATTTCTCGGTGACCCCAAACTTTTGAACGGTAGTGTATGTATGATGTCAACAAACCTTTCTGAGGTCAAACCTATCAAAAGGTCCATTTTGTCAGAGGGCCTGATAGGAAGAGGGTGGATTTTACAAACTGATGGCAGTGAATCCAACCTAGATTTTTGACTAATTGATTCCTAAACTTTTTTAGGGGGGGATTTTGTTGTAGCTCACCACATTCAGAAGGTAACTTCCCAAAAGGAAACATATGTCATTCTTCTTCCTCTTTTGCCAGCCTCGTATTTCACACACAACTTCCATTCTCCATTCTCTCATGTCCCCCCCAGGTTTGTGTGTGTGTGAGCAGGCCCTAACTACCAATCTCGGCTTGATGAGGCCCGCAGGGTCAACAGTACTGGTGTGTGTGTGTGTGTGTGTGTGTGTGTGTGTGTGTGTGTGTGTGTGTGTGTGTGTGTGTGTGTGTGTGTGTGTGTGTGTGTGTGTGTGTGTGTGTGTGTGTGTGTGTGTGTGTGTGTGTGTGTGTGTGTACAAGGATAGGGGGTGGGGGGGCATGGAGGCTTGAGAGAGTCTGGTGGCTCACACGCCAGCCAATCAGTGCGGGCCCTGGGGGACTGTAAGTGACAGCGTGTTTAAAGGAGACACGGCCCAGATCTGCTCACCCGATGCAGGGTGGCGGCAGTGAAAGTGCTGAAGCTGGAGCCTGGCATGGGGCTAGCTGCTCCCAAGACTGCTGACATGCCGACTGCTGACAGGTTCACTTGGGACCCCCCTCACCCCTCATCACCCCTCACCTCTCATTACTTTCATCACCCTTCACCCCTCATCAACCATTTCCCCTCACTACTCCACATCACCCTTCATCACCCCTCATCACCCCTCACCCCATCACACCTCATCACCTTTTTCCACTCATCACCCCTTAACCCTCATCACCAATAACCCCTCATAACCCCTCACCCCTCATCACCAATAACCCCTCATAACCCCTCACCCCTCTTCACCCCTCGGCCCTCTTCACTCGTCACCCCTCTTCACCCGTCATCCCCCCTTACCCCTCATCACACCTCACCCCTCATCACCCCTTACCCCACATCACCCCTTTTCTTAGCATTGGGGTCAACACAGCACAGGTGAGTCTGATGAGAATGTATCTGCACTGGAAGATGAGGTGTGGTCATTGACCATGGGTGAGCAGTGACGTCAGTAGATAGGAAGCCATCTTGTCTTCTTCATTTATGTGCTTATGGGTTACTCTGGGCCTTAAAAGTGACATCTGGGTCTGTCATTAGGAAAGGGGTGAATCAAAGTGCAGGGAAAAAACACATGAAGAAGAGATTAATAAATAAATAATGGTGAAAGGACAGAGTGTGAACGCGAGGGGGCTGATAGAGAGGGGAGAGGTTGAGAGTGATTAGGCAATGGGAGCGCTGTGGCGATGTAGAGAGTGGTGGCTCTTCCCCCAGGTCTCCTAGGAACTGAGAGATGAGGCTCACCCAGTGGCAGACATGGCATCCTCTCAGCCCACATCAGGATGTAGGAGCTGTGATGGCCACCCCAGAGACCTCCACATTGTCTGGATACACCACAAGAACACACTCAGACAAGCTATTATTTCCACAGATGTTTTATGCTCTTTCCTCCTCAAAAACTGTCAGCTCAGGGTTTGGTGTTCGGAAGCTACTGTAGAAAATGTCATTGTAAAAAGCCTTGAAAAATGATCTAAGGAAGTCTGCAGTCAGCGTACTTTGCAAGCAGAAGAGAGAAAAAAGCTTGACGCAACGGAACTCAAAGGACTACCTGAGTGTCGTTATTTTGAGATGGAAAGTTCCTTGTGCTGCTGTGGGGTCAGTGTAGACAATGAAGCTTTATTTAACCACCAAATTTGCTTGGTTGAAATGGAACCAGGAAAAAAAATATTTTGGAACAAAGTTGTTTCACAAAAGAATCAATTCTACATCTATTATCAGAATTAGAATGAAGAATTATGTTATTCTAGGCTATTTTGAAGCAGGAGGAAAAATGTGAACATTCTATTTTTAGATGCATTCAAACAGCATATCAAACTGGGATAATGTTGTTGGTTAAGCTGACAAGTACAGATACTGTAACAGCCAAAATAATGTAAACACTTCAATGTATATTGGAAGCAGGTGGGGCATGTGTGGTTCCTGAGTTAATTAAGCAATTAACATCCCATCATGGTTAGGGTCATGTATAAAAATGCTGGGCAGGCCATTATTTTGGCTATGCCGCCATAGGATGACAATGCCCCCATCAACACGAGTGGTCACTGAATGGTTTGTTGAGCATGAAAACAATGTAAACCACATGTCATGGTTATCTCAGTCACCAGATCTCAACCCAGTTGAACACTTATGGGAGATTCTGGAGCGGGGCCTGAGACAGCATTTTCCACCGCTATCATAAAAACACTAAATTATTGAATTTCTCATGGAAGAATGGTGTTGCGTCCCAATAGTGTTCCAGACACTTGTGGAATCGGACTCTGCCCAAGCGCGTGCACAAGTGTTCATCAACAGAGTGAAGTGAGTAGACGCTTTAATGGGGATAGTAGTTTGAAATATAAATGTTGTTGGGTGTGTACTTTTGTGTACGTGTACGTGTACGTATGTTCTATGAACACTGGCCATTTCTCTCCCCACACGGCTTCTCATGCTGTGATGAAGGGTGGCCAACATAGGAGTGAATCTCACAATCAGGGCGTGAAATGCTAAAAAAGCTCCCAGCCAAGATGTCTGGTGTTTACTTCTCGCTGCTGTTCATTTGACATTTAGTAAATCATTACGGCAGCCATGCCTGCAGGGAGTCTCCGCTCCCCCCCTCCAACACCCCCTGTCAGAGGCCTAACCATTAACAACCTGCTTTTCAAATGTGCAAGGGCTAATTTTGTGACATATCCAGAGGTGTGTTGTGCAAAGCCCTATCCTGGATGATTCCCTGTTGCTGTTTACTTAGTCATGTTGTTGGAGTCAGTGGTAGACATTCTTAGATAGAGCAAAGAATGCATAGTTTTGACTAGGCTACCACAATTGTATACTACTATTTTGATCACTGATCATTGCAACCAAACATCGGCATTAGTCAATACTGTCACATCTATGATGATGTTTTCATCTATGTACAGTGCGAACAGTGGGTCTGGTCTGTGCTATCAGTTAGGTGCTATGGGCGGTGGTTAGTGTTTGGGCAGAAGGGGCAGCCGGAGCGAGAACAAACGGCGGGTGGGAAGAGGTTGCTGTCACTCTTCACACATCACGGCTGTGTGCGAAACTTCCTGAACGGTCTCTAATCACCGCCGTGCAGGGGGACAGATGGGGTGATCAAATAACAAGACGATATGACAGCGATGCATCTGTCTCCACCCGTCTCGTCTCGTCCACACCGTGTCAATGGCTGATGAACAGTTTATGTGTGATTGACAGCCGACAGGAGAGGCCTCAAACACACTGTGACATGGACGCACAGGGCCGCTGTCCTACAGCATGTTCTGATTGGGAAATCATTGGGAGATGCCAGCTGTGTGGCTTAAAAGTTGAGACCCGACAGAGGCTGCTGGTCAGAGAAGGAGAGGAGAAGGCAGAGACAAAGTAGAGAGGAGAAATGGAGAAGATATGCTCCTCTGACACTTTATCTGACCGCTACAACTCTTACACTTTAGTTTCAGATAATTTTTTGGAAGCCATTTTGTGCTTTCATTAATGCAAATCATCTTAGTGAGTATCAACCTTAAAGACGGATGAATCTGTCTTGGCTCTGTCATTATGTTGACTCCTCCAAGTTTTTTGTCTAGCTCAGGGGATTAGATAATAAAGAGCATTCTTTTAATCCACAACCTCTTGAGGCAGCCATAACTCTCTTACTTCTGATGGAGGACAACAACATTAAGGGCTCTATTCAATCTGTATCGCTGAAGAGTTACAGATTGCGCAATATACATTTAAAGGTAATTACTGACAAATGCACCGTGAATGCAGTCTCTGCAAACGGGGAAACAATACAGATTGAATCCAGCCCTAAGACTACAAAAACACCTTTATACATACAGATTCACACTATGAACATTAAGGACCTAGGCTGAGGAGGGGAGGTAGGGGGAGAGTGGGAGTTTGAGAGAGGAGATGGAAATATCAATCATCCATAAAACATACAAATATATATATATATATATATATATATATATATATATATATATATATACTGTATATATTTTTTTTTAAAGCATTGGAGGTAATATAGGAGGGAAACATGTACTTCCTTTCTTTTCATATGTATGATTGTGTGCAAGGAACAGTATCTGGACTGTAGAAATGTGCATACCTATGAGAGGTTGTTGATTAGCATTCATTGTATGTTTTTGAGATAACAACTTCCACCACACCCTAACACAGTCAAGCATCCCTTTCCTGCAGTCAAATGAACAAATCGCCCTCTAGTGGCCTCGTGGGTGGAATGTTATTCATATTTTTTATAATTTCATAACTAATCAACATGACTGTTTTTTAAACACAGAATATGTGCTTTATCTTTTTCAAACAGTTTTGTTATATTTCAGTCTTCCGTGATGTATGTAAAGTGTAATATTGGTAATGCAAATTCAAAATTGGATACATTTCAACTCTATGTATGACATGATACAGGTGTCTTATTTTTTTAAGCCCATAACCATGTGTGTGAGGTGCATACTTTTGTTTCAAAGTTAATTTGTTTAATACTACCAAAAAACCCTAACAAGACCCCGATTCAGCCCACTGCAGTAAAAGGTTAAAAACCCAAGGATATGTCTCCTGAACTCACCTTCTTAGACATGATCTGTCCCCTTCCTCTGTGTTGCCCCTCTCCTCTCTGTTCATACCTCGATGTTTAGCGAACGCTTCTCTCCTCCACCATCCCCACCATCTGCTCATCACTTTGGTTCATAGACAATCCCCTGAGATGACTAACTGTGCAGGCAGCACTGCTACAGCCACAGCCACAGCCACACAACACAAAACGACAACAACATGCTCATTTGTGCTATCACTCCACATTCTACTAACACTTAAAGGTTATGTAGGCTGTAGAAGAGAGCAGTGTCTGTGTCCCTCCATCGCCTGAAGGAGGATAGGAGAGGAGAGGGAGACTCGTGTGGGTCCTGGGGGCCCTCAGGGAGGCCTTGCGAGGGGGGTTGGAGGGGAGTGAGGAAGGGGGAAGGGGGGTTAAAGACTGCAGCCGTCTCCGCTGTGGTGGAAGTAAGCTAGGCCGCCCGTCTGGGCGGGGCTGAGTGGCCCATTACGTTTATTGCAGTGGAGGAAGAGCAGACACCTGGAGCCCTTGGTCATACTGCACTGATCATGACTGGGAAAGATAAGGAGGCTCAGGAGAAACATCACACCATAAACTAAGTGCAGCTTATCTAAGCATTTAACTGTGTGCATTAGTGGTGGTTTGAGGGTCGTTCCACCTATTCAGTGCCTTTTGAGAAGTGGTCCAAAAAACCTGTAGAGATCAACAAATTCTAACCTTCTGTCGTAAAGAGCACATGTTCAAATTCATAAAAAACATGTTTTCCAATCTTAAGAGGTTTAAATTAAAAAGGACTACAGTAAGTGCCTATAAATAAATAAAGTAACAGAGTTGACTGTAACAGGGTTTGTATTTGTATTTATTATGGATCCCCGTTAGGTGCTGTCAAGGCAGCATCTACTCTTCCTGGGGTCCAGCAAAATTAAGACAGTTTATACAATTTTAAAAACATTACAATACATTCACAGATTTCACAACTGTGTGCCCTCAGGCCCCTACTCCACCACTACCACATATCTACAGTACAAAATCCATGTGTATGTCTGTGTATAGTGAGTAAGTTATCGTGTGTGTGTGTATGCATGTGTATGTCTGTGTATAGTGAGTAAGTTATTGTGTGTGTGTATGCATGTGTCTGTCTGTGTATAGTGAGTAAGTTATCGTGTGTGTGTGTATGCATGTGTATGTCTGTGTATAGTGAGTAAGTTATTGTGTGTGTGTGTGTATGCATCTGTATGTCTGTGTATAGTGAGTAAGTTATCGTGTGTGTGTATGCATGTATATGTCTGTGTATAGTGAGTAAATTATTGTGTGTGTGTGTATGCATGTGTCTGTCTGTGTATAGTGCGTAAGTTATCGTGTGTGTGTGTATGCATGTGTCTGTCTGTGCTTATGTTTGTGTTGCTTCATAGTCCCCGCTGTTCCATAACGTGTTTTTAAATAATTTTTTTCAAATCTAATTTTACTTCTTGCATTAGTTACTTGATGTTGAATAGAGTCCCATGTAGTCATGGCTCAATGTAGTATTGTGCGCCTCCCATAGTCTGTTCAGGACTTGGAGACTGTGAAGAGACCTCTGGTGGCATGTCTTGTGGGGCATGCATGGGTGTCCGAGCTGTGCACCAGTAGTTCAAACAGACAGCTCGGTGCATTCAACATCTCAATACCTCTCAGAAATACAAGCAGAGATGAAGTCAATTTCTCCTCCACTTTGAGCCAGGAGAGATTGACATGCATATTATTAATATTAGCACTCTGTGTACATCCAAGGGCCAGCCATGCTGCCCTGTTCTGAACCAATTGCAATTTTCCTAAGTCCTTTTTTGTGGCAACTGACCACACGACTAAACAGTAGACCAGGTGCGACAAAACTAGGGCCTGTAGGACCTGCCTTGTTGATAGTGCTGTTAAGAAGGTAGAGTAGCGCTTTATTATGGACATACTTAGTTTACAACTCTGTATTAAGAGTTGCAGTCATTTCAGTCGCTGTAGTAGCTGACATATATAGTGTTGAGTCATCCGCATACATAGACACTCTGGCTTTACTCAAAGCCAGTGGCAATTCATTAGTAAAGATTGAAAAAAGTAATGGGCCTAGACAGCTACCTTGGTGAATTCTTGATTCTACCTGGATTATGTTCAATCAATCAAATTTATTTATAAAGCCCTTTTTACATCAGCCAATGTCACAAAGTGCTATGCAGAAACTCAGCCTAAAACCTCAAACAGCAAGCAATGCAGGTGTAGAAGCACGGTGGCTAAGAAAAACTCCCTAGAAAGGCAGGAACCTAGGAAGAAACCTGGAGAGGAAGCAGGCTCTGAGGGGTGACCAATCCTCTTCTGGCTGTGCCGGGTGGAGATTATAACAGTACATGGCCAAGACGTTCAAATGTTTATAGATGACCAGCAGGGTCAAATAATAATAATCACAGTGGTTGTGGAGGGTGAAAAGGGTCAGCACCTCAGAAGTAAATGTCAGTTGGCTTTTCATAGCCGAGCATTCAGAGTTAGAGACAGCAGGTGCGGTGGAGAGAGAGAGAGTCGAAAACAGAGAGGCTTCCATTAAAGAACACCCTCTGTTTTCTGTTAGACAGGTAACTCTTTATCCACATTATAGCAGGGGGTGTAAAGCCATAACACATCAGTTTTGCCAGCAGAAGACTATGATCGATAATGTCAAAAGCCGCACAGGAGTCTAACAAAACAGCCCCCACAATCTTTTATCATCAATTTCTCTCAGCCAATCATCAGTCATCTGTGTATTTGGGTTGACGATTTCATCTCAGATCCCCCTGGCAGGGGGAATGGAAGCTTGCTGTGTGCAACAGGGAGTGGCAATAGAATTCAAGATTACATTTTTTATACGAAATCGCTAAAATGTTTCTAGCTTATCTATGGGTAACAGGGTTGACCTATTCTTCTCAACCCGCTCCGTTTTCCACCACAAAACACACAAAAACTGCCAAAAAGAGTAGTACCATCTCACCTGCTTTAAAATTGTGATTTGATTATCAGATGTTCAATGTTTTCATTTGGAGAAAAAACATTTAAAAGGTAGTAGCTTCGCCATATTAAAACGATAATTCAGTTCACGTAACAGGATTGACCTTAAAAAATGAGGGGCCGGTGTAAATGAATCACCAATCACATTAAATAAATAATCATCTTCAGAAAATAATTTGTCAAAGCAACAAAATAACTAGGGCTTTACAATGATGGTGAAAATGTTTGGATTAAGTGGGTTTGTATCTTCCTAGAAGTGACAAAGGGTTGACGGAGGGACATGTAAAAATGCTGCATTCTGGATCTTTAGCCAGCCTTTATCCATACGAAAAATCAGATTTACTGAACTCTCCATGTGGTCTATATTAAAGGACACTTTAATATTGGGAAAAGACGTGCAGAGAGCTTAAGAATCAAGAATCACGGAACACAGGAGTTGTATAAGGAACAATGATATCAAAGTCCCTTTGCTGAGCACTTTTCTCTAGCAAAGTGCAATTTGTCCTCTCTCCGCTACCTGGGAATTGAACATGTGAAAATGCCACGTAAAGGGGGGCGATATTAACAATTTTGTCCTTTTGGATACATTTCCTCAACACTGTCTCCAAGATGTCTAAACGAGGAACTACGCATACAACCTTTCCTATAAATGTGTTCTGCTCACAGGGGGCTGCTTTTTTACATTTTCCCTAAATAATATTGTCTACTAAATGATTGACGCATTTGACACATTTGTCTCCGTTTTACTTATTGCATACCTACATAACTTGAAATAAAAAATATAAGAAAACGTATTCATGTTTTTCCATATAGAGTATTCAGAACACTTCCCTTTTTCCGCATTTAGTTACGTCTACGTCCTTACTCTAAAATGGATTAAATAATCTACACACAATACCCCATAATGACAAAGCGAAAATATTTTTTTTTTTTTAATTTTTTTTTATTTCACCTTTATTTAACCAGGTAGGCTAGTTGAGAACAAGTTCTCATTTGCAACTGCGACCTGGCCAAGATAAGGCATAGCAGTGTGAACAGACAACACAGAGTTACACATGGAGTAAACAATTAACAAGTCAATAACACAGTAGAAAAAAGGGGAGTCTATATATACATTGTGTGCAAAAGGCATGAGAAGGTAGGCAAATAATTACAATTATGCAGATTAACACTGGAGTGATAAATGATCAGATGGTTATGTAAAGGTAGAGATAGAGATATTGGTGTGCAAAAGAGCAGAAAAATAAATAAATAAAAACAGTATGGGGATGAGGTAGGTGAAAATGGGTGGGCTATTTACCAATAGACTATGTACAGCTGCAGCGATCGGTTAGCTGCTCAGATAGCGAAAATATATTTTTTTGTTGTTGTTAAAAAACAGAAATACCTTACTTTGCATTCGGGAAGTATTCAGACCCATTACTATGAGACTGGAAATAGAGCTCAGGTGCATCCTGTTTCCATTGATCCTCCTTGAAATGCTTCTACAACTTGATTGGAGTCCACCTGTGCAATTGATTGGATATGATTTGGAAAGGCACACACCTGTCTACATAAGGTCCCACAGTTGACAGTGCATGTCAGAGCAAAAACCAAGCATTAAGGTCGAAGGAATTGTTCGTAGACCTCCGAGACAGGATTGTGTCAAGGCACAAATCTGGGGAAGGCTACCAAAACATGTCTGCAGCATTGAAGGTCCCCAAGAACACAGTGGCCTCCATTATTCTTAAATGGAAGAAATTTGGAACCACCAAGACTCTTCCTATAGCTGGATGCCTGGCCCAACTGAGAAATCGGGTGAGAAGAGTCTTGGTCAGAAAGGTGACGAAGAACCCAATGGTCACTCTGACAGAGCTCCAGAGATCCCCTGTGGAGATGGGAGAACCTTCCAGAAGGACAACCATCTCTGCAGCACTCCACTAATCAGGCCTTTATGGTAGAGTGGCCAGACAGAAGCCACTCCTTAGTAAAAGGCACGTCAGCCCGCTTAGAGTTTGCCAAAAGGCACCTAAAGACTCTCTGTAACGGTTTTCTTGATGAGAAGGAGAGTCGGACCAAAATGCAGCGTGTAGATTGCGATCCATGTTTTAATGAACAAACGTAAAACACGAATCAATACAAACACTACAAAATAAAGAACGTGATGAACGTAACGAAAACCTAAACAGCCTATCTGGTGAAAACACATAGACAGGAACAATCACCCACAAACACACAGTGAACCCCAGGCTACCTAAATATGGTTCCCAATCAGAGACAATGATGAACACCTGCCTCTGACTGAGAACCATATCAGGCTGAACATAGAAATAGACAAACAAGACATGAAACATAGAATGCCCACTCAGATCACACCCTGACCAATCAAAACATAGAAAATACAAAGTAAACTATGGTCAGGGCGTGACAGTACCCCCCCCCCAAGGTGCGGACTCCGGCCGCAAAACCTGAACCTATAGGGGAGGGTCTGGGTGGGCATCTGTCCGCGGTGGCGGCTCTGGCGCTGGACGTGGACCCCACTCCATGACAGTTTTAATCCCCCTCCTAAACGTCCCTAAATAGGTTACCCACCACAATGATAACATGGGACAGAGGGACAGCTCGGGACAGAGGTAACTCGGGACAGATGGGTAGCTCAGCCCTGAGAGGAAGCTCAGCACTGAGAAGAAGCTCAGCACTGAGAAGAAGCTCAGGCAGGTGGTTAGATCCGGCAGATCCTGGCTGGCTGGCGGTTCTGGAAGATCCTGGCTGACTGGCGGATCCGGAAGATCCTGGCTGACTGGCGGATCTGGGAGAATCTGGACGACTGGCAAATCTGGGAGAATCTGGACGACTGGCAGATCTGGAAGAGTCTGGACAACTGGCAGATCTGGAAGAGTCTGGACGACGGGCAGATCTGGAAGAGTCTGGACGACGGGCAGATCTGGAAGAGTCTGGACGACTGGCAGATCTGGAAGAGTCTGGACGACTGGCAGATCTGGAAGAGTCTGGACGACTGGCAGATCTGGAAGAGTCTGGACGACTGGCAGATCTGGAAGAGTCTGGACGACGGGCAGATCTGGAAGAGTCTGGACGACGGGCAGATCTGGAAGAGTCTGGACGACTGGCAGATCTGGAAGAGTCTGGACGACTGGCAGATCTGGAAGAGACTGGTCGACACAGACTGGCTGCTCTGGCTGCTCCATGCTGACTGGCAGCTCTGGCTGCTCCATACTGGCAGACTGCTCTGGCTGCTCCATGCTGACTGGCAGCTCTGGCTGCTCCATGCAGACTGGCAGCTCTGGCTGCTCCATGCAGACTGGCAGCTCTGGCTGCTCCATGCTGACTGGCTGCTCCATGATGACTGGCAGCTCTGGCTGCTCCATGCTGACTGGCTGCTCCATGATGACTGGCAGCTCTGGCTGCTCCATGCTGACTGGCTGCTCCATGATGACTGGCAGCTCTGGCTGCTCCATGCTGACTGGCTGCTCCATGCTGACTGGCAGCTCTGGCTGCTCCATGCTGACTGGCTGCTCTGGCTGCTCCATGCTGACTGGCTGCTCTGGCTGCTCCATGCTGACTGGCTGCTCCATGCTGACTGGCTGCTCCATGCTGACTGGCGGCCCTGGCTGCTCCATGCTGACTGGCGGCCCTGGCTGCTCCATGCTAACTGGCAGCTCTGGCGGCTCCATGCAGACTGGCAGCTCTGGCGGCTCCTTGCAGACTGGCAGCTCTGGCGGCATCCTGCAGACAGGCAGCTCTGGCGGCTCCTTGCAGACTGGCAGCTCCTTGCAGACTGGCAGCTCCTTGCAGACTGGCAGCTCCTTGCAGACTGGCAGCTCCTTGCTAACTGGCAGCTCCTTGCAGACTGGCAGCTCTATGCTAACTGGCAGCTCTATGCTAACTGGCAGCTCTATGCTAACTGGCAGCTCTATGCTAACTGGCAGCTCTATGCTAACTGGCAGCTCTATGCTAACTGGCAGCTCTGAACAGGCGGGAGACTCCGGCAGCGCTGTAGAGAAGGAAGGCTCTAACAGCGCTAAACAGGCGGGAGACTCCGACAGCGCTGGAGAGGTAGAGGGCTCCGACAGCGCTGGACAGGCGAGGCGCACTGTAGGCCTGATGCGTGGTGCTGGCACTGGTGGTACTGGGCCGAGGACACGCACAGGAAGCCTGGTGCGGGGAGCTGCTACCGGAGGGCTGGGGTGTGGAGGTGGTACTGGAAAAACCGGACCGTGCAGGCGCACTGGAGCTCTTGAGCACCGAGCCTGCCCAACCTTCCCTGGTTGAATGCTCACGGTCGCCCTGCCAGTGCGGCGAGGTGGAATAGCCCGCACTGGACTATGCAGGCGAACCGGAGACACCGAGCGCAAGGCTGGTGCCATGTAAACCGGCCCAAGGAGACGCACTGGGGACCAGCTGCGTAGAGCCGGCTTCATGGCATTAGGCTCGACGCTCAATCTAGCCCGGCAGACACGCTGCTTGGTCCCTTTGTGTTGGGTGATTCTGTAACGGTTTTCTTGATGAGAAGGAGAGTCGGACCAAAATGCAGCGTGTAGATTGCGATCCATGTTTTAATGAACAAACGTAAAACACGAATCAATACAAACACTACAAAATAAAGAACGTGATGAACGTAACGAAAACCTAAACAGCCTATCTGGTGAAAACACATAGACAGGAACAATCACCCACAAACACACAGTGAACCCCAGGCTACCTAAATATGGTTCCCAATCAGAGACAATGATGAACACCTGCCTCTGACTGAGAACCATATCAGGCTGAACATAGAAATAGACAAACAAGACATGAAACATAGAATGCCCACTCAGATCACACCCTGACCAATCAAAACATAGAAAATACAAAGTAAACTATGGTCAGGGCGTGACACTCTCAGACCATGAGAAACAAGATTCTCTGGTCTGATGAAACCGAGATTGAACTCTTTGACCTGAATGCCAAGCGTCACGTCTGGAGGAAACCTGGCACCATCCCAATGTTGAAGCATGGTGTTGGCATTATCATGCTGTTGGGATATTTTTGAGCAGCAGGGACTGGGATCGATGAACGGACCAAAGTACAGAGAGATCCTTAATGAAAACCTGCTCCAGGGCCGTCAGGACCTCAGACTGGGGCGAAGGTTCACCTTCCAACAGGACATCGACCCTAAGCACACAGCCAACACAATGCAGGAGTGGCTTAGGGACAAATCTCTGAATGTCCTTGAGTGGCCCAGCCAGAGCCCAGACATGAACCCGATCTAATATCTCTGGAGAGACCTGAAAATAGCTGTGCAGCGACGCTCCCCATCCCACCTGACAGAGCTTGAGAGGATCTGCAGAGAAGAATGGGAGAAACTCCGCAAATATAGGTGTGCCAAGCTAGTAATCATACCCAAGAAGACTCAAGGCTGTAATCCCTGCCAAAGGTGCTTCAACAAAATACTTAGTAAACAGTCTCAAAACTTATGCAAACGTGATATTTCCCTTTCTTTTATTTTATTTTATGTCTAATAACCTGTTTTTGCTTTGTCTTATATGGAGTATTGTGTGTAAATTAATATTGAGGGGGAAAAAAACAATTAAATCCATTTTAGAATAAGGCTGTAACGTAAACATTTATTTTTTTTTAAGTCGAGGTAGGCATGTTGAGAACAAGTTCTCATTTACAACTGCGACCTGGCCAAGATAGCGCAAAGCAGTGCGACACAAACAACACAGAGTTACACATGGAATAATCAAACATACAGCCAATATCACAATAGAAAAGTCTGTATACTGTGTGTGCAAATGTTGTAAGATTAGTGAGGTACGGCAATAAATAGGCCATAGCGGCGAAATAATTACAATTTAGAAATTAAACACTGGAGTAATGGATGTGCAGAAGATGAATGCGCAAGTAAAGATACTAGGGTGCGAAGGAGCAACAAAATAAATAACAATATGGGGATGAGGTAGTTGTGTGGGCTATTCACAGATGGGCTATGTACAGATGGGCTATGTACAGGTGCAATGATCGGTAAGCTGCTCTGACAGCTGATGCTTAAAGTTAGTGAGGGAGAAAAAAGTATCCAGCTTCAGTGATTTTTGCAATTCGTTCCAGTCATTGGCAGCAGAGAACTGGAAGGTAAGGCGGCCAAAGAGGAGTTGGCTTCGGGGGTGACCAGTGAAATATACCTGCTGGAGCACGTGCTATGGGTGGGTGCTGCTATGGTGACCAGTGAGCTGAGATAAGGCGGGGCTTTACCTAGCCAAGACTTATAGATGACCTGGTGCCAGTGGGTTTGGCGATGAATATGAAGCGAGGGCCCACCAACGAGAGCATACAGGTCGCAGTGGTGGGTAGTATATGGGGCTTTGGAGACACAACTGATGGCACTGTGATAGACTACATCCAATTTGCGCAGAGTGTTGGAGGCTCTTTTGTAAATGACATTGCCGAAGTCATGGATCGATAGGATTATGAGGGTATGTTTGGCAGCATGAGTGAAGGATGCTTAGTTGCGAAATAGGAAGCCAATTCTATATTTAATTTTGGATTGGAGATACTTAATGTGAGTCTGGAAGGAGAGTTTACAGTCTAATCAGACACCTAGGTATTTGTAGTTGTCCACATATTCTAAGTCAGAACCATCCAGAGTAGTGATGCTAGATGGACGGGCGGGTGCGGGCAGCGATCGGTTGAAGAGCATGCATTTAGTTTTGCTTGCTTTTAAGAGCAGTTGAGGCCACGGAAGGAGTGTTGTATGGCATTGAAGCTCTTCTGTAGGTTTGTTCACACAGTGTCCAAAGAAGGGCCAGAAGTATACAGAATGGTGTCGTCTGCGTAGAGTTGGATCAGAGAATCACCAGCAGCAAGAGTGACATAATTGATGTATACAGAGAAAAGAGTCGGACCAAGAATTGAACCCTGTGGTACCCCCATAGAGACTGACAAAGGTTCGGACAACAGGCCCTCCGATTTGACACACTGAACTCTATCTGAGAAGTAGTTGGTGAACCAGGCAAGGCAGTCATTTCAGAAACCAAGGCTGTTGAGTCTGCCGATAAGAATGCGATGATTGACAGACTTGAAAGCCTTGGTCAGGTCGATGAATACGTTTGCAAAGTATTGTCTTTTATTGATGGTGATTATGATATTGTTTAGGACCTTGAGCGTGGCTGAGGTGCACCCATGACCAGCTCTGAAACCAGATTGCATAGCGGAGAAGGTACGGTGGGATTAGAAACGATCTGTGATCTGTTTGTTAACTTGACTTTCAAAAACTTTTCAAAAACTAGACTTTTCAAAAACTAGAAAGGCAGGGTAGGATAGATATAGGTCTGTAGCAGTTTTGGTCTAGAGTGTCTCCCTCTTTGAAGAGGGGGATGACCACGGCAGCTTTCCAATCTGTAGGGATCTCAGACGATACGAAGCGAGGTTGAACAGGATAGTAATAGGGGTTGCAACAATTGCTGCAGATAATTTTAGAAAGAGAGGGTCCAGCTGATTTGTAGGGGTCCAGATTTTGCAGCTCTTTCACAACATCAGCTATCTGGATTTGGGTGGAGGAGAAATGTGGATGCTTGGACAAGTTGCTGTGGGGGGTGCAGAGCTGTTGACTGGGGTCGGGGTAGCCAGCTGGAAAGCATGGCCAGCCGTAGAAAAATGCTTATGGAAATTCTCGATTATCGTAGATTTGTCAGTGGCGACAGTGTTTCCTAGCCTCAGTGCAGTGAGCAGCTGGGAGGAGGTGTTCTTATTCTCCATGGACTTTACAGTGTCCCGGAACTTTTTGGAGTTTGTGCTACAGGATGCACATTTCTGTTTGATAAAACTAGCCTTTGCTATCCTAACTGCCTGTGTATATTGGTTCCTAAGTTCCCTGAAAAGTTGCTTATCGCGGGGGCTATTCGATGCTAATGCAGTACGCCACAGGATCTTTTTGTGCTGGTCAAGGATTGTCAGGTCTGGAGTGATCCAAGGGCTATATCGGTTCTTAGTTCAACATTTTTTGAATGGAGCTAATTTCCTTAATTTCTGCCTGACTGACGTGCCCAAAGTAAACTGCTTGTTACTCAGGCCCAGAAGCCAGGATATGCATATAATAGAAAACACTTTGAAGTTTCTAAAATTGTTATAATAATGTCTGAGACTATAACAGAACTGATATGACAGGCGAAAATCAGAAGAATATATATATTTTTTTTTTGAGCTGCCAGGTTCTTAATGGAAACCTATTGTTTCTATGTAAATCCGTCTCCCAGATTGCAATTCCTATGGCTTCCACTAGATGTCAACGGTCTTTAAGGTTTCTGGCTTGTTTTTTGAAAAACAAGCAAGAATTTTTAGTTTTGGTGAGAAGAGCACCAGAACAATATCAGTCTTTCTGTGTGTGCAAGTCAGAGTGCACACTTACTAATTTTCCTTTCCTATTGAACATATTACTTTCTGTATGAAATATTATAGTTTGCTTACATTTTAGAGTACCTGAGGATTAAATATAAATGTCGTTTGACTTGTTTGGACGAAGTTTAGAGGTAGCTTTTTGGACTCCTTTGTCTGCACGTTGAATGAGTTGATTACTGAAATCGATGGCGCCAACTAAACAGACGTTTTGGGATATATTTTATCTAACAAAATGACCATTCATGTTGTAGTCGGGACACTTGGGATTGCAAACAGAGGAAGACCCTCAAAAGTAAGTGATTTATTTAATCGATATTTGAGATTTTATGAAGCCTGTGGTGGTTGAAAAATATGTTGGGGTGTCGTCCTCAGACAATCGCATGGTATGCTTCGCCGTAAAGCCTATTTGAAATCGGACAACGCAGTTATATTAACAAGAATGTAAGCTTTTAAATTGTATAAGATTTGTATGTTCATGACTTGTATGTTCATGAATGTTTAATATTATGATTATTTATTTGAATTGCGAGCCCTCCAATTTCACCGGATGTTTTTGGCTGCTGTCCCACTAGCGGGACGCCTATACCTAATTAAGATGGTGAGGAAAGCATTTTTAAAGTATAACCAGGCATCTTCTACTGATGAAATGGGGTCAATATTCTTCCAGGATACCTGGGCCAGGTCGATTAGAAAGGCTTGCTCACTGAAGTGTTTTAGAGACGTTTGACAGTGATGAGTTGTGGTCGTTTGACCGCGGACCCATTACGGACGCAGGCAATGAGGCAGTGATTGCTGAGATCCTGGTTGAAGACAGCAGAGGTGTATTTAGAGGGTAGGTTGGTCAGAATGATATCTATATGAGGGTGCCCATGTTTACGGATTTAGGGTTGTACCTGGTGGGTACCATGATCATTTGGGTGAGATTGAGGGCATCTAGCTTAGATTGTAAGCATATCCCAGTTTAGGTCCCCTAGCAGAACGAACTCTGAAGACATATGGGGTGCAATCATTTCACATATGACTGAAAATGTTGTAGTTGGGGATGGAAATCTCAGAATGTTTGGTGGCCTTCCTTCGCCAGGATTCAGACACGGCAAGGACATCAGGGTTGGCGGAGTGTGCTAAAGCACTGAGTGAAACAAACTTAGGGAGGAGGGTGCTGGTGTTAACATGCATGAAACCAAGGCTTTTTCGGTTACAGAAGTCAACAAATGATAGCGCCTGGGGAATAGGTGTGGAACTATGGGCTACAGGGCCTGGGTTAACCTCTACATCATTAGAGGAACAGAGGAGGAGTAGGATAAGGGTATGGCTAAAGGATATAATAACTGGCCGTCTAGTGCGTTGGGGACAGAGAATAAAAGGAGCAGATTTCTGGGCGTGGTAGAAGAGATTCAAGGTGTAATGTACAGACAAGGGTATGGTAGGATGTGACCTAGGCGTTGAGTGATGATGAGAGAGGTTTCATCTCTGGAGGGACAAGTTAAGCCAGGTGAGGTCTCTGCATGTGTGTGGGGTGGGACGGAAGAGCTATCTAAGGAATTTTGAGCAGGACTGAAGGCTGTACTGTGAAATAAAACAGTAAAAACTAGCCAAGACAGCAATAGACAAGGCATATTGACATTAGAGAGAGGCATAAAGGAATCACAGGTGTTGATCAGGAGAGCTAAGACAGCAATGGGTAAATGGCGATGAATGGGCAGAGCGGGTCAGTTATGTACATACAGGACCTGAGTTCGAGGCTGGGGCCGACAGGTAAACAAAATGAGGTACCGTGTTATTGAAACAGTCCAGGGGACATCAGCTGTGTAGCCGTTGTACTTTTACCCCACAATTGGTAGTTACGGTCTTGTCCCATCGCTACAACTCCCCTATAGACTCAGGAGAGTTGAAGGTCAAGAGCCATGCGTTTTCTGAAACATGACCCTGCGAAGCTGCACTGCTTCTTGACACATGGCTCACGTAACTCCGAAGCTAGTCGCACCAATGTGTCGGAGCAAACACCGTTCAGCTGGCGACTGAAGTCAGCTTGCAGGTGCCCGGCATGACACAAGGAGTCACTAGAGCGCGATGGGACAAGGACATCCCAGACCTCTGCGCCACTCTTGAGGCCTGCACTGTATGTCTACTGTAATATTAATAGTGATGTTAATGTATTATATTTATTCAATTGACCGAGTGTACATGCCTCTAGAAGTTATTTAAGTAGGTGTGTTTCACAGTGTTGTATGACCTGACGAAGATCCAACTCAGATCAAAACATTGTGTTTATTGTGCCTCTGATTAAATCACCATGGGAGCATACCAGAGTTGAAGACATTCCCCTTTTCTTCTTTCCTGCACCTGAAAGTTGGATTTTTTTCACTTCATTTAATATAACAGGCTTTTAAAATTAAATATTGGTGCACAATGTTTACTTATAATATCAAAGGGAAGCAAAATGCACTCTTTTCGTGGAACGACACTGCAGAGGATGACACAGAATATTTCCACAACATATTACCTCGGGGCCCAGATTAGCCAATCTAGTTGATCAATTCTTAGCCTGGTCTCAGTACCTCAGTGCATACAATATATTCCTTATTCCCTCCAAAAGGCCCACTGTGTCCTGTTTCACCATTAGATGCATCATATATGATGTTCAGGACATCGCCTCTCATGTCACAGCCGGTCACCCAAAACCATTGACGTCACAATCCAATTAAATGAAATGACACATTCTCCTCTCAGAGCATTTGGCTTCATGTGTATTGAGGTAGGTCTCTGCCACCCTTAAAGGGCTCTGGCTTGCCAGTCTGTTCAAGCACATTGATGGGTCTGCATGTGAAGTAAGTCTGACGGTTTGTTCTGATAATGGTTGTAGGCTGTTCCAGGCAGACTCCTCTGACCTCTTCCTCTGACCTCTAACCTCTGACCCAATCAGCAGCAGCCCTAGCCTTGGGGGAACTCCTCACTTCCTGTCTGGGAATCGATGACTGTCCAGTCTGGACTCTCCTCCGCCTACACACACGTCTGGCTATACTCTACATTGTGCCCCGAGCACTGGATAAAGTGTGTTAAGCGATGTTGTTAACAGTGTCACATAACTGTTTCACTTGGCTAGGGCTTCTGGGAGCATCTGATTGGGTCCGGGGTTCACAGCCCATCTATCAGGGTCCAGCCGGACACCTGATCCCTCTCTGGTTTGCCAGATCTGATTTCTACTGGCTGGCCCTGGATCTTTCCTCCACTTGACCCTGTTGATTCAGAACCAGGCTGCCAGTGTTTCAATTGATTGTGCACAACATCAGGGGTTGCCAACCCCAGTTCCCAGGGGTCAAGCCAACACAGTTTCCCATTCCAGCTCAGCTGTGAATGATCTAACGAGTATGTGACCCAAAACGATGGTCGCTTTTTATCATTTGAACCTGTTTTGCATGAGATTTTCTTTTGTTACGGCATCAACATGTTGCACAGGACCGAGACACCTCTCCTGTTTGACTCAAAGCATGTGTGTCAGAGAAACAATTTGAAATAAAATTAAAGAGTTTTCTTTTGCTTTTGTATTTCAAAGAAAATACCTTAATTGATCAGAAAACTCTTTATGTTCAAGACCTTCGTAATCCCTTTTCAGGAGATTTATTTGTATGAAAATAATCCATGATATTTTACTCAATACAGGGTCTACTTATCAATTTCCTAAATAAATACAAATATTCCAATTACGCGGAGACATTTCTTGGCTAACAGAGGCTATGTCTTTTCTCTTCTAATAACTGACCTTATCTTATGTCCTCAAATTGCTGCCATGAATTACATTCCTAATACAGTATGCATACTGATTGAAATCAGAAGGGCTTAGTAACTGCATAAGAAAATAAATACTTCTCTGTGTAGGGATGTTTTGCTCAATGGTTCAATGAAAACTAAAGACGCTCAGTTTCAATCACCCTGAATATGATGGCATGTTGCTCTGCTTGGCTTTCTTTGCTTTCTGCTGTATTGTTGTGTGTACATATTGGTCCACCTTTGCTAGTATTTTTACACTATTGCTTTGCCAATAGTGGAGTCAACATGCATACTAACCTAGGGGAATATAGACATGTAATGCAGTAAATGGAGAGAGAACTGTGCAGTAACGATTGCCAATACAGCGGCCGGGT
Organism: Oncorhynchus mykiss; assembly: GCF_057628025.1. Taxonomy (NCBI): domain Eukaryota; kingdom Metazoa; phylum Chordata; class Actinopteri; order Salmoniformes; family Salmonidae; genus Oncorhynchus; species Oncorhynchus mykiss. The sequence goes on from NC_143026.1 coordinate 29,981,497, forward strand.
ATCAGCCATTGACTCATCGGGTACTTTAATGCGCACACCAACCCTCAGGAGATGCAGACGTCCATGATACAGTGTATGATTATGCAAAGCTCACTGTTTTCTCCTCTGACTGGTGCCGGTTTCAAATACACACACACACACACACACACACACACACACACACAGCAAAAAACTGCACAATACCGGCATGAATTTTTCATAACATCATGCTCAATATACAAAATACAATAAGTGTTTCTTGTAAGATGACTCCCAGGCACTTACAGCACTTCAGTGTGCAGCGAGATCTCCTCCTCAGAGCTCTGGCAAGTAGGTTTGTCTGACTCACGTTGTCTCTAGCGGGTGACATCTGACGCTGCTGAAGCCCATGTCCGGTGGGGAAAGCTAACAGGCTTGCTGACTAACAGGCTAGCTGGCTAACAGGATAGCCGCAGAGTGGGTTTAGCAGCACAGGTATATGATTTGCTATGGAGGAACAAGGGACAAAAGGTCAAATAGAGAGTGAGAGACAGAAATTCCTGATATACAGTGCATTTGGAAGTATCCAGACCCCTTGACTTTTTCCACATTTTGTTATGTTACAGCCTTATTCTAAAATGGATTACATTGTTTTATTCCCTCATCAATCTACACACAATACCCCATAATGACTATGTAAAAACACATTTTAACACATTTTTAACAAATAGAAAACGGAAATATGACATTTTCGTAATTATTCAGACCCTTTACTCAGTACTTTGTTGAAGCACCTTTGTCAGCGATTACATATTGGGTATGACGCTACAAGCTTAGCACACCTGTATTTCTCCCATTCTTCTCTGCAGATCCTCTCAAGCTCTGTCAGGTTGGATGGGGAGTGTCGCTGCACAGCTATTTTCAGTTCTCTCTAGAGATGTTCGATCAGGTTCAAGTCTTGGCTCTGGCTGGGCCACTCAATGATATTCAGAGACTTGTCCACTCCTGCATTGTCTTGACTGTGTGCTTTGGGTCATTGTCCTGTTGAAAGGTGAACCTTCACCCCAGTCTGAGGTCTAGAGCGCTCTGGAGCAGATTTTCATCAAGGATCTCTCAGTCCCTGCCGCTGAAAAACATCCCCACAGCATGTGGTGCCAGGTTTCCTCCAGACGTGACGCTTAGCATTCAGGCCAAAGAGTTCTATCTTGGTTTCATCAGACCAGAGAATCTTTTTACTCATGGTCTGAGTCTTTAGGTGCCTTTTGGCAAACTCCAACGGGCTTTCATGTGCCTTTTACTGAGGAGTGGCTTCCGTCTGGCCACTCTACAATAAAGGCCTGATTGGTGAAGTGCTACAGAGATGGTTTTCCTTCTGCAAGGTTCTCCCATCTCCACAGAGGGACTCTGGAGCTCTGTCAGAGTGACCATCAGGTTCCCTGACCAAGGCCCTTCTCCCCTGATTACTCAGTTTGGCCAGGCAACCAGATCTAGGAAGAGTCTTGGTGGTTCCAAATTTCTTCAATTTAAGAATGATGGAGGCCACTGTGTTCTTGGGGACCTATAATGCAGCAGACATTTTTTCTAAACTTCCCCAGATCTGTGCCTCGACACAATCCTGTCTCGGGGCTTTACGGACAATTCCTTTGACCTCATGGCTTAGTTTTGCTCTGACATGCACTGTCAACTGTGGGACCTTACATAGACAGGTGTTAGCCTTTCCAAATCATGTCCAATCAATTGAATTTACCACAAGTGGACTCCAATCAAGTTGTGGAAACATCTCAAGGATGATCAATGGAAACAGGATGCACCTGAGTTCAATTTCGAGGCTAATAGCAAAGTGTCTGAATTCTTATGTAAATATGGTATATTTGTTTAAAATATGTATATATATATATTAAAAAACACATATTTTCCCTTTGTCATTATGGGGTATTGTGTGTAGATTGACAAGATTTTTTATTTATTTAATCCATTTTAAGATAAGGCTGTAACATAACAAAATGTCCAAAAAGTCAAGCGGTCTGAACACTTTCCGAATGCACTGTACATAGATACTTGGTGGGGGTGGCATGTTCAAGCCACCGTGATCCCCCCTACCCAGGTTCCCCAGTCTTTCCAGACTAGCCTCATCCTTCATCCAGGCCTACCTCACTTTCTGTCAGGTAAGGTATTCAGGTAGATTTGAGTGTTTAATATCAGACGAGACTTAAGCCACTGCTCCAAATACATCCCTCTGCCCTGTTATTTCCAAAATGGCCCCCGCTAGTTCCTCCTGTAATTTTTATTTCCTTGGATTTGTATAATCCATGCCGCTGATGAGAGGAAGCTAAATAAAAAAATTTTTAAAAAATTATTTTTTATTTCACCTTTATTTAACCAGGTAGGCTAGTTGAGAACAAGTTCTCATTTGCAACTGCGACCTGGCCAAGATAAGGCATCGCAGTGTGAACAGACAACACAGAGTTACACATGGAGTAAACAATTAACAAGTCAATAACACAGTAGAAAAAAGGGGAGTCTATATATACATTGTGTGCAAAAGGCATGAGAAGGTAGGCAAATAATTACAATTATGCAGATTAACACTGGAGTGATAAATGATCAGATGGTTATGTAAAGGTAGAGATATTGGTGTGCAAAAGAGCAGAAAAATAAATAAATAAAAACAGTATGGGGATGAGGTAGGTGAAAATGGGTGGGCTATTTACCAATAGACTATGTACAGCTGCAGCGATCGGTTAGCTGCTCAGATAGCAGATGTTTGAAGTTGGTGAGGGAGATAAAAGTCTCCAACTTCAGCGATTTTTGCAATTCGTTCCAATCACAGGCAGCAGAGAACTGGAACGAAAGGCGGCCAAATGAGGTGTTGGCTTTAGGGATGATCAGTGAGATACACCTGCTGGAGCGCGTGCTACGGATGGGTGTTGCCATCGTAACCAGTGAACTGAGATAAGGCGGAGCTTTACCTAGCATGGACTTGTAGATGACCTGGAGCCAGTGGGTCTGGCGACGAATATGTAGCGAGGGCCAGCCGACTAGAGCATACAAGTCGCAGTGGTGGGTGGTATAAGGTGCTTTAGTGACAAAACGGATGGCGCTGTGATAAACTGCATCCAGTTTGCTGAGTAGAGTGTTGGAAGCAATTTTGTAGATGACATCGCCGAAGTCGAGGATCGGTAGGATAGTCAGTTTTACTAGGGTAAGTTTGGCGGCGTGAGTGAAGGAGGCTTTGTTGCGGAATAGAAAGCCGACTCTTGATTTGATTTTCGATTGGAGATGTTTGATATGGGTCTGGAAGGAGAGTTTAGAGTCTAGCCAGACACCTAGGTACTTATAGATGTCCACATATTCAAGGTCGGAACCATCCAGGGTGGTGATGCTGGTCAGGCGTGCGGGTGCAGGCAGCGAACGGTTGAAAAGCATGCATTTGGTTTTACTAGCGTTTAAGAGCAGTTGGAGGCCACGGAAGGAGTGCTGTATGGCATTGAAGCTCGTTTGGAGGTTAGATAGCACAGTGTCCAAGGACGGGCCGGAAGTATATAGAATGGTGTCGTCTGCGTAGAGGTGGATCAGGGAATCGCCCGCAGCATGAGAAACATCATTGATATATACAGAGAAAAGAGTCGGCCCGAGAATTGAACCCTGTGGCACCCCCATAGAGACTGCCAGAGGACCGGACAGCATGCCCTCCGATTTGACACACTGAACTCTGTCTGCAAAGTAATTGGTGAACCAGGCAAGGCAGTCATCCGAAAAACCGAGGCTACTGAGTCTGCCAATAAGAATACGGTGATTGACAGAGTCGAAAGCCTTGGCAAGGTCTATGAAGACGGCTGCACAGTACTGTCTTTTATCGATGGCGGTTATGATATCGTTTAGTACCTTGAGCGTGGCTGAGGTACACCCGTGACCGGCTCGGAAACCAGATTGCACAGCGGAGAAGGTACGGTGGGATTCAAGATGGTCAGTGATCTGTTTGTTGACTTGGCTTTCGAAGACCTTAGATAGGCAGGGCAGGATGGATATTGGTCTGTAACAGTTTGGGTCCAGGGTGTCGCCCCCTTTGAAGAGGGGGATGAAATCTGGATCAAACGGTAGAAAATGTGTCAATCATACCCATAGGCCCATTTGATTTGGAATTTTAGGACCCCTTTAGGTATATATATATTGATTAAAAATACAAAATAATCCATAGTATGACCATCTAAAAACATTTCCATACTGTATGCCAGCTTAAAACCCCCCTCAATGGCTTTGACTTTTAAGAATTAAGAATAACAATATTAATCATGATGACTTAACAAAGCCACCAATAATATTGACGTAATCCTTAACTAATGCTTCCTGTGGTAAGTGATTGTCAGAGAGGACCATCACGGCCTATAGCTCTGATGACTAACAGACTAAATATACAAAATGCTCAATTACCTTACAGAAGTAGGATCTTAATTTGATCACCCTGTTGCAGGAGAACATTCCTGCAATGCAGGAAATGTAAAACTTGCAGTGTATTTTGGTTAAAAAGGCTTAGAAAATTCTGACTTGATGTTTTAACCCCTACAAAAATGACCTTTAATTATAATCCACATAACAATTCACATTTCTTGTTGCTGCAAGATAGTTTTCCAACTGCAGAAAATTGGCTCAAATTAATATCCTACATCTCTGTCTCTCCTGCTTGTTTTGATCACAATGTTTTTCGGTATTTAGAATTGTAAATGATTGTATATTATATTGGAGCGAAAGGTTTTGATTGATAGTCAGATACAGTATAACAAGTGGCATGGTAATGACTGAAAATGACTGCAATGCAAAACTAATCAAAATATTTTCTTTGCACAGGAATGTATTCCTGGCAAAACTACAATCATCAGAGCAAACAATTGCAGACCTGGGCGTTTAACAAATTGTGAGCATAAAGTCTCTTGTTTCAGATCAGCCTTAAACATATGTCAGCATTGCTTTTCCACCCAGCTAATCAGCTCGGGTGCAACAAAACACATACAGCACTCTTGACTTTGAATGAGAATTTGCAGGAGTCAGCTGTATGTTTGGGAAAAGAGGAGAGAGAACATGCAAATTATCATCTTGAACTTTGTTGAGCCAAGCACATACAGTATGAGTTCATTTGCAGTTGTGATTGGCTAATGGAAGTGAGGCCTCCAATAACTCTTAAGGAGTCAATCTACCTGATTTAGAGGAAGTGATCTCATAGATCTCTTGATTGACAGCACTGTTATACTGTGACATAATAAACAGGGGGGCAATCAGGGAGAGAGAGAGAGAGGGATCTGTGGAGCCCATCAAAGACCTGCAGCGGCTCCACACTGCAGCCTGGAGCAAGAGGGGCCTCCTCAGGCCAGTTACAGGCCGCCTCTGGCAGCTGCCACCCCTCCTTGCGACCTGCAGTGAGAAGTCAAGTATTGTTTTTGAATTCATGAGCGCGGATCATAAATATTGCACACAAAAGGCTCGTTCCCCCCCATGAAAAATGCAGTGAATGCGTGGCTTGCCTGCACCCCCCTGACTGGAACAGGGCTCTGATGGTGGACCTCAGGGACGTATCCATGTTTGTGTAGTATCATTCTACCATTAGAAGCAGAAGAAGACAAGGTTTTTGCAAGTTAGACAATAGGGGCCTTGAAACAGAGTTAACACTCCTAATTGGAGCATGATTGACTAATGTTTTTTAACTAGGCAAACAACATGGCATCTGACAGTACATCAAACTTTTAAGAAATTGCAAAAATGCAAATCAAATCACTGCTCTGTAAAATAGCTTTTTAATCACAATGTCAAATCAAATCAAATGTTATTTGTCACAGGCGCAGAACACCTTACAGTGGAATGCTTACTTACAAGCCCTTAACCAACAATGCAGTTTTAAGAAAAATAAGTATTAAGTAAAAAAATGGATCAGTACATTTAAAAAAAAATAAAAGTAACAAATACTTTTAAAAGTAGTAAAATAACAATAATGAGGCTATATACAGAGGGTACCGGAACAGAGTTAATGTGCGGGGGAACCGGTTAGTTGAGGTAATTGAGGTAATATGTACATGTAGGTAAAGTGACTATGCATAGATAATAAACAGAGAGTAGCAGCAGTGTAGAAGAGTGGTCTGGGTAGCAATTTGATTAGCTGTTCATGAGTATTATGGCTTGTGGGTAGAAGCTGTTAAGAAACCTTTTGGACCTAGACCTGGCTCTCCGGTACTACTTGCCATGCGGTAGCAGAGACAACAGTCTATGACTAGGGTGGCTGGAGTCTTTGACACCGCCTGGTATGGAGGTCCTGGATGGCAGGAGGCTTGGCCCCAGTGATGTACTGGGCCGCACGCACTACCCTCTGTAGTGCCTTGCAGTCGGAGGCCGAACAGTTACCATACCAGGCAGTGAAGCAACCAGTTAGGATGATATCGATGGTGCAGCTGCTGAACCTTTTGAGGATCTGAGGACCAATGCCAAATCTTTTCAGTCTCTTAATGTGGAATATGTTTTGTCGTGTCCTCTTCATGACTGTCTTGGTGTGCTTGGACCATTTCATTTTGTTAGTGATGTGGACACCAAGGATCTTGAAGCTCTCAACCTGCTCCACTGCAGCCCCGTCGATGAGAATAGGGGCGTGCTCAGTCCTCCTTTCCTGTAGTCCACAATCATCTCCTTTGTCTTGATCACGTTTAGGGAGAGGTTGTTGTCCTGGCACCACATGGCTCATTGTTGTCGGTGATAAGGCCTACAACTGTTGTGTCATCGGCAAACTTGATGATGGTGTTGAAGTCGTGCCTGGCCATGCAGTCATGAGTGAACAGGGAGTACAGGAGGGGACTGAGCACGCACCCCTGAGGGGCCCCCGTGTTAAGGATCAGCGTTACGGATGTGTTGTTGCCTACCCTTACCACCTGAGGGTGGCCCATCACGACGTCCAGGATCCAGTTGCAGGGGGAGGTGTTTAGTCCCAGGGTCCTTAGCTAAGTGATGAGCTCTGAGGGCACTTTGGTGTTGAATCCTGAGCTGTAGTCAATGATTAGCATTCTCACATAGGTGTTCCTTTTGTCCAGGTTGCAAATGGCAGTGTTGAGTGCAATAGAGATTGCATCATCTGTGGATCTGTTGGGGCAGAATGCAAATTGGAGTGGGTCTAGGGTTTCTGGGATAATGGTGTTGATGTGAGCCATGACCAGCCTTTCAAAGCACTTATTGGCTACAGACGTGAGTGCTACAGGTCGGTAGGCATTTAGGCAGGCTACCTTAGTGTTATTGGGCATAGCCACTATGGTGGTCTGATTGAAACATGTTGGTATTACGGACTCAGTAAGGGACAGGTTGAAAATATAATTGAAGACACTTTCCAGTTGGTCAGCACATGCTCTGAGTACATGTAGAGGTCTGTAATTTTTATCATAGGTACACTTCAACTGTGAGAGACGGAATCTAAAACAAAAATCCAGAAAATCACATTGTATGATTTTTAAGTAATTAATTTGCATTTTATTGCATGACATAAGTATTTGATACATCAGAAAAGCAGAACTTAATATTTGGTACAGAAACCTTTGTTTGCAATTACAGAGGTGATACGTTTCCTGTAGTTCTTGACCAGGTTTGCACACACCGCAGCATGGATTTTGCTTCTCCAGATCCTTCAGGTTTCGGGGTTGTCGCTGGGCAATACGGACTTTCAGCTCCCTCCAAAGATTATCTATTGGGTTCAGGTCTGGAGACTGGCTAGGCCACTCCAGGACCTTGAGATGCTTCTTACGGAGTTGTCCTGGCTGTGTGTTTCAGGTCATTGTCATGCTGGAAGACCCAGCCACGACCCATCTTCAATGCTCTTACTGAGGGAAGGAGGTTGTTGGCCAAGATCTCGTGATACATAGCCCCATCCATCCTCCCCTCAATACGGTCGTCCTGTCCCCTTTGCAGACAAGCATCCCCAAAGAATGATGTTTCCAGCTCCATGCTTCACGGTTGGGATGGTGTTCTTGGGGTTGTACTCATCCTTCTTCTTCCTCCAAACACGGCGAGTGGAGTTTAGACCACAAAGCTCTATTTTTGTCTCATCAGACCACATGACCTTCTCCCATTCCTCCTCTGGATCATCAAGATGGTCATTGGCAAACTTCAGACGGGCCTGGACATGCGCTGGCTTGAGCAGGGGGACCTTGCGTGCGCTGCAGGATTTTAATCCATGACGGCGTAGTGTGTTACTAATGGTTTTCTTTGAGACTGTGGTCCCAGCTCTCTTCAGGTCATTGACCAGGTCCTGCCGTGTAGTTCTGGGCTGATCCCTCACCTTCCTCATGATGCCCCACGAGGTGAGATCTTGCATGGAGCCCCAGACCGAGGGTGATTGACCGTCATCTTGAACTTCTTCCATTTTCTAATAATTTCGCCAACAGTTGTTGCCTTCTCACCAAGCTGCTTGCCTATTGTCCTGTATCCCTTCCCAGCCTTGTGCAGGTCTACAATTTTATCCCTGATGTCCTTACACAGATCTCTGGTCTTGGCCATTGTGGAGAGGTTGGAGTCTGTTTGATTGAGTGTGTGGACAGGTGCAGTTAATACAGGTAATGAGTGGACAACAGGAGGGCTTCTTAAAGAAAACCTAACAGGTCTGTGAGAGCTGGAATTCTTACTGGTTGGTAGGTGATCAAATACTTATGTCTTGCAATAAAATGCTAATTAATTACTTAAAAATCATACAATGTGATTTTCTGGATTTTTGTTTTAGATTCCGTCTCTCACAGTTGAAGTGTACCTATGATAAAAATGACAGACCTCTACATACTTTGTAAGTAGGAAAACCTGCAAAATTGTAATTATTCGCCTACCTCCTCATGTCTTTTGCACACAATGTATATAGACTATTTTTTTCTTTTTTCTACTGTTGTCACACCCTGACCATAGTTTGCTTTGTATGTTTCTATGTTTTGTTTGGTCAGGGTGTGATCTGAGTGGGCATTCTATGTTACATGTCTAGTTTGTCTATTTCCATGTTTGGCCTGATATGGTTCTCAATCAGAGGCAGGTGTTCGTCATTGTCTCTGATTGGGAACCATATTTAGGTAGCCTGTTTGGTGTTGGGTTTTGTGGGTGATTGTTCCTGTCTCTGTGTTTGCACCAGATAGGGCTGTTTTGGTTTTTCACATTTCTTGTTTTGTTAGTCTATTCATGTATAGTTTCTTTATTAAAAAACAAACATGAATTTCAACCACGCTGCATTTTGGTCCTCTCCTTCGACTCAAGAAAACCGTTACAACTGTGTTATTGACTTGTTTATTGTTTACTCCATGTGTAACTCTGTTGTTGTCTGTTCATACTGCTATGCTTTATCTTGGCCAGGTCGCAGTTGTAAATAAGAATGTATTCTCAACTAGCCTACCTGTTTAAATAAAGGTGAAATGAAATAAATTTTTAAAAATCGGCAGTGTTTCAAATACTTGTTCTCCTCACTGTACGTGATTGTCTATTTTATTTTCCATTGTCCGGGTTGTCTTAAACATATGTCAGCATTGCTTTTCCAACCAGCTAATCAGCTCGGGTGCAACAAAACACATACAGCACTCTAGACTTTGAATGAGAATTTGAATGAGTCAGCTGTATGTTTGGGAAAAGAGGAGGGAAAACATTGACATGCAAATGATCGTCTTGAACTTTATTGAGCCGAGCACATATACTGTCAGTAAATTTGCGGTTGTGATTGGCTAATGGAAGTGGTGGCTAGCACTGTAAGCAGCATTGTTTACTACCCAAGAATAACTTTGCTACTGTAACAAGTAATGTTACTATACACTAAGTATACCATACATCCTAATATTGAGTTGCACCCCCTGGTAGTCCTTTTTTAACCTGTCTCTTCCCTTTCATCTACACTGATTGAAGTGGATTTAACAAGTGACATCAATAAGGGATCATAGCTCTCACCTGGGTTCACCTGGTCAAGCTATGTCATGGAAAGAGCAGGCAGTTCTTCATGTTTTGTTCACTAATTGTCTATCCCTACTGTATTCCCAGCATGCATTTCAATAGCTACAAAATACAATCAATCCCCAAGTCTACATAGGGGTCTTGGCATTCTCTCCTTCTAGACAGAGTCTCCTCGCCAGTCTCCCAAGTGTTTTTGTGACTGCACCAGAGTCCCTGCATGGCCCTTCTCTCCCTAAGTGTCTGTATGGCCGCGCAACCAGAGGAGATAAAAGTAAAGCGTCAGGCCATAATTGGGTTATGGTGGCCGGTGATGGATTAAAGCGCAGGGAGGGAGCGTCTCTCCCAACATTAGGGTGTCTGAGATGTCACAGGCAGAGCTCTCTCATTAATCGCCCTGCCCTTACATTACTGCATTAGCTTTATTAGCAGCTAGAAGTCGGCAAGCACTTTAAGATTTCTCGCTGAGGCAGGATGAAGGACAGATTTCTCTCTCTCTCTCCAGGGGAAGGGATCTATGCCCCTGGTAACCTGCTCACCTCCATCTGTAGGCCTTAGCATAATGATGCTTTGATAGAGAAACCTGGAAAAGGACCCACAAATGTAATTGCTTTTCTTACTGCATGTTTCTGTGATCATCAACAAACAGCACACATGATGCATTTTGAAAACAAGATACAAACAAGCAGATTCACAAACAAACCACTGAAAATGAAAAATAATTGGCCACTCTCTTGGTTTGGAGTGTTTGTCAAACAAACATGAACCCAGAAACCCTGTTGCTCTTCTGAAGCCCCACCCAGCCCAGTGCTTTTACATTGCACACAGTAGCATTTTTGTATATTTTTAATATTAACTCAGCAAGTCAGTTAGGAACAAATTCTTATTTACAATGCCAGACTAAAAACAGTTGTTTAACAGCCTTGTTCAGGGGCAGAACGACAGTTTTCACCTTGTCAGCTCAGGGATTCGATCTAGCAACCTTTCAGTTACCGGCCCAACGCTCTAACCACTAGGCTACCTGCCACCCCGCCGCTACCTGCTGCCCAATTAATGGGCAATTCATCTCCACATCTCCTTTCCCGCTCAGCCCCAATCAGTCATCCCCTTCTCAATAACCTAATAGTTCTGATGTGTGAAAATTGATTTTTAGGAACATGGCTGCCCATCCCATCTCAATCTCCTTTCTTCCTCTCTCCAGATTTCCTCCGCCCATCTCCGTGATTTACACCATAGTTGTTGATTAATAAGCAAGAATTGATTTTTCTGTGTAGTAAAACATTCCATGTGTGTGTGGGTGTTGGTTGGCTGTGCAGCAGGACTAGCAGGACCCCCCCGCCTCCAGGCATGCGGGAGGCTTGTGGGAGTTGAGATGAAGATGTACAGCGTCTACATTAGACCGGGGGAGGCGGTGGCGTGCGGGAGGCATGTGGGAGTTGAGACGAAGATGTACAGCCTCTACATTAGAGTGATCCTGAGCAGCCCAGAGGCCCATCACTCTTCCCTATCCTCCCTCTCCAGAGACCAAAGTGAGCAGCTTAATCATCGCTGAGCTGTCCCTGATTGGCTTAAATGTCCCTGGGCCTGTACTGCAGCCCACTTGGCCAGGCAGGGGCAGCAGTGTCCAGCTCTGACCAGCCCTGGACATCATGGCTGACCATCTCGTCAATCAGCCTCACAGCAGGCGACCACCTGCGCAGGTGAGTACCCTCTAAAGTAGTCCCTAACCCCTGGAGAGAAGGGGAGAAGACCCCATCATCTTGTTTTCAAGGATCACTTTCTCAGGCCAGTGCAGGAGGAGAAGGAGAGGTTGTAGCCATTCTTCCAGTTAATCAGAATCTCAGAGAGAAGCACACAATTTCACATCAGCTGTCCCCTAGGTACCAAAAATGACACTGCTCCCACTCCATTTTTCCTACACACACACACACACACACTCACACACACACACACACACACACACACACACACACACACACACACACACACACACACACACACACACACACACACACAGCTGTTTGTCTGACCGGTCTGACCGATGGCTCGACAAAGCCGTTCACATGGAGGAGGAGGCGGGGGGACAGCAGCGGCTCCCGGCCCAGGTATTGGCTTTCCCCTGAGGGAGAGTTCTAATTAGGTAATTGACTGATACACAAAGCAGGTGCATGTATCCGTTACAGGAGGCTCGACCTGTTCGTTATTAAACATTGACCCTCTCTCCGCCACTCGTGCCAAAGCCTGAGGCGCAGGGGAGAAAGTCCCCGGCAGGAGCACTCACAGGGATCAGACGCATTCGTAATTACACTTGCCGGTCACCCAAGTCATTTTTGTTGGCTTCACATGGAGGGTGAAATCGACGGCCACTCAGGTTTCTGCTGCTGATGGAGACCACATACGTCACTGTCCAGGGGTACGAAAGACATGGGATCGTCTGACAAAACAACAACAGACATGTAGACAACAAACTGTTTCTAGTTCTACAGGTAAGTAAGTGTAAGTGCCTCAGGCAATGGAGTGGCATAGGACATTAATCACACTATATTCATATGTACAAATGTGATTGGTTAGTGCAACTGACAATAGCATCCCAAAATATCCACAGAGCTGCCAAATAATCCACCATCTCCACAACCACTTATTTCCTTTCCACAGATACACCACACTACTCTTGGTTCAAGTTCCTTTTTAAGTGAGGTTGACATGTTCCCAAGTGAAAACCAGCATTGAGTCAATCTTGTGTATTTGAAGCAGTTTAGTATCTCTGAGAGAGTGATATGAAGTGTTGGGTTGCTGCCGGGCTCTCACTGCAGTTTATTCACAGAAGGAGGCAAAGCCTTCAGGATATGGATTGATAGAGGAGACAGGAATTGATTGGCTGAGTGTGCTGGAGCTCCAGCGCCACGGGAACGGGAGACGGCCATTTTAATTCCGCTGGACAACACGGAGCTACTGAGAAGTAATGCAACAGCTTTTGGGTCACATACAGTATTTTCAAGTCATATAAATAAAGTTAGTTGCTGCTCTCTGGCCGATGAAATATGATTTATTTGTCATTCCTTAAGACTGCCTCCTGAGCCCTCTGTGCAGCATGGACAAACCCTCTCAACGTCAAAGAATGACATCATCACCAACAACAACAAACCTGCCAAGAAGCAGATGAAAGCATGTCAGTGGACCTATTCATGCTCAACCAAACCTTTTGAGATACACGAATAAATGTTTGTTGAAACCTTCTGGAAATATACACTTCAATGGTCAGATTGTTGTCTTTGTCGTGGGGGTGGGCTAAGGACAGGTGGTGACCCAGAGGGGGTCATCCCATAAGGAGGGAATCTGGACACCCACTGTGTTTAATCTGACACATCCCAGGGGACACTATGGAGTGAGCTCTGGAGAGCAGGGATTACAATGTATCAGCATCTCCTCTCCTCTCCCCTGCCTACCTGCCTGCCTCATCAGCAAGCGTTCTTATGGATTAGACTGGAGACAGTGACACTAGGATTACACGAGGGGATGATATTGGGTGTTTAACCCAAACAATCTCTAATCTAATCTAACCTATTATAATCACTCTTTAGATAATCATTTACCCCGCCGGAAAATGTTGCGTTCACAAATGGAGAAAAAGGAGTATCCCCCAGTTCACCATGAGTTTATGCTATTCAGAAACCAACAAACCGTTCTATACCAGCCAAAAATGTGCCATCCACTAACAATACATGAATAAGAATTACAAAACGATATATTCTTACACCAGTAACATGCATACATTACATTGGCAGCAAGACAAGTTCTGTGCTCCAGAACACAGTATATATACAGTCCTGAGATTGGAATCAGCCACATTCTGGTTACTCCAACTTCTAGACCATTCTGCAGCTTTGCTAAGAGAGACCTCATTCATCTTAAAGCAATGTCCTGCAGCGATGATCAGACAAAGATCATTTCCAGAGCAAAGAAACAAACATATCATTATTTCTGCTTACATACGTCAACCAGCAGCAGGGCAGATATGGAACAGTGTGTTAGGCCACAACCCTTATAAACCCTTTAACATCTGATGAAGTGCCCCCAGTTTTGCCTCTGAGATCCTATCAGACCAGATTAGTAGATATAGAATGATATTATCATACATGCATGACCAGCTGATCATACCATACCCAAAAGCTTAAACAATCAACCAAACAGTCTAATAAGCAGAGATATGGCTTGTAGCTTTGATTGGATTGGCAATGATTATGATTTACTAACATATAGCAGCGATAAGAGGCTTCTCTTGACTAGCTAGGTACACATCTAATGCTTTCAAACATGTCTGGATGGTTTTTAAACGTTAGATTGGATTTCCTCTCAGTGATTTTGAGATCTAATGTTACTGGCCTGTTTTTTTCATGATCTTTTTGAGCCATGCCTTGTGTTGAAACATTTGGAACATCCACGAGAGCAACACACATTGTAGGTTGGGTTTGTCTTACTGCTGTTCATTTCCTCTCCACAAACCACAAGCAGTGGTGAAGGAGCTGTAATCTGTGTGTTTGGATAACTGATTCACCCAGGCCAAGAAAAACACAAAATACCCACAATGCACTTATGTGTAAACGCATATGACGTTTCTGTGTTCCACAAACCTACTCACTATAAAACCTTCCTTTTCTCTGGGCTGTGTTCTCCTAGTCATAACTATAGAGGTGTATGTTCCACACCGTGGATGTCAATAACTGGGGTTTTCATACCTGCTCTTGTTTCTGTTCTTCTGAGACCACTACTCTCCTGTGTTTCAGTCTGTTGGAGACCACCACTTTTAAAAGACAACACTACTTCATGCTTAACTAATACCTTTCATCCCAAACACTATATAAAATAACTCCTTAAAACACCAAAAGGCTCACCTTTCACCCTTCTGAATGTGACCTCTGAACCCTACGAAGCTCCAAGCCCCCTTTAAACCCTCATCTTCCCCTAAAAACCACCAGGCCTTATCCCCTGAAGAGAGGACTTTAGACGTTTTTTTTCTTACTGCTTTCAAACGCTTTCCTGCAGCCACAAATAGGACTATAAAAGGTAAAAAGCGCAAATAAAAATGATTTTTACGAGATGGAAGGAGGGAAGGGCCTCCTCCCTATGTGCCTTGTTACATTGAGCTTGACCCCGGCATACTCCCTCCCTCCTGAGCACTGCTGGGACTTCACAGGGGTCGGACAGACTGTCAGGCTGACTCACTTCAGTCAAGGGATTAGTTAACAAAAATATTCATCTTTCCTGTTGCGGGGTTAATTCATGTTTCACTCGATTATCAACAACAGTAACATGCTGCCATTTGTCTTTTTGGAACCTCTTTCCTGTTCATGTAACAGCTATAATAAAGCATCCTGCTGAGATTGAAGCTATCCTAATATGGACACCGTACAGGGCATTTCTTGGAAAGGTGGATGGTATTGTGTCATCACGTGAGAAGCAGCCATTAAGATGAGTCAGTAGAATGACAAAGTCCTGAGTGAAATTTTACTCCATGCCTTTGACCTGGACAAGAGAGGACTCTACTCCAGAGTGTCTGGGTCACAGAGTCATCCCAGAGAAAGACAGAGACAGACACCACATGCACTGATTAAAACAATAAATCTGATTGGTTTTCCCTCTCCGTTTTTACAAGGAGCCCACGATGTGTGGGAGCTTTCCCCGGCCTCTTTCATTCCTCTCCCCAGGTGCTCTCATGTCGCATGTGAAACCTGATCACAGTTAAAAGTGCCAACTCTGGAGAGGAAAAATGCTTTTAGGAACTTTTAAAACTGTGTTTAACAGTGTATTTTTAGTGCCCACTAAAACCTGGGCTGCTGCACCACATGGAAAGGAGGAGACACAGAGCAGCTCTCGGCAGGCAGAGTGAGAGAGAGAGAGAGAGAGAGAGAGATGGGGGCCTCTTCGCTCCCTGTCATGCTACGCCATGCCCTCCCGGGTCTCTGACATTCCTGCCTGTGCCCTTCTTCTCTCTCTCAGTCACACAGACAGTAACAAGAACACTAGGACAGGAGAAATGCTGAGAGGGAACTTTTACCTAAGATAAATCTAGAGACCTGAAATCATCCTCCTCAGTGTCTTGAAAGTTCTTCCTGGTATCTCTGCTACAGGATGTGCTCTTCACTCAAAATGGCCACCTCAGCCCTTTGGTTCTTTACAATGCTGACAGTGACACTTAATGCCCTCTGGAAAGTTTTTACTTGGTGTTATACAAAAGGCTGTAAACTTGGGCTGTGGAGTTTTGGGGATGTAACCTGAGCGAGTGACACTGAGAGTGGCATTGTACATTTATTGGCCTAAGATTATATTGATAACTGTAACATCGTCAGACAGGGCAGTAATCAAACCAACCCATGGTACCTAGAGATGTGAAAGTAATAGAACTGTGATATCAAGATTTTAAATATCTGTAGCATTGTGCTGCACTAGTGCCATGATCACAGATAAAGCATGGACTTTAAGCTGTGATCAACACAGCGTTGTGCTGTGGTTACAGTTTGTTGTACAGTACCTGACTATCATCACGTACATTTGCATGGTAATATGTGAGAAATATAATGTAAAATATAATGGCTCATAATGTCACAAACAGTAAACAATTACATAACATCATATTACAGCCATTGAGATGGCCATTGGGAACTCAAATTTTTCCTTTCACCTTTCTGGCTTATCTCATTGGAACTCAAAGTGGGTGAACCAGTCCCGAAAACAGGCCCACCTCCCCCTATAGACCATCCTCTCTCTCTCTCTCTCTCGCTCTCTGGGCCGGGGTCTGATGGCAGATCCATTGACCCCTTCATTCCTCTGCTTGTAAAAACAGCCACAGGGGTCCCAACAAGTGAAGAAATGGAAGCCATGTGACACAAGACAGCACCTATAAATATGCGAAAGATCACAGGGACACTTAATGCTGGGGAGGGCAGACTGTTTTTTTACCACCACGTCTACAACGTCTTAAAAAAGGCCTGTCGTGTCATATGAAACCAATAAAACTCAAACACTTCCTCAATGGCAGAGAAAGGCCCCTAACCTGCCACAACTCACTGTCTACAGCCTGGGATGGGCTTTTTTCTCTCTCTCTGTCCTCCTCTGCTACTCTCACGACAGTCTGTACCTCAATAGAGACACCTCCGAATTCAGGGCGAAGGAGGAGGATTCTGTTTCAGCATACATGGAGCAGGAAGCTAGTTCTGATTCATAGTGAGCTGTGATTAAGGTCAAAATGAGTGGACTATAGACTTGACTGACTGGGCAGGGCTGGGCAGTAAAAACCTTTAGGACAGTGTTGTATAGAGGAGTTGAGAAGGAGGGATCTACTTCGTCAAGTCCTTCCAGCAGAGCAGAGGTGGAACAACATAAGGTGGAAGTGGTGCTGTGTTCTGGGGCCAGTCCTGACACAACAGGGTCTAGTGTCCTGTCATGTGAGTCAGCCTGACCCAGCTAGGGGGCTCTTTACGTCAGGGCTTGGTTTGATTACATCATTGAATGTCAGTGCCCTAAGTTTGAGCTGTCTCTGTTACTCAATAATAACTTCTACCAACTGCAGATGGTGTTGTTTTTGATGGTTGCGAGAATTCGAGGCAATGTGTCATATACCAGTTCACGTTAAATGGCATCTCAAATTAAGAATGGATACTGTTATCAGTAGCATTAATCAAATTATATTTGATAGTCTAGGTTAGGTATAAGCAGTAAGACATTAATCAAAAATGTAACATCATAATGTATTCATTAAGTTGACCTTTAGATTCATTAGCTTGACTGTAGGTACATAACCTTTTGCTTGTTCCCACAGTAGCTGTGGCGTTTTGGAATGTGACGGTCTGTCGTTAGAAAGTCTGGAAGTTTTGTGTAAAGCAAATATTCTTCTAAAATGTGAGAATTGTCGGAATTCATTGAGAAATGTCGTACTTTGGTTCTAATGAAGGTGTAAAAAATGTCCACAGCTCCACAGCTATTTCATACAGAATCAAAGTCATTTACCATGCAACACACAATGCAGTACAGTATATTACATACTTATCAAAATATGTCACATTGGCCATGTCTGGAGAACTGTATTTGCGTCGAAAATTGAAGGCCGTTTGGGTATCAGAAAAAATCTAATTTGATGTAAAATTTAGAAAATGTAGTATGCTTTAATCCGCAACTGAACCGGAAATAAAAAACGTATTTGGTTGAAAACTGCCTATGTGGCATCAATATAAGTCAGAAACATTTATTGTAGTGTCAGAATTGATAACAAAGTGTAAATAGTATAATGTTGGTCATAAAGTCAATCTCATCCAAAATTAAGATTTGCGAGATGATTAGGAGGAAAAAAATTATGTCACGGCGCCGACAGAGATGGCCGCCTCGCTTCGCTTTCTTAGGAAACTATGCACTATTTTGTTTTTTTTTCATGTATTATTTCTTACACTGCTACCCCAGGAAATCTAAAGTCTTATTACATACAGCCGGGAGGAACTATTGGATATAAGAGCAAAGTCAACTTACTGACATTATGACCAGGAATACGACTTTCCCGAAGCGGATCCTCTGTTTGGTCCACCACCCAGGACAATGGATCGGATCCCAGCAGGCGACCCAAAACAACGGCGCCGCAGAAGGGGCAGACAGAGCGGTCTTCTGGTCAAGCTCCGTAGACGGGCACATCACCCACCACTCCCAGGTATACTACTCGCCAATGTCCAGTCTCTTGACAACAAGGTAGACGAAATCTGAGCAAGGGTTGCCTTCCAGTTTCATCTAAACATGGCTCACTCGGGATACGTTAGAGTCGGTACAGCCACCTGGTTTCTTCACGCATTGCGCCGACAGAAACAAACATCTCTCTGGTAAGAAGAAGGGCGGGGGTGTATGCCTTATGATTAACGAGTCGTGGTGTGAATATTACAACATACAGGAACTCAATACCTTTTGTTCACCTGAGCTAGAATTACTTACAATCAAATGCCGACCGCATTATCTACCAAGAGAATACTCTTCGATTATAATCACAGTCATATACACCGCCCCAGGCAGACACCTCGACGGCTCTGAAAGAACTTCATTGGACTCTATGTAAACTGGAAACCACATATCCTGAGGCTGCATTCATTGTAGCTGGGGATTTTAACAAGGCTAATCTGAAAACAAGGCTCCCTAAATTTTATCAGCATATCGAATGCGCGACCCGGGCTGGAAAAATTCTGGATCATTGTTACTCTAACTTCCGCGACGCATACAAAGCCCTTCCTCGCCCTCTTTTCAGCAAATCTGACCATGACTCCATTTTGTTGCTCCCAGCCTATAGACAGAAACTAAAACAGGAAATGCCCATGCTCAGGTCTGTTCAACGCTGGTCCGACCAATCTGATTCCACGCTTCAAGATTGCTTCGATCACGTGGACTGGCATATGTTCCGGATAGCATCGAACAACAACATTGATGTATACATTGATTCGGTGAGCGAGTTTATTAGCAAGTGCATGTTGTACCCACGGCAACAATTAAAACCTTCCCCAACCAGAAACCGTGGCTTGATGGCAACAGTCAAAACTGAAAAGTGCAAACCAGTGCTTTTAATCAGGGCAAGGTGACCGGAAACATGACCGAATACAAACAGTGTTGCTATTCCCTCCGCAAGGCAATCAAACAAGCTAAGCACCAGTATAGAGACAAAGTAGTGTCACAATTCAGCAGCTCAGACATGAGAGGTATGTGGCAGGCCCCATCGCGGACCCCGATGTCTTGCTCCCAGACAAACTAAACTTCTTTGCTCGCTTTGAGGACAATACAGTGCCACCGACACGACCCGCTACCAAAACCTGCAGACTCTCCTTCACCGCAGCCAATGTGAGTAAAACCTTTAAACGTGTTAACCCTTGCAAGGCTGCTGGCCCAGACGTCCTCAGAGCATGCGCAGACCAGTTGGCTGGTGTGTTTACGGACATATTCAATCAATCCCTATCCCAGTCTGCTGTCCCCACATGCTTCAAGATGGCCACCATTGTTCCTGTTCCCAAGAAAGCTAAGGTAACTGAGCTAAATTACTATTGCCCCATAGCACTCACTTCCGTCATCATGAAGTGTTTTGGGAGACTAGTCAAGGATCATATCACCTCCACCTCACCTGACACCCTAGACCGACTCCAATTTGCTTACCGTCCCAATATGTCCACAGACGACGCAATCGCAATCACACTGCACATTGCCCTAACCCATCTGGACAAGAGGAATACCTATGTAAGAATGCTGTTCATTGACTACAGCTCAACATTTAACACCATAGTACCCTCCAAACTCGTCATTGTGCAACTGGTTCCTGGACTTTCTGATGGGCCGCCCTCAGGTGGTGAGGGTAAGAAACAAGATCTTCACCCCGCTGATCCTCAACACTGGGGCCCCAAAAGGGTGCGTTCTCAGCACTCTCTTGTACTCCCTGATCACCCATGACTGCGTGGCCATGCACGTCTCCAACTCAATCATCAAGTTTGCAGATGACACTACACTGGTAGGCTTGATTACAACAACAACGAGACGGCCTACAGGGAGGAGGTGAGGGCCCTCGGAGTGTGGTGTCAGGAAAATAACCTCACACTCAACAAAACAAAGGAGATGATTGTGGACTTCAGGAAACAGCAGAGGGAGCACCCCCCTATCCACATCGATGGGACAGTAGTGGAGAAGGTGGAACGTTTTAAGTTCCTCGGTGTACACATCACAGACGAACAGAAATGGTCCACCCACACAGACAGCTTGGTGAAGAACGAGGCTGAAGAAATTTGGCTTGTCAACAAAAACACTCACAAACTTTTACAGATGCACAATCAAGAGCATCCTGTCGGGCTGATTCACTGCCTGGTAAGGCAACTGCTCAACCCACAACCGCAAGGCTCTCCAGAGGGTAGTGAGGTCTGCACAACGCATCACCGGGGGCAAACTACCTGCCCTCCGGGACACCTACACCACCCGATGTCACAACAACCACCCAAGCCACTGCCTGTTCACCCTGCTATCATCCAGAAGGCGAGGTCAGTACAAAAAGCTGGGACCGAGAGACTGAAAAAAAGCTTCTATCTCAAGGCTATCAGACTGTTAAACAGCCATCACTAACATTGAGTGGCTGCTGCCAAAATACTGACTCATCTCTAGCCACTTTAATAATGAAAAATGTAATGTAATAAATGTATCACTAGCCACTTTAAACAATGCGACTTTACATAATGTTTACGTACCCTACATTACTCATCTCACATGTTTATACGGTACTCTATACTATCTACTACATCTTGCTTATGCCGTTCGGCCATCGCTCATCCATATATTTATATGTACATATTCTCATTCATTCCTTTACACTTGTGTGTAAAAGGTAGTTGTTGTGAAATTGTTAGATTACTTGTTAGATATTACTGCATGGTCGGAACTAGAAGCACAAGCATTTCGCTACACTCGCATTAACATCTGCTAGCCATGTGTATGTGACCAATAATCTTTGATTTGATGTGATTTAATGAAGGGTACACCACAGTTTTCTTTGGGTTGGGTTTATTTCATATGCACAGCTGGCAGTACCCAAGTAATCCTCTATTCGGAGCGCAGCTGCACAATTGTAATGCCCATGGTAAATTTGGTTTGACTTTGGATATCCCTATGGGGCTAGTTAGGAACCATCTGTAAATGACACAATGTACATAGGAGAACATTTTAAACTGTCAATTGATTCAAATTTAAATGACTTAAAAACCTCAAACCAACCATAAATTGTAGAAATTCATATACAAATGTTGATAGCAATTTAATGAGAAAACTCAAATGTGTGCAACATGAAAAAATTGTCCCTTTCACGTTGTGTAAATTATTGACGAACTCCAACTCGCTCCACAGATAAGCTATCTAAAGTCAAACCCATTTTGATGTTTGACTTTCGCACACTGTTTCAAATTATCTAGAAGGGTGAGTGATTGTAACTGTGTACTGTTTTGGCAGAGTGAATGTACAGATGCTTCCAACGTGCGAACACACACACAAGAGGCACCCACATGAAAGCATGCCTCCAAGACGCAAATCTAATATGAAAAGGAGGTTTGAAAAGGAGGCTTGAAAGGAGGGTTGAAAGTAGGTGTGAAAGGAGGGTTGAAAGGAAGATTGAAAGGAGGGTTGAAACCCAGGATATATATAAGTCAGTTTCCTTTATATGTGTCATGTATTGTCATGTTGTGTCTTGTTTCTGTCCTTTCCCTTCACCCTGTCTCCCTCTGCTGGTCGTTATTAGGTTACCTTTTCTCCCCCTCTTTCCCCCAGCTGTTCCTTGTCTCCTCCTAACTACCTCGTCACCCCTTTTCCCACCTGTTCCCTTTTTCCCTCTGATTAGTCCTCTATATCTCTCTCTGTTTTTGTTTCTGTCTTTGTCGGATTCTTGTTTGTGTTATTCATGCCTGAACCAGACTATCGTCATGTTTGCTGCAACCTTGTCCTGTCCTGTCGGAATCTGCCGGTCCATCTGAGCCTACGTATGTTTTGTTATTAAAGAAGCTCTGTTTACGTTAATTCGCTTTTGGGTCCTCATTCACGCACCGTAACAGAAGAATCCGACCAAGAATGGACCCAGCGACTTCGGATCCTCTCCACTCAGCCGTCGAGATCCAGGGAGCGATGCTAGGCAGACACGAGCAGGAATTGTCTGCTGCTCGACATGCCGTTGAGACCCTGGCCACCCAAGTCTCCAACCTCACAGAACAGGTTCACCATCTCCGCCTCGATCCACCGGCCACTTCCAGGGCTTTCGAATCTCCGGAGCCCAGAATCAATAACCCGCCGTGTTACTCTGGGGAGCCCACTGAATGCCGCTCGTTCCTCACCCAGTGTGATATTGTGTTTTCTCTCCAGCCCAACACTTACTCCAGGAGCACTGCTCGTATCGCCTACGTCATATCTCTCCTTACTGGACGGGCTCGTGAGTGGGGCACGGCAATCTGGGAGGCAAGGGCTGAGTGTACTAACCAGTATCAGGACTTTAAGGAGGAGATGATACGGGTTTTTGATCGATCTGTTTTTGGGGAGGAGGCTTCCAGGGCCCTGTCTTCCCTATGTCAAGGTAATCGATCCATAACAGACTACTCTATTGAGTTTCGCACTCTTGCTGCCTCCAGTGGCTGGAACGAGCCGGCTTTGCTCGCTCGTTTTCTGGAGGGTCTCCGCGCAGAGGTAAAGGATGAGATTCTCTCCCGGGAGGTTCCTTCCAGCGTGGATTCCTTGATTGAACTCGCTATTCGCATTGAGCGACGGGTTGATCTTCGTCACCGAGCTCGTGGAAAGGAGCTCGCGTTCTCCGTTGCCCCCCTCTCCGCATCACTACCATCTTCCTCTGCCGGCTCGGGTGCTGAGCCTATGCAGCTGGGAGGTATCCGCATCTCGACTAAAGAGAGGGAACGGAGAATCACCAACCGCCTCTGTCTCTATTGCGGTTCCGCTGGTCATTTTGTCACTTCATGTCCAGTAAAAGCCAGAGCTCATCAGTAAGCGGAGGGCTACTGGTGAGCGCTACTACTCCTGTCTCTCCTTCAAGATCCTGCACTACCTTGTCGGTCCATCTACGCTGGACCGGTTCGTCAGCTTCCTGCAGTGCCTTAATAGACTCTGGGGCGGAGGGCTGTTTTATGGACGAGACCTGGGCTCGGGAACATGACATTCCTCTCAGACAGTTAAGGGAGCCCACGGCCTTGTTCGCCTTGGATGGTAGTCCTCTCCCCAGGATTCAGCGTGAGACGCTACCTTTAACCCTCACTGTCTCTGGTAATCATAGCGAAACCATTTCTTTTTAAATTTTTCGTTCACCTTTTACACCTGTTGTTTTGGGCCATCCCTGGCTAGTTTGTCATAATCCTTCTATTAATTGGTCTAGTAATTCTATCCTCTCCTGGAACGTCTCTTGTCATGTGAAATGTTTAATGTCTGCTATCCCTCCTGTTTCCTCTGTCTCTTCTTCACAGGAGGAGCCTGGTGATTTGACAGGGGTGCCGGAGGAATATCACGATCTGCGCACGGTGTTCAGTCGGTCCAGGGCCACCTCTCTTCCTCCACACCGGTCGTATGATTGTAGTATTGATCTCCTTCCGGGAACCACTCCCCCCCGGGGTAGACTATACTCTCTGTCGGCTCCCGAACGTAAGGCTCTCGAAGATTATTTGTCTGTAGCTCTTGCCGCCGGTACCATAGTCCCCTCCTCCTCTCCCGCCGGAGCTGGGTTTTTTTTTGTTAAGAAGAAGGACGGGTCCCTGCGCCCCTGCATAGATTATCGAGGGCTGAATGACATAACAGTGAAGAATCGTTATCCGCTTCCTCTTATGTCTTCAGCCTTCGAGATCCTGCAGGGAGCCAGGTTTTTCACTAAGTTGGACCTTCGTAACGCTTACCATCTCGTGCGCATCAGGGAGGGGGACGAGTGGAAGACGGCGTTTAACACTCCGTTAGGGCACTTTGAATACCGGGTTCTTCCTTTCGGCCTCGCTAACGCTCCAGCTGTCTTTCAGGCATTAGTCAATGATGTCCTGAGAGACATGCTGAACATCTTTGTTTTCGTTTACCTTGACGATATCCTGATTTTTTCACCGTCACTCCAGATTCATGTTCAGCACGTTCGACGTGTCCTCCAGCGCCTTTTAGAGAATTGTCTTTTTGTGAAGGCTGAGAAGTGCACTTTTCATGCCTCCTCCGTCACATTTCTCGGTTCTGTTATTTCCGCTGAAGGCATTAAGATGGATCCCGCTAAGGTCCAGGCTGTCATTGATTGGCCCGTCCCTAAGTCACGCGTCGAGCTGCAGCGCTTTCTCGGCTTCGTGAACTTCTATCGTCGTTTCATCCGTAATTTCGGTCAGGTGGCAGCTCCTCTCACAGCCCTTACTTCTGTCAAGACGTGCTTTAAGTGGTCCGTTTCCGCCCAGGGAGCTTTTGATCTCCTCAAGAATCGTTTTACATCCGCTCCTATCCTTGTTACACCTGACGTCTCTAGACAGTTCGTGGTCGAGGTTGACGCGTCAGAGGTGGGCGTGGGAGCCATTCTTTCTCAGCGCTCCCTCTCTGACGACAAGGTCCACCCTTGCGCGTATTTTTCTCATCGCCTGTCGCCGTCGGAACGTAACTATGATGTGGGAAACCGCGAACTGCTCGCCATCCGCTTAGCCCTAGGCGAATGGCGACAGTGGTTGGAGGGGGCGACCGTTCCTTTTGTCGTTTGGACTGACCATAGGAACCTTGAGTACATCCGTTCTGCCAAACGACTTAATGCGCGTCAGGCGCGCTGGGCGCTGTTTTTCGCTCGTTTCGAGTTCGTGATTTCTTATCGTCCGGGCTCTAAGAACACCAAGCCTGATGCTTTATCTCGTCTCTTCAGTTCTTCAGTAGCCTCCACTGACCCCGAGGGGATTCTCCCTGAGGGGCGTGTTGTCGGGTTGACTGTCTGGGGAATTGAGAGGCAGGTAAAGCACGCACTCACTCAAACTCCGTCGCCGCGCGCTTGTCCCAGGAACCTTCTTTTCGTTCCCATTCCTACTCGTCTGGCCGTTCTTCAGTGGGCTCACTCTGCCAAGTTAGCCGGCCACCCTGGCGTTCGGGGTACGCTTGCTTCCATTCGCCAGCGTTTTTGGTGGCCCACCCGGGAGCATGACACGCGTCGCTTCGTGGCTGCTTGTTCGGTCTGCGCGCAGACTAAGTCCGGTAACTCCCCTCCTGCCGGCCGTCTCAGGCCGCTTCCCATTCCCTCTCGACCGTGGTCTCACATCGCCTTAGATTTTGTCACCGGACTGCCTTCGTCAGCGGGGAAGACTGTTATTCTTACAGTTGTCGACAGGTTCTCTAAGGCGGCTCATTTTATTCCCCTTGCTAAGCTTCCTTCTGCTAAAGAGACGGCACAAATCATCATCGAGAATGTTTTCAGAATTCATGGCCTTCCGTCAGACGTCGTTTCGGACAGAGGTCCGCAATTCACGTCTCAATTTTGGAGGGAGTTTTGCCGTTTGATTGGGGCTTCCGTCAGTCTCTCTTCCGGCTTTCACCCCCAGTCTAACGGTCAAGCAGAACGGGCCAATCAGACTATTGGTCGCATCTTACGCAGTCTTTCTTTTCGCAACCCTGCGTCTTGGTCAGAACAGCTCCCCTGGGCAGAATACGCCCACAACTCGCTTCCTTCGTCTGCGACCGGGCTATCTCCTTTTCAGAGTAGCCTCGGGTACCAGCCTCCGCTGTTCTCATCTCAGTTCGCCGAGTCCAGCGTCCCCTCCGCTCAGGCTTTTGTCCAACGTTGCGAGCGCACCTGGAAGAGGGTCAGGTCTGCACTTTGCCGTTATAGGGCGCAGACTGTGAGGGCTGCTAATAAGCGTAGAACTAAGAGTCCTAGATATTGTCGCGGTCAGCGAGTTTGGCTCTCCACTCAGAACCTTCCCCTTAAGACCGCTTCTCGCAAGTTGACCCCGCGGTTCATTGGTCCGTTCCGTATTTCCCAGATCATTAATCCTGTCGCAGTTCGACTTCTTCTTCCGCGATATCTTCGTCGCGTCCACCCGGTCTTCCATGTCTCCTGTGTCAAGCCCGTTCTTCGCGCCCCCGCTCGTCTTCCCCCCCCCCCCCCCATCCTTGTCGAGGGCGCACCCATCTACAGGGTCCGTAGGATTTTGGACATGCGTCCTCGGGGCCGTGGTCATCAGTACCTAGTAGATTGGGAGGGGTACGGTCCTGAGGAGAGGAGTTGGGTTCCCTCTCGGGACGTGCTGGACCGTGCGCTGATCGATGATTTCCTCCGTTGCCGCCAGGTTTCCTCCTCGAGTGCGCCAGGAGGCGCTCGGTGAGTGGGGGGGTACTGTCATGTATTGTCATGTTGTGTCTTGTTTCTGTCCTTTCCCTTCACCCTGTCTCCCTCTGCTGGTCGTTATTAGGTTACCTTTTCTCCCCCTCTTTCCCCCAGCTGTTCCTTGTCTCCTCCTAACTACCTCGTCACCCCTTTTCCCACCTGTTCCCTTTTTCCCTCTGATTAGTCCTCTATATCTCTCTCTGTTTTTGTTTCTGTCTTTGTCGGATTCTTGTTTGTGTTATTCATGCCTGAACCAGACTATCGTCATGTTTGCTGCAACCTTGTCCTGTCCTGTCGGAATCTGCCGGTCCATCTGAGCCTACGTATGTTTTGTTATTAAAGAAGCTCTGTTTACGTTAATTCGCTTTTGGGTCCTCATTCACGCACCGTAACAATATGCCATGATGTCATACTAATTTTGATTTTTCATCTAGTACGAATTCACTGCATGCTATTAAAGAAAAGAATTGTATTTTCAGACCCACAAGTGATTGACAACAGCTGCTAATCTGATAAAGGGAGCTACACTAAAGCCGCATATAACATGTATACTGAATACAGTACAGAGCTCAGCATTACAGTTGAGCAAAACATAATTCACTTCATGAACTATTAATTTCAACAGGTTTGTCCTTGTTAATATCAGAATCTCTTCATCGAGAAGTACCTGGTTCCAATACGTCATCAGTATCATTTGTAGAGGTATTTGGTCTGACAATGTGCAGTGGGCCAGGCCTGGTGAGATGATGCCATCCATCACTCCAGCACCTAGTGCCAGAGCTGCTGCTGCAACATTATGAGCTCACAGGAAGGAAATGGAGGGCCTGCAAGATGAGCCTGGCTATAATGAGGGGTCTGTACTAGACCTATGCCCCGCCAGAACACAAACATGTACACACAGAGAGAGAGAGAGAGAGAGAGAGAGAGAGAGAGAGAGAGAGAGAGAGAGAGAGAGAGAGAGAGAGAGAGAAAACTACAACAATAACCTCTGTCAGGGTCTCAGACAAAAGACGGGGGGAAATAATCTTAGTGATAAATAGGAGTGTTCCTCCAGAGGGACGTTGGAGAGAACAAATAGCTTCTTTAATTTACCCATGGGGATTTGCAATTAGTGCCCAAAACATTCTTTGTACTGCTGAGGAGAAGGCCTCTCTTTGTGATGTGAATGGCTGTCTGGCTGCAGAGTATTGCTTTCTTCGACTGGTCCGACAGAGGGGAAAAGGATATGATGCTGGTTTACTGTACTGTATTACAATACAGGCTTCTGGGTGATGATCTCATTTTCACGGTGTTGCATGTCAACTGGTCCTTTAAAGTGCTTATTTCCGATCATGTACAATAAGGTTTTACATTCATGTGATATTTTTGTGCTTCTTGCGTTTTTAGTATATATTTAAAGTGTATGAACACTTAAAATGAAAGATACATGGATAATTGGTTAAGTTGGAAAATGTTTGAAAGAATGGAACAACTAGGAGAAATCTCCAATATGTTCTTAGCAACCAAACATACATACACCCTGACATCCTTATGTAGCCCAGTCCAGAGAAGGAATTTAGATCCATGACTATATACATTAGTTGGGTGTTTACAAATAGAAGAGCACGCTGAATACAGCTGACAACTGAGCGCAGATGTGCCAAATATTATTGGATCTTTGAATACTCATCACATGCTATTCTAAACATAGGCCTACCATTCCTTTCAAATGTAGCATCTGTGACCTACAATCAAACATTTACACTGAGTGTACAAAACATTAAGAACACCTTACTAATATTGAGTTGCACCCCCAAGGTGCCGAAAGTGTTCCACAGGGATCTTAGGCCCATGTTGACTCCAATGCTTCCCACAGTTGTGTCAAGTTGGCTGGATGTCCTTTTGTTGGTGGACCACTCTTGCTACACATGGGAAATTGTTGAGCATGAAATATCCAACGGAGCTGCAGTTCTTGACTCAAACCTGTGCGTCTGGCGCCTGGCGCCTACTACCATGCCCATATATATCAAGAATGGTCTAGGACCAAAAGGCTTCTCAACAGCTTTAACCCCAAGTCATAAGACTCCTGAACAGGTAATCAAATGGCTACCCGGACTATTTGTATTGTGCCCCCTCCCCCTCTTTTACGCTGCTGCTACTCTCTGTTTATCATACATGCATAGTCACTTTAACAATACATTCATGTATATACTACCTCAATAGCCCAACTAACCAGTGCCCCTGCACATTGGCTACCCGGACTATCTGAATTGTGGCCCGCCACCCGCCACCCACCACCCCCCAACCCCTCTTTTACGCTATTGCTACTCTCTGTTTATCATATATGCATAGTCACTTTAAACATAACATAACCATGTACATACTACCTCAATTAGCCCGACTAACCGGTGCCTGGATATAGCCTCTCTACTGTATATAGCCTCTTTACTGTATATAGCCTCGCTACTGTATATAGCCTCGCTACTGTATATATCCTCGCTACTGTTATAGCCTCGCTACTGTATATAGCCTCGCTACTGTATATAGCCTCGCTACTGTATATAGCCTCTCTACTGTATATAGCCTCGCTATATACATATAGCCTCGCTACTGTTATAGCCTCGCTACTGTATATAGCCTCGCTACTGTTATAGCCTCGCTACAGTATATAGCCTCGTTAATGTTATAGTCTCGCTACTGTATATAGCCTCGCTACTGTATATAGCCTCGCTACAGTATATAGCCTCGCTACTGTTATAGCCTCGCTACTGTATATAGCCTCGCTACTGTTATAGCCTCGCTACAGTATATAGCCTCGTTACTGTTATAGCCTCGCTACTGTATATAGCCTCGTTACTGTATATAGCCTCGCTACTGTATATAGCCTCGCTACTGTATATAGCCTCGCTACTGTATATAGCCTCGCTACAGTATATCGCCTCGCTACTGTTATAGCCTCGCTACTATATATAGCCTCGCTACTGTATATATCCTATATGGCCTCGCTACTGTATATAGCCTCGCTACTGTATATAGCCTCGCTACTGTTATAGCCTCGCTACAGTATATAGCCTCGCTACTGTTATAGCCTCGCTACTGTATATAGCCTCGCTACAGTTTATAGCCTCGCTACAGTATATAGCCTCGCTACTATTATAACCTCGCTACAGTATATAGCCTCGCTACTGTTATAGCCTCGCTACTGTATATAGCCTCGCTACAGTATATAGCCTCACTACTCTATATAGCCTCGCTACAATATATAGTCTCGCTACTGTTATAGCCTCGCTACTGTATATAGCCTCGTTACTGTTATAGCCTCGCTACTGTATATAGCCTCGTTACTGTTATAGCCTCGCTACAGTATATCGCCTCGCTACTGTTATAGCCTCGCTACTATATATAGCCTCGCTACTGTATATAGCCTCGCTACTGTATATATCCTCGCTATAGTATATAACCTCGCTACTGTATATAGCCTCGCTACTGTATATAGCCTCGCTACTTTTATAGCCTCGCTACAGTATATAGCCTCGCTACTGTTATAGCCTCACTACTGTATATAGCCTCGCTACTGTATATAGCCTCGCTACTGTATATAGCCTCGCTACAGTATATAGCCTCGCTACTATTATAACCTCGCTACTGTATATAGCCTCGCTACAGTATATAGCCTCGCTACTGTTATAGCCTCGCTACTGTATATAGCCTCGCTACTGTATATAGCCTCGCTACTGTTATAGCCTCGCTACTGTTATAGCCTCGCTACAGTATATAGCCTCGCTACTGTTATAGCCTCGCTACTGTATATAGCCTCGCTACAGTATATAGCCTCACTACTCTATATAGCCTCGCTACAATATATAGTCTCGCTACTGTTATAGCCTCGCTACTGTATATAGCCTCGCTACTGTATATAGCATCGCTACTGTTATAGCCTCGCTACTGTATATAGCCTCGCTACTGTATATAGCCTCGCTACTGTATATAGCCTCGCTACTGTTATAGCCTCGCTACTGTATATAGCCTCGCTACAGTATATAGCCTCGCTACTGTTATAGCCTCGCTACAGTATATAGCCTCGCTACTGTTATAGCCTCGCTACTGTATATAGCCTCGCTACTCTATATAGTCTCGCTACTCTATATAGCCTCGCTACAATATATAGTCTCGCTACTGTTATAGCCTCGCTACAATATATAGCCTCGCTACTGTATATATCCTCGCTATAGTATATAGCCTCGCTACTGTATATAGCCTCGCTATTATATATAGCCTCGCTACTGTTATAGCCTCGCTACAGTATATAGCCTCGCTACAGTATATAGCCTCGCTACTATATATAGTCTCGCTACTGTTATAGCCTCGCTACAGTATATAGCCTCGCTACTGTTATAGCCTCACTACTGTTATAGCCTCGCTACTGTATATAGCCTCGCTACAGTATATAGCCTCGCTACTGTTATAGCCTCACTACTGTTATTTTTCACTGTCTTTTTACTGTCGTTTTTTTATGTCTTTACTTATCTATTGTTCACCTAATACGTATTTTTTCTTAAAACATGCACTGTTGGTTAGGGCCTGTAAGTAAGCATTTCACTGTAAGGTGAACACCTGTTGTATTTGGCACACGTGACAACTAAACTTTGATTTGATTTGTTCAAAAAAACGTAAATCTTTTGTCTTGCCATTCACCCTCTGAACGGCAAGACATACACAACCCATTTCTCAATTGTCTCAAGGCTTAAAATCATCTATTAACTTGTATTAACTATTAACTCTCCTCCCCTTCATCTACACTGATTTAAGTAGATTTAACAAGTGACATCAATAAGGGATCACTTCATCTGGATTCACTTGGTCAGTCTACGATGCTGGGCGCACAATTGGCCCAGCATCGTCTGGGTTTGGCCGGGGTAGGCTGTCATTGTAAATAAGAATTTGTTCTTAACTGACTTGCCTAGTTAAATAAAGGTTAAATATATATATTTTTAAATAGCCTATTCCCCAATCATCATCCCTCCATGTTTGCCTTTGCCGTCTGAATTGGGCCTGAAGCCTCAAGGAGAGTGACTGGACTTGGCAGTATGGAGTAAATGGTGGAGATAATGGTGGAGGTGGTGGTGATGAGGGGGTAGAGATAGTGGTAGTGGTGAAGGTGGTGAGGGGGATGAAGATAATGGTAGTGGTGGAGGTGGTGAGGGGGTTGAAGATAGTGGTAGTGGTGGAGGTGGTGGGGGGGTGAAGATAGTGGTAGTGGTGGAGGTGGTGAGGGGGGTGAAGGGAGTGGTGGAGGTAGTGAGAGGGGTGGAGATAGTAGTTGTGGTGGAGATGGTGGTGAGGGGGTGGAGATGGTGGTAGTGGTAGAGGTGGTGGTGGTGAGGGGGTGGAGATGGTGGTAGTGGTGGAGGTGGTGGTGAGGAGGGTAGTGGTGGAGGTGGTGGTGGGGTTGGGGGGGT
Source organism: Oncorhynchus mykiss (assembly GCF_057628025.1). NCBI lineage: Eukaryota > Metazoa > Chordata > Actinopteri > Salmoniformes > Salmonidae > Oncorhynchus > Oncorhynchus mykiss. Next base: position 30,013,672 of record NC_143026.1, read on the forward strand.
GAATCCTTCAGTGGAGTGGGCTAGAGCACTCTCCCCCTTCTCGATCTCTCTCCCTGCCCTCATCCTCCTCTCCTCCACTAGGGCCTGGCTGGAACCTGCCTCTGATGCTGAAATGCTTTAATCAGCCCAGGATCCCTAATGAATGGAGACTTAGAGTCTGCAGAGGAGAAGAGGAAGAAGGAAGGCAATTTCTGGAAATGATTACTGGCTAATTTCCTTGTTTATCCTGCCTTTGAAAGGTTGAGACCCCACGCCTCCTTCCTCCTCTCAACCGACGGTCCTTCACTCTCCACTACCGCCTGCCCTGCACCCCAAACACTTGCCCATTTCCCCTCTACTCAAACCTCTCTCTCTCCCTCTCTCTCTCCCTCTCTCTCTCTACCTTGCTCTCTTCCTCTCTTTCTTTCCCCCCTTCTCTATCTCTCTCCCTCTCTCTCTGACTGTCACTCATTTCTGTATCATTGTTGTCTCACTTCTTAACATTTGGCACACTAGAGCAGACCCGGCCTGCCTCTTTCATGTCTGCTCCTGGCCGTCTCTGGCCCTTGTTGGGCTCAAGTGGGGGAGCCAGCTTAGTACTGAAGTTAATGGCTGGAAATCTCCAACTAACCTCCCCAACAGCTGTCCCTCTGGCCTCTTTCTTTTCCTCTCCTTTCTTACCGTTTCCCTCTTGTTGTTTTGTTTTCCTCCCTCTTTCTCCTCCCAGACCAATCCCTCCCAAATAAGGGAGGTTGAAGGCAACGGGGGCCTCTTGTTGATAAAACAACCACTCCAGCAAATTTTTCGGAAATTTGCTTTTTTCCACCGACAAGTGGCTCGAGGCCGGAAGAGAGAGAGGGGAGGAGGGGCGCCAGGGAGCGAGTGTCTAAAGCTCTTTTTTTCTCCTTTCACTGCGAAGAAGAATAGAGGAAAGCTGGCCGTTGGACATGTCTATAATTTGCAATTCACCCTCAAAGGCGCTGGGAGCTTTGGGTTTCCTGGCCAGTGCTCGGTAATGACGCCAATGGACCCTGGTCTGTAGAGCCTATCCTTGTATCCCCTCAACTCCACTCCATACAGCTTCCTCTCCCTGCTATTCTCCCTGGCACTTCCCTAAGCCATCAGCTGGAGATGGGCTACTCTATACGGGCTGGCCGGGGGAAATATGTTCTGAACCCTAAAGTGGCTGATAGGAGGACCAGTGGGATGGTGGTGTGTAATGACTGAAGGTTGAACTATGCCCTGCAAGGAATTGAGATAGCTTGGGTAGAGTAAAATGCCTGTTAACCTTTGAACAAGTACATAAACGGATAATAGCAGGTCTCTCCGACTTATTCTACCCCAAATGATAATGGTGATAATCATAATAATGTACAATCATCTTCTGTAGAGGAAAACATGCCCTTTGAAGATGTTCATGTCTTTATGCGAGTCCATGCTTTGATCAATGCTTGTACAAGGAGCCCATTAAATGTCATTATGCCTTTCATACACAAGCCTAATGTCCCTGTTTTGTTTCGGCTGTAAGAAGAGAGAGATCTGACCAATGCCTCTTCCTCCCCCAGACAGACAGCCCTCCGACACCCCTGTGCCCTGGAGAGACAGGTGACAAGCTCCCATCACACCTCAAAACGCCCTCTGTGTGTTCACACAGTACTAATTTGGGCTGGCAAGAAAGCATTTAACCTGGTCCTGGATTAAAGGGACACTCATGCACACATATACACACACACCACACACACTTGAGCACGCACACACACAAGCATGAACACACACACACACAGAAACTCATACACACACGCACTGATGTCATTATGACTGTGGTCACACGCTGTGAGTGCTGATGAGGGAGATGTCAGTCGACATGCCCTGGAACAAGGTATTTGTTGTCCTCATCACACCTACCTGTTCCCTCACACTTGGCTTACCCTACCCTCCTTCCCTCCCGCTCTCTTTTCCTCCCACCATCCCTCCCTCCATGTGGCCTGGTTAGAGCTAGTCGCCTCCGGAGAGACCCGATCCCTCCCTCCATGTGGCCTGGTTAGAGCAAGTCCCCTCCGGAGAGACCCGATCCCTCCCTCCCACACTGACAGTATCTGTAGTATCTGCAGCGCTGGCACCCATTTACAATGCCACCCTACTGGCCCACACAACACAAACAAAACCTCTCTCTCCCTCTGCCTCCATCTCTATCTCCAAACGCCCAGACAAAGAGGCCTCTCCTCTTTTAATTCTGCAATGTCAGACCTGTCAGCTTTTCACTTGGAATTAATCTCCGCTGGCTTCTAGCTCATCAGCTGTCGTAAGTTTAGCACCCAGTCATAGGGGGGACCGACGGATCAAGCTAAGGCGGATTGACACCACTGGTGTGAAAGAAGATTCTAATTCTGGATAATTAGCTGACGAGAAAATACAAGAGGGAGAGAGAGGCGAGGAAGGAGGGAGGATAGAGGAGAGGAGAAGTGGCAGTGCGTCGTAAGCTCTTTTGTTAACTGTCTATCTCTCGTCCGTCCGTCCCTCCTTTCTCCTCCCCTGACCTCTTTTGGGAGACTTTGTCTTAGGGTCAGTGAGCAAAACATGTCTCCTTTACTCCTAATGAAGTGACACAACCCCAGGACCCCATTGGCTCTGTGGCTGTACACAATAACAACAGCTTTATAGTATCCCAATACTGGCAGGGCCATAGAGAGAAGCATCAACGTTAGTGACCTCTGACCTCTTTAACCAGGTAGTTTGTTGAGAACACAATCTCAGTTACAACTACAACCTGGGATGTGAAGCAAAATAGACATCTGGAGGATATTTTGAAAGATGTGTAGTTGTCTTCAATTCTATCCTGAGATATGTGGTTGTAAAGTAGTGTCGTCCTAATGACATCACCGTATGACGGAAATCAAGTGTGATCACAGCACCAAACACCTGTACCAGTACCAGCACAAAACACACACAACCACACACACAGAACCAACCCCTTCCACCCGTCACACACCAACACAGCGACACATTCCTGCTTCCTGGGGGAGAACAATAATACGACGGGTGCAAATCAAAGAGCTGGGGCATGTAGCAGGTCATTATCACCATGTGGATTTGTCGCCTTCATCACCACCATGGCAGACAACGCCTCTCCAGCCAGGAGCACGAATTACATTTCCAGGACCAGGGCAATTACAGCCTCTCAGTGCCAACACTCCCTGACACGTCACACCAAACGCCAATTAGACAGCATCACACACCTGGAATATCTCGAAGGTTCTGGGGGGTAGACTGGGAAATACTGGTGGCCTGCAGGGTTCACTACTACAGCGTGCTATGGTACTGTGTCTAAGTGCGTACTGTATGACCTTGTTGTAACGTATGTCATTATGGGTTGCTGTTGTTGTTGTTGTTGTTGCTGTTTAATGTTGAGGGCTTCACCAAGGCATTGGTCGTGTCATGGTGGACATTTTCTGCAACATTGAAACAGCAACCGCTGAACAATAATTGTCATTGATGCCTGTGCTTTCTAATTAAGCATTAAGGCCTAAGGGGATGTGGTGTATAGTTAATATACAATGGCTAAGGGCTGTTCTTACGCACGACGCAATGCGGAGTGCCTGGATACAGCCCTTAGCCGTGGTATGTTGGCCATATACCACAAACCCCCATCTTGCCTTCTTGCTATTATAAACTGGTTACCAACGTAATTAGAACAGTAAAAATACATGTTTTGTCATACCCGTGGTATACGGTCTGATATACCACGACTTTCAGCCAATCAGCATTCAGAGCTCGAACCTCCCCACACCAGTGGTACAGCATACATTGAATATGTGACGGGTAGCTCTACCACACACACACCCACACACGTCCCTTCAGACCCCAGTGTCAGAGAGCTTCTCTTGGAGGAAGGGTTGAAATGAGGTGGTGTTAATGTGGAGTGACGTTTGAGATGTCAAGTTCTTCACACCACCGGCTGGGTGGTTTATGGCCATTAGAGCTTCAGCTCTTCTCTGATTGGTGGAGGAGAACAATGTCACTGTGGGTGTGTTATGGTGTCCTCGTGAGTAGCATGCATGTTATAGTGAGCTGAACTGGTGGTTATAAATACTGTGCTTTTTCACAAACATTATATTCTGTCTATTACATTGAATTAGGAAGTCAAGGAATTTTTGGAAAATACAAAAGTTGTTTAGAACTCACTATGCAATGTTTTGTTATTTCCAACATATATTCGCTCAAGCTCACAATATCCACCACTACAGTATATCAACACATTTCCGTGAGGATGCACACATTTACACAACCACTCACCCAGAAAGCCAATATTGGACTTTTACCTGGCAGTTGAACCCGTCACCCCAGCATGGGCATGTGGACCGGGCCCATCCACCCATGCATGTCCAAGGTGGGCCTCAGACCCTCACTCAGACACAATGGCAAGCCCTGATTTTGAAATGATATCTATTACTATTAGTGACAGTACTCCCGGACCGGCCGCTTTGATGTTCCCCCGGTCTGACAAGCCAACCCAAGTGACGCTGATGGCTGTGGGCACAAATCAGAGTCGCTTTACTGCATCCCCAGCACCCCACGCCGCTCACACAACGCACCCCGCTCCATATAGCCCCCCCCCCCCAAAACCAGGAAAGAGAGCGAGAGAGAAAAACAGAGAGAGAGAGAGGCGACCAAACTGAAATCAAACATTAGGAGGCCAACATCTCAGCACTCTGCTTCCCTCACCCTCTCTATCCTCCTCCCTCTCTCCTTCCCTCCCTCCCTCGCTCCACCACTCCCCCTCTCCACTCCACACTCCTGATCTTACTCCCTCATTTTTTCCTCTCTGTAAGTGGCAGTGAGTTTAATATCTTTAGAGGGAGGATGTAGGCCGTGTGAGAGAGAGGGAGAGAGAGAGAGAGAGAGAGAGAGATGGAGAGAGAAACTGTTGGAAGAGTGCAACAAAGGAAGCTCTTTAAGCGCCTTAATGCACATGCTTGGGGAATTGTCTGTGCTACTGGAGAAGCTCTCCAGTCCCAGAGCACCAGGAAGTAGTTCATCTTGGCTTTGTTTGCCTTGCTTTACCTTGTACAGCTCCATTTACTTCAAATCACAAAAACAAACTTCAAGATTACATTTAATTAGTGTTTTAGTAGCATGGCCTATCACCTTAAATAAGCATGGGTGAGATAAAAGCCACTTAAAACTTTACAACACTGGGACAAGAGTTAAAATATGACCTTAAACTCCCCATCAGAATGAACAAATGAAGCAGTACAGTAATACAGTAATTCTATATTGTCCTTCCTCGTGCTTGTACTCTCTTGATCTACAGCTCCAGTGTATCTGTCTCTCAGGGGAGCTCCTCATTAGAACAGTCTGTGGTCCTATTGCAGCAGGAGCAACCTGACTCCTGGTTCGCTAGGAGATGCATCCTGTAGCATGGCGCCATAGATGCCATAGTATACCCTGTGATATACGTATACACCCGCTGCTGCTGTGAGGCTGACTGACATCCCATCGGTTGATTGATGCTGGGATCTGTTCTCAATTCAAGACTATTACACACACAGCCGGAGACACACAAACACACACACATCCCCGCAGCCCCTGTATACACACACACACAGTTGAAGATAGCAAATTAGTGCTGTTGGGCCACAGCGTCATCTGGCTGTGTGTGTCACACACTCCCAGTGTCTACACACCAGTGTGGCTCTACACTGCAGAAAGGAGAGGTAGGGGAGCTCAGCCCACCCAGCCGAAAGGCCTCTGGCCACCATGCCAGCACAATCACTTCAGCAGGCGGGAGGCCCGCCGCTCCCTCTCTCCTACTCTCAGTCCCGTCTACTCCCTGCACCATCTCCCCCAACCCACAGTCATTTCTGTCAGCTTCCATATTCTTGTCTTCACAGCCTGTTTGCCCATTCTCCCCAGACGTTTCTAGTCCGCCGTGCAGATGCGGCTCGACGAACAGGATCCCCAGTAAGATTGTAAACAGGCACCAGCTTCTGCAGGCGCCCTGGTAGCGGTGGTGGTGCCTGGGGACACATCTAACAGAGACCCGCTCCTGCTCTTCCACAGTGTGGTGCCTGGGGTCACATCTAACAGAGACCCGCTCCTGCTCTTCCACAGGGTGGTGCCTGGGATCACATCTAACAGAGATCCGCTCCTGCTCTTCCACAGGGTGGTGCCTGGGGTCACATCTAACAGAGATCCGCTCCTGCTCTTCCACAGGGTGGTGCCTGGGTCACATCTAACAGAGACCCGCTCCTGCTCTTCCACAGGGTGGTGCCTGGGGTCACATCTAACAGAGATCCGCTCCTGCTCTTCCACAGGGTGGTGCCTGGGGACACATCTAACAGAGATCCGGTCCTGCTCTTCCACAGGGTGGTGCCTGAGGAAACATCTAACAGAGACCCGCTCCTGCTCTTCCACAGGGTGGTGCCTGGGGTCACATCTAACAGAGACCCGCTCCTGCTCTTCCACAGGGTGGTGCCTGGGATCACATCTAACAGAGATCCGCTCCTGCTCTTCCACAGGGTGGTGCCTGGGGACACATCTAACAGAGACCCACATCTAACAGAGACCCGATCCATGTTGGTGGCTGGCAACAAATGGGACCAGACTGAATAGGAGAGGCCTTTATTATTGTAAGTGGTACTGTAAGTATATTTCTAGGTAATGTAAATACTACCTTGCTGAGTGACATTAGACAGGCACCATAGGAAAACAATGTTATTTTTGGAAAATAACATTCATTTGTAATTGTGTGTCAGCGTCAGTGTAATCGAAGGGGAGAATTAACTCAGGTGGGAAGATACTGTGGATAAATCCTTGATACCCAGTACACTAGGCAGGGTACACTAGCTGGCTGAGTAGACAGGTGCATGTTCAATATGGTGAAAGAATACCTCACTCTGTCTATCAGCATCATCAGGTTCAACAACAGCAGAGGCAATGGACCAATGGCTGGAGGAGAGTGTATTTCTATGAGACTGAAAGAAAAAAGCATACTGGGAGAGGGGGATACCTCATCAGTTACACAACCACATTCAACCGAAATGTGTCTTCCGAGAGGTGAGGGGGGCTGCCTTAATCGATGTCCACGTCACTGGCGCCTACTTAAAGTGATCTCGGCATTTCTTGTATTTGTCATGGTTTGTTGACACAGAAACTGTGACTGAGTGTTTGAACAGGACAGTAGATTACATAATGAAACCATGAATAAATGTACAGACAAAACATGATCAAACAGGATCACACTCATCAATTTGTGAGTCTCCTTTAACTCTTAATTGAAAAGGGCCGTTGAATGAGCAGCACCCGGGTATCCAAACTCTGCCTTCTCAGCTTGTGATTGTCACGTCCCATCAAGACCACTGCTAGTTAGCAACTCAGAGTAGTAAATCATCAAAAATCGATACGGTCAAGGTATTAAGTGGCGCTAAGAAGAATGAACATGTGAGTGACATCCTGAAAAGGGGAGGGGGATAAAAGTAGGGAAAGAATGGAATAAAGGACATGTCCCTTTTCCCTTCCACACTTCCTTCCTTCCACACCTCCCTCCTTCCACACTTCCTTCCCAAAGAAAGAAACTACCAGAAACAAAAAAATTAGACAGAAAAAAGACAGGAGGGAGAATGAGCAAGAAAATGAAACGCAACTCCCAACAGTACAAACTAGCTAAAAGGGCTCTAACTTCATGTGATTTCCTGCCCTCTCGCTCTTCCTGATGTAAAAGCTGGAGCCAGCAGGTCTATCCATCTCTCCTTTAATGAGATGACCAGGGAAGCCTGTCCTGAAGAATTGATGGTGGAATCTGTGTCGGTTCCCTCCTGCTTCTGCCCCGACACAACAGTTAAGGGAGGTACAGGTCATATATATTGACCAGGCTACTGCATCTAGTGCAGATTTACAGTGCTGAGTTCTGCCACTCCTTCCATCAGGCAGGGGACTGGGCCCCTCCCACAGGCAATGAAACCTCACAGCAACTCTTCCAGAGTGATCAGTCTGTCACCATCCCTCACCGCCTTTATGTGCTCTCCGATGCCACGCAGCCCAATCCCACAAAATGGCTGAACAATGAAAACATTGACATTAAGGCGGGGGGAAAAAGACCTTGCAATACATCCGATAAAGTGAGTTTTCCACAGAGAGAGAGAGGAACCATTTGTGATTCTCGAGACACAATTGGAGGAAGATGCCCTGTGAACAAAGGCAATAGGGAAGGCCCATCGTGGACAGGCAGGTCCTGCCCTGGGCCGCCCACAGTCAGTGTTCCCTGACAGATCGTAAAAGATAATTGCGCTGCCTGGGCTTTTTAAGAGTTAGCCAACGAGTTGCTTCAGGGTGGTCAGGGGACTAATGTGTGTTTACCGGGACAGAGACGACAGAAAGAGATGCAGCCTGGGACCACTAAGCACCAGGGAAGATAAGACATCTCCACCTCTCCAATTCAGGGAAGATAAGACATCTCCACCTCTCCAATTCAGGGAAGATAAGACATCTCCACCTCTCCAATTCAGGGAAGAAGGGAGAGGCTCATTTTGTAAAGAGGAGCCACAGAGAGAGTGGTGTTTTCTGTCCCCTTCCCCTCCACCTCCCCTGGGGTCCTGGGGCTGTGCATAGCTGTCCACTGGGCTGCCTGTGTCTCTGTGTGGGCCTCCCCTGGTCCAGACCCATGGTTCTATGGGGAGTCGTTCACTAGTTCCAGTCACTGTAACTTCACGAGGTGTGTGGGGAGGTACTGGCACCATAGTTCAGGCCTCATAACACAAAGCCAGAGTCACCACCAGTCAACCAGGCTGGCCCACACAAACACTCCACAGGAATTCACACACACTGTGGGCTGGGCTGCATTCATCATGAAAACATGAGGCACTGCTGGCTGCAACACAAAACACAATGTCTGAGCAATATATACTGGACTCGAAAGAATGAAACTAAACATTAAAGCCAACAACATTATTAATATAAAAATAAAATACAAATCTGGCATTGAAAAACAAAATGCTATAAGATTGTTTGAATTGGTTGTACCATCCAATAAAGCTGAATATGAAATGTTGATTGAGACTGTATAATAATACCAATACACAATACACCACTTCCACTGAATCGACAAAACGTACACTTCATTTAAATAATCACACACACAACCCTAATTGAGCGGAATCACATTTTCAAGGAACCCTCCTGTATGTTTATTTATTCAATACATCCAAGGTTGCCTGTCCATTGTTTGTAAGTGAGTCAGAATGGCCTGAGGAGTCAAATTCATTTGCTGGGCCTTTATTAAATCACAGGGGCTCCTCCTGGAGTGCGACTATCCCACAGATCTACGGTAATATGGAGCCTGAGGGGGGTGGACAATTACATTACCCAGGCTGTGTCTGATGCGTATCAAGATTGGCCCTCTCCCTCTCCCCCTCTCCCTCTCCCTCTCCCCCTCCCTCTCCCTCTCTCCCTCTCCCTCTCCCTCTCCCTCTCTCCCTCTCCCTCTCCCTCTCCCTCTCCCTCTCTCTCTCCCTCTCCCTCTCCCTCTCCCGCTGCATCTCCTGGTTAGCTGCATGGGTGTTTAGCCCCCAGGTCTGGGCTGACTGACTGAGAGGCTGTAATCAGCTCTGTCTGCAGTGCAAGGCCGGCTCCCAGCAGTTGAAAGCCACAGTACACTGGCCTCTACATGGTCACTATACAGCCACTACAGCCGCAGACAAGATGGCAGCAAGGATATTGGGCCACTAAAAGAGAGCGAGAGCGAGAGAGAGAGCGAGAAAGAGAGCGAGCGAGAGAACACCTAACAGATTTGAACAACTCATTTTTCATACTTTGATAAATATCTAAAGAAACCAAGAAACTTTGTGCATTGCTGAAAAGGGTCCAGGATAGCAAAGCCTCTGATGAGAACCTACTCACTCTCCTTTTTATTGTCATCTCTACATCATCTGTCAGAGACTTGGCTGTTGTGTGTGAACTCTACAGAGCTGTGGCTACTGTTTGATCACCATGTGTGAGACTGACCAGTTACTACGTGGCGCTGAGGCATAACACAGCCCACACAGAGAGCTGTGTGTGTGTGTGTGTGTGTGTGTGTACCACATCGCCACACACACCTCCAGAAGAGACAGGTCAGGGTGAGTCTGAGGGTGGTAATCCATAATGGCAATTTAGCCATCAACAGCTAATACCAGCATGACTGATTTAGTAATTGTTCTGACCACACACTCTTTTAATGGATTTGCTCCCATTTTAGTAACGTAGAATATTTTTCCTTTAATGTTTACACCTTTGCATAGAAAAAATTAATCTACAAATCCCAAAATGTGCAGATGTAATACTGCACTGAGTAGTGTAATGAATTGTAATAAATGAAATCATACATTAAATAGTTTCCTTCAAAATATGTATAATCCACGGCAACATGTTTAAAGGAGTATGATTCTTTCTGATCATAAAGGAACTTGATGAACTGGTCAGTCTTGGTATTAGTAGGGATCAGCCCGCTAACTCCACAGTGCCGTTGGTGCTCTGTGTCAGAGAGCCCTGATAGCATGACTCTAGCTACCAGCAGAACCCAGGCTGATTGACAGGGGCCCCGGGAGCCCCTGGGAGCCACACAGACCATGACAGGAGCATGGTGACAAGTGACACCACCATCACTTCCCTTCCCTCAGACATCTTTCTCTCTCTCTCTCTCTCTCTCTCTGAGAGGCTCAGAAAAACAGTGTCAGCAACAAGGAGAGGTGAGCCCGCACGCAATCACACTTCATCCCAATCTCCACATATTGGCCATCAGAATGAGGAGGGCTTATCTTGTCAAGGTATAGGGAGGAGACTTGCATGTATGTTTATTTTATTTATTTTTAAAACTTTTTTAACTAGGCAAGTCAGTTAAGAACAAATTCTTATTTACAATGACAGCCTACCAAAAGGCAAAAGGATTAAAAATAAAAATATAAGACAAAACACACATCCCGCCACAGAGAAACCACAACACTACATAAAGAGAGACATGAGACAACAACATAGCATGGCAGCAACACATGAAAACACAACATGGTAGCAACACAACATGGCAGCAGCACAACATGGTAGCAGCACAAAACATGGTACAAACATTATTGGGCACAGACAACAGCACAAAAGGGCAAGAAGGTAGAATGAAGCAGTATAGTTAACAGTAGGTTAGATCAGTGTACTGTTTGTAGGGTATTTATCTCATATTAAGCGTTGTCTGTCTGATGTATGCAGACTGAAAGAGCTGTAATGCTTCACATAGTCATGAAAGCATTTGTTGCATCTGCCCTTATGTTCACCTCAAGCACTAAACTAAGAGAAGTGTTGCTTTGGTGCTAATGAACCCTGTTTGTTTTTGGTGTTTGTTAGATGTGTTTGCCAGAAAGGACAACAAACTGCAAAAACACACACACACACACACACATTCCCCCCCTTTGACCAACAGAGACCAGAAAGACATTGACATGACCCAGATAATTGGCCGAAAGTCTTGCCTCCACAATTTGATCAATTTGCCATTTCCTCCCAGTGCTGGCCGACCCTGTCCCCCACAGCTACTCTCCAGTCCCACACGCCAAGCCATGCGCACGATTCCCTCCGCTGCTGTCTTTCTCCCCTTTTCCCCCCAAATCACTGTTAAGCCTGCCTGATGCCTGCTGCCTGCTGCCGGCCGGCACACAAACATGCTCTTGCTCCTGTCATCTCTGTAGCAGGACAGGGACAGAAGGAAAATGGCTGACAGTTTGTCTTGTACCATATGCCATGTGGCAGCAAAGCCCAACTGATATGTAGAGAGTTCGGGCTCCTGCCAGAGGCTCATTGGGTGTATTTTGTTCTCTTACTCTGCATCTGCTTGTATCTCAGGCAGAAATGTGAAACAAAATCACAGTCTGGCCTCACCAGGCGGGATATATGGTCCATGCCTACAGTGGGATCGCCTTTGATAGTTATTTGCACAATATTTTAGACAGCACTCATGATATTAGGATCCAGGAAGCAGTGATACCACAGTACTCATGATATTTAGGATGCAGGAAGCAGTGATACCACAGTACTCATGATATTTATACCTTTTGGTGGAGAATTGACTGAGATACCGTGTTCTTTCCTGAAAATATTTCCTCTAGTTTCTCACAGAAGTCAATATGACTTGAACAATGTCTTCAGTTATGGTACTAAAACATTTAAATGCTTGCACACTGTTAGAAAAAAAGGTTCCAAAAGGGTTTTACCTGGAACCAAAAGGGGTTCTTCAAAGGGTTCTCCTACGGAGACAGCCGAAGAACCCTTTTTGGTTTTAGATTTCACCTTTTTTCTAAGAGTGTAGAGTAAACAAATGTAAACAAAATATCAATTTAGATTCATCTGATTCAAAGGACATCCTTACTTCACTCTTTTGTGTCAGATTGTAAACATAAAACGTTGACTTAATCATGGACCCCCTGTCACGGCCATCTTCCTGGAAGGAATAAGTGGACCAAAGTGCAGCGTAGTGAGCCTACATTTTCCTTTTATTTTGGAATGACGCCAACAAAACAAGAAACAAAATAACAACCGTGACGCTCACAGGGGTTTATTGCCACGAACAAAGTCAACTACCCACACTGAAAGGAGGGAAAAAGGGCTACCTAAGTATGATTCCCAATCAGAGACAACGATAGACAGCTGTCCCTGATTGAGAACCATACACATAGAAACACAAATCATAGAAATAAAGGACATAGAATGCCCACCCAAATCACACCCTGACCAAACCAAAAAAAGGCTCTCTAAGGTCAGGGTGTGACACCCCCCATGCAACCAATTAGAAATATGAACGTTTGGGCGTGTTGTCTGACTAGGTGTGACTGGTTCAGCAATGATGACTACACCCAATAAATGTAGGCTACACAACAGAGCTCTTAGAGACAGAGCTGTCAGTTAAATACATTACAACGTCAGACTAATATCACCAGACCAACATTCAACAAGCCAGGGTGCTAAACTTCAGTCTGACACCTACAGCTATGTATCTACTGTGTCTTAGTACTTATCCTGTCATGAGCTTCAAACAACGCAATTATACTTAAAATATGCACACATTGCACATTATGAATCTGCAATACATTTTCAAAATCTGCCAAAACATTTCCATAAATGGACTTGTCAGTCAACACCTCATGAATGCTTCATAGACAGACAGTAGCCAGGTTGACATACTGTGCCACAATGGCTGGCTCGCGCTCCACTGCCTTCTCAGCTCCGAGGGGCTCTGAGTGTCCGGTGTGTGTGTATGTGTGTATGTATGTGTGCAGGCGTGTTTGTATTTGTAGACAGGTGATTGACAGGTGCCTTGGGGACCTAAAGGGGAGAGCGGGGGTGCAGTCTACGTGCAGAGAGGTGGGGAGCTGTGCCACAGGTAAGGAGATGCCAGAGCAAGGGATGGAGGCAGAGTGATAACACTGCCAGGCAGATGTGACACAGGTGAGGACAGAGTTGAGCCCCCTCCCAGGCTCCTCAGTGATGCCCCTTTACTTCCTATGGACAGACGGCACAGAGTTGCCCCATCCATATGAGACAACACACACACCCCATTAGACAGTTACAAATACAGACACACAAACAAAGCGTTGTGTTCTTGCTCCTCCTTACACTCCTTACTCCTTACTACTCTACTCCTGGTCTGTCTATCTATCTTGGGTTTTTTTCTCGGACTGTCTACCTATATAACTGGAGCTAATTCAATTAAATTACAAATTCAATTCTGAATTATGTAAGAGTTTCCCACACCTTTTCTGCCCCCCCCTCCCCCTCTATTCCAATCTCTTTCTAAAACCTCAGCCTCCCTCTCTTCCAGTAGTCTCATCTACGGCCACTTGCCTTTGATCACTGCCCAGCCTCATTTCTCTCCGACCTTTTAGCACATATTAGATCCATAACTTCAGAAGAAATGATTGACCTGTCTTTTGACTAGCCGTCTGACCACCCCTCACCTCCTTCCCACACACAACTCCGACGACAGGCGCCTGATGCAACCCCCCCTCCCTCAATCCCTTCTTCTTCATCACTTTTCGTCTTGATTTAACTTGTCTGGAAGTTTAACCCCAGCTGTGCCTGGTCTCTGTGGTGCCTAGCCGGGTGTCTCCGGTTCCCGTTGTCTTCATCACCCCATGGAGGACCTTCATTAATCCAACATCACTCAGAGACAGAGCATCAGACTACTCACGGTGTTACCACTACACCACCATGTGATCACCCACCAGACCATCTGTACTGGAGAGTACTGCTTGATGACCCCATTATACCATAGTATCCTCTTTCTCACTACTCCTAAATAAGGCCTGGAAACTATAGATTTATAATAGAATCTGTTACTGTACATAAAAAATATCCTTCCTTTTATTGATAAGCCAAAATCGGAGGCATAATAAAACATGGTAACCTCACTGTTGGTCCTAGTGCTCTATCTGGAGCTAACAGTTCAAAGACTACCTTAAACAATGCTGTGTCCAATGGGGCAGCAAATTAGGCCATCTGAAATACTTTGAGTTCAGGCCAAGCCAAACGGCAAATGGATAATAAATTAAATAATTGACCAGCTACAGTAGATAGCAACCAAAGTAAAATAACTGGTAGTTAGATGATCAAGTGGGAAATAGTTTTATGGAAAGTAGAGAGAGAGTGAGTGAGTGAGTGAGTGAGTGAGTGAGTGAGTGAGTGAGTGAGTGAGTGAGAGAAAGAAAGAAAGAAAGAAAGAAAGAAAGAAAGAAAGAGAGAAAGAAAGCAGCAACAGAAGTAGGTCAATCAATGAGTGAGGGAGCCCAACAGGGCCGAGACACAGCTGCCCATGGGGACCCCTCGCCGCCTCCCAACCATAACAGAACAGCCAACAACACTGGCCTGTGGAGGGGCACAGTCTAACCACTACCAAGACTACCTGAGAGAATGGGAAGTCTCTAGAGCAAGCAGACTAACTGTTTTCTACCTTCTGCAATATTTCAGTGGAACAGGTTAAGAATGTGTTTTATATCCATTATAAAATGATAATTTGAATCACATTTTAAACAATAGAATAACATTTTAAAAATAACAATAATGGAAGCATCTTAATAGTTGGCTGTGGAACAACAACCATGTATATTTTTCCATGCAGATATATGATTAATTGATTAGAGTGGATTATATTTTATTCAGGGCCTGTGCAAAGGCAACACAGCGCCCATATGCCCTGAGTTTCACCACTCAGTCATGTTGCATCAGCCAGGGACTGAGTCAGAGATGCTGCCACCCAACTCTGCTGCTTGTCACTGCCACTCAGCTGCCATTGTGAAGTGTTTCTCTCCTCTCCCCCATTAGCCACTCATTTCCAACACTGTCTCAAATGGAAGCCCTCAGTGGGGTCCCTAAACAGGGGGAAAAGCAGCCTTCATTCATGTTTCAGTATACATGGGACTAGAAAAGAAACAAGCTTGATATCTCTTAAGTAGCTAATGTTCCTATCCTATTTGGTCATGAGGTGCGCTTTTGAAATAAGTCCTCGGTAGTGACCTGACTGTCTCTGTAGGCGATTTCAAACAATCAACGAACCACGGAGGGGTCAAAGTTCCTGAACAACCAATTAGATCATGACCCATAAGGGACATATATGGGGTGAGGTTTAGTAAAGGTCGGCCAGGGGTCAAGGAGTGTCTTGCATTCCAGACTCTTAATCCTCTCGGCAGTCTGGAACCCCCCCCCCCCCTCTGTTCGCCAACAAGCACGGGTTTGGTGATTGATTGAATAAAGAGACTTAAAATTAATGGCCCTGCTCAGGGAAAGTGCATGTTTTAACCCACCTACCCCCCTAACCCTCCCTATCCTCTGTCCTCTCTTCCCACTCCCTGGAAAGCAGAGTACTGAGGATGTGGGTAATTTGTCAGACCCCTTCCCCGCCTGTTGGAGGGCTCTCTGGGACATTTTGGGCCGTGTCGCCAGGGCGGGGGGCACCCAAACATGGCAGTAGTGGCTGTGGTGGTGGAGGCCTGGGATTCTGGGCAGGGGAATGTCCATCCATCAGTCCTGTGACAGCCATGACACACAACCCCGCAGCACTTGTGCCCCTTCCTCTCTCCCCCCCTCTATCCTCTCTCCCTCCATACATACAGTGCTGACTCGCTTGCCATTTACTCCATTTACGCTTGCGCCAACACACACAGCTAGTATTCTAGTATTGCTCCATCTGTGCTGGAGTGTACATAACACAGGGTCTGGGAGCCGCAAGGCACACCAGGCGTCAGCATTACAGTGTTTGCGTTGGAGTAGTCTCCTGCTGTGCCTTAAATCGCCCCCCTGCCCTATCCTACACAGAGCCACACATACAGAAACATAATGTAGCCATGTAAGCGGTGGGCCCTGAAGCGTATAGGAGAAACGTGAACCCCCTGTATGAGCCATTAGCAGAGTAAATGAATAACAAGAGGAGCTTCCATTTCCTCAATGCCATCTCTGCCTTATGGCCAGGGCCTGAGCTCTGGCCTCTCTTCATCAGGGGGGGTTCCTAAGCGTGTGTTTGTGTGCGTGCGTGTGTATTTTGCTGTGTGTGTGTGCAGATTGAGTGATGTGTTGTGTGTGGCTGCCCTGGGGTAGCCTGTCGTCCACTCAGCAGCACAGGGCTAATTCTCTGCTGGAGACCAGAGCGCAGCACCTCATCCATCTCTCCACTGGGAAAGGCCTGCCGACAGACAGACAGACAGACAGACAGACCCACTGGACATCTATCACACACCAAACACTAGTATGTATGTATATATACAATCTATGTGCTTGTGTATTGTTAGGTTTGGTTATTCAGTTCAATCGTGAATTAAATCGTTATTATGAATTGTTGTAAATTGTTGCAAATTATCTTAAAATGGATTAATAGGACATTAAAAGAAAACATGTACCAGACATGTAAAATAATAAAAGTGAAACATATATAGCTAATATATTGATTGGTATTATAATAACACTGCCATTGAATATGTTGTGTTAATTCTCCCAGAATACTGTTATGTAGTCTGGCATGTGAAGGGTGTGGCGACGGGGAGTTCTGGCACTGTATCCCATAATTGGTTGGAATGACAGTGATGAGGTGAGACTTGAGAGGTGGACGTAAAACTCTTCTCACGGCTGCTACGATACAAGATCACTTCAAAATGGAAATAGCATTTAAATGAGGAGCAGGAGCCTTCCTTTTGTTTCACTGTGTTGACAATATCCCCATGACAATGACAGTGGGACTACAGGAACAAATAAAGGAACCGTTTTAATATGTTGTTTACTTCCTGATAAAGTTTGCTCTTTGACCTCTTGGGTCGCCATGCCGAAATGAATCCTGTCTGTCCCTGTCTGGCGGTATCACCATCCGTGGCTCTGAATCACAGAGCAGACGAAAACACACACACACAGACACGCACACACACGTAGACACACAGGCACACATAAACCCACAGACACCATCACTGACCCCGTTGAGCAGGGCTGGGTGTGCAGATTCATGGGACGTGAGAAATAGCTCCAGTCCCCTTGTGTTGATGAAGGATCTGAGGCCTGAGAAGAAGCACGCTGGGAATTTTTCATGCCTCAGCGTGAAGCCAGGATCCTCTCACACTCTGGCCATCTCAGATGCCACTCACACCCCTTCCCCTTCCTGACCTCCCTTCTGTGTTCTCTCCTAGTCTGTCCTCTCCACGCACTAACCTTCCGAAGAACGTCACACAACAACCACCACACAGCAATCAAGGCCTCCAGCTCTTTACCATACCCGTGCCTATGATTTGTGTACTTATGTCAGAGCCTGACAATAGCAATAGTGTACGCGTAACTAAGGAGGCAAGAGAAGACAAGCAGAGCAGATGAAGACAGTGAGATGTCCTTGATATTGTGGCAGCAGTGTAGTGACAGTATATTGTGTGACAGTTCAGCACAGCAGCCTGTGAGGTGGAAGGTTTATATCTCCTGACGTGCCTGAGTCATCTGTGCCTCATGTCTCTGCTCCTTCATTATGACAGGATAAGGTGTGTCTGTTTCTCTTTGTGCTTGTGTGTTTGTGTGTGGACGCGCGCGCGCGTGTGTGTGTGTGTGTGTGTGTGTGTGTGTGTGTGTGTATGTGTGTTGTACTCTGTGCTGATGGCCAGTGTTCATCTGCATTAGCGTTTCGGAGGACCTGTCCAGCAGCTTCACTGCAAGGATTCGCTATTGCTCTCTGGAGCACTGGTCGTTCAAGACCGGAAATATGCTGCATTCAACTGTTTTGCAATATGATCCCATATAAACTAATGTGCTTCTAAAACACCTATACACTGCTGGAGAGATGGTCATGAGATAGAGTGTTATAGACTAATATACTGTATAGAAAGAGCTCAGCACCTCACAGAGACTATTGAGAGAGATGGAGAGGAAACTGAGATGTACAGAATCATTTCCAGAGATGTTCAGACTGGCAAGGATAATTTAAGATGAACAGGAAACATATTTTCCAACTGTGAACGTTATGCTAACATACTGCTGTGTCTGGAATAACGATACAGTTGAAAGTGAGATGGGCTGGAAATAGAGAAAGAGTGTAAGAGAGAGAGCTGTAGACTCATCCACAAAGACAAGTAGGATAAAGACGTGTATCCATTTGAAATGCAGAGAAGGTGGTACTGGGCTGGGCTGGGCTCCGCCCTCCTTAATGCACTGTCCTCTGTGTGGTTTTAAGTGGCCTGGCAGGCCGTTTGAAGGAGGGCCATCCGTTCTCATACGACTGCTCAGCCAGGATTGAATTAACGTCTCACACACACGCACAAACACACACGCACACACTAGGCTTCCCTACACACACACCCTACCCCCTTTAACCCCCCCCCCCCCCCCCTCCCCCCCTCTTCACCACCACCCATTTCACAGTGACTTGTTGCTGATTTATCTGATGGTAGGAATTCTGTGAAGGATCCCTACTGTAACCTTTTCCCCTCACCAGATGTTCCGTCTGACAACACAATAATGTTCATCCCCAAATCCCCATGCAAACATATCAAGTGGCTGCTATGTGTTTGTGGCAAGGCCGGGAGAAATGACAGAGATGGGAGTGAGAATGGATTTTAAACAGAGCCAGTGTGGTGCAGTGAGCAGGCGGCTCACTGACAACAGGGGGATGACCTAAGGAGGAGGGGGGGGGGGATCCCTTAATCGATTCTTAGGCTAAGTGGTGTATTAGGAGATCATACAAAATTCTCACCTGACGCACCTGTCAAACCCAAACTGCACCGTTAATATGATAGATGATAGATAATATGTTCTTAGTTAGACTGATGAACACTCAGGCTGGGGAGACGGAAAAGACGTCATGGAAACCTTCCACTCCCTATCATCAACATGGCCTTTGTAATGTAGGTCATGTAGAGTGGTTATCAAACATACTGTGTGTTTAAGAGTTCGAAGTATCTCCTATCATGTGTCGCCATTCGTGTTATTCCATCATCCACATTACATTTACACATTTAATGTCCTGAATTTGAAGAAAACACATGAAAACTGTCAGCAGGCTGAAAGACAAGCCGTAAAAGGCAAGGCAGCCTTAACAACAACAAACCGTTGAGTAAGGTGATCTCCAGCGTGGTTATCCAGTGAGAGTGTAACCTATATCAAAGATAGGCCAGAGACAATCACCAGGGTTACAGACAGCTTGGTCTCTCTCTGACACCACTACACCTCAGTTCTACTTGGCTGGGTAATGGCTGCAAGACACACATACAGCTCACCGGGGAGAGAGGGAGTACAGCGAGAGAGAGAGAGAAGGAGACAGGGAGACCGAGCGATGTCAAGGGGCCTGACGGCTTCGACAGTCCCAGCCAATATTTGTCACTTTCAGAGTGCATGAATTCTTGATTTGATGTGCCTTAATTGATTCAGCTCTGCTCGGTGCTGGCTGTCTGTCAGAGTGGGGCTTCTCTCTCTCTCTCACCCCACACCAGCCAGGCTGCTGAGAGACTCATATCCCTGGGACATGGGAGGGATGAGGGAGGAAGGGAGGGATGGGAGAGGAAGGGAGAGTGCAGCCGGTGCCCTCGCGGTGACCCCTTCCATGACACCATGAGCCCCACACAGCAGACATGTTGGAGGATCAAGTGTTTCAAAGTGAAACAGACAGAGAGATACAAATATGACTGCATGGCTAAGGCCTTACTTGGATGGATGAGGCCAAGGAGCGTTTTCGTTGTAGGAAGGAGTCCTCATGTGTCTGGAGCCCAGGTGTCAAGTTGCCCTGTCGTTAGGGTGTCACATGGAGTGGGAAATACAGGAAAACAGCCAAAGAATGTGGCTAGTATTGTCAGCAAGTCTTAAAGATTGATGATGCCTCTGTCTTCTATGATGACTTCATCTTGAATCATTTTTTTTCTGTCATTGTGTCACTATAATTTCTCTGCCTTGTTACTATGGTTTTCCACAAAGGTTAGCAACTATGTCTCTAAGGGTGTGCGGTTCAATTGTGCGTGTCTTACCAAGGTAAAGTGCTTGCATTTACCTTGGTTGTCCTCCCAAGCCTTGGCCCTCTCAAGAGTCTCGATCAAAATATATTTATTTTCTCCCTTTAAATTGTTGTGTCAGAAATATAAAATATAGCTGAGTGGTTTATCTTGAGAGTGCTGCCTTTTCCTAATAGCCTTGAGGTAAATTAATGGTAAAGGACTGAAGGACAAAGAATTTGTTTCATAAGAGCCTGTATGGAATAAAAAAAACAATGTGTGGAGAGGAGAGAACAGTTCAATGACAAGCTGGGGGGGAGGGGGAGCATACAGACAGAATATGTTCATGAATTTAATGTGTGTGTGTGTGTGTGTGTGTGTGTGTGTGTGTGTGTGTGTGTGGCTGTTGTGCATCAACGATAGTTATGAATTTCTATGATAGTTATATATAAATAAATGGTAGTTATGCATATCCAGTGGGGAGTACAAGTATTTGATACACTGCCGATTTTGCAGGTTTTCCTACTCACAAAGCATGTAGAGGTCTGTCATTTTTATCATAGGTACACTTCAACTGTGAGAGACGGAATCTAAAACAAAAATTCAGAAAATCACATTGTATGATTTTTAAGTAATTAATTTGCATTTTATTGCATGACATAAGTATTTGATACATAAGAAAAGCAGAACTTAATATTTGGTACAGAAACCTTTGTTTGCAATTACAGATATCATACATTTCCTGTAGTTCTTTACCAGGTTTGCACACACTGCAGCAGGGATTTTGGCCCACTCTTCCATACAGACCTTCTCCAGATCCTTCAGGTGTCGGGGCTGTCGCTGGGCAATATGGAGTTTCAGCTCCCTCCAAAGATTTTCTATTGGGCTCAGGTCTGGAGACTGGCTAGGCCACTCCAGGACCTTGAGATGCTTCTTACGGAGCCACTCCTTAGTTGCCCTGGCTGTGTGTTTCAGGTCATTGTCATGCTGGAAGACCCAGCCACGACCCATCTTCAATGCTCTTACTGAGGGAAGGAGGTTGTTGGCCAAGATCTTGTGATACATGGCCCCATCCATCCTCCCCTCAATACGGTGCAGTCGTCCTGTCCCCTTTGCAGAAAAGCATCCCCAAAGAATGATGTTTCCACCTCCATGCTTCACGGTTGGGATGGTGTTCTTGGGGTTGTACTCATCCTTCTTCTTCCTCCAAACACGGCGAGTGGAGTTTAGACCAAAAAGCTCTATTTTTGTCTCATCAGACCACATGACCTTCTCCCATTCCTCCTCTGGATCATCCAGATGGTCATTGGCAAACTTCAGACGGGGCTGGACATGCACTGGCTTGAGCAGGGGCACCTTGCGTGCGCTGCAGGATTTTAATCCATGACAGCGTAGTGTGTTACTAATGGTTTTCTTTGAGACTGTGGTCCCAGCTCTCTTCAGGTCATTGACCAGGTCCTGCCGTGTAGCTCTGGGCTGATCCCTCACCTTCCTCATGATCATTGATGCCCCACGAGGTGAGATCTTGCATGGAGCCCCAGACCGAGGGGGATTGACCGTCATCTTGAACTTCTTCCATTTTCTAATAATTTCGCCAACAGTTGTTGCCTTCTCACCAAACTGCTTGCCTATTGTCCTGTAGCCCATCCCAGCTCTGTGCAGGTCCACAATTTTATTCCTGATGTCCTTACACAGCTCTCTGGTCTTGGCCATTGTGGAGAGGTTGGAGTCTGTTTGATTGAGTGTGTGGACAGGTGTCTTTTATACAGGTAACGAGTTCAAACAGGTGCAGTTAATACAGGTAATGAGTGGAGAACAGGAGAGCTTCTTAAAGAAAAACTAACAGGTCTGTGAGAGACGGAATTCTTACTGGTTGGTAGGTGATCAAATAATTATGTCATGCAATAAAGTGCAAATTAATTACTTAAAATTCATACAATGTGGTTTTCTGGATTTTTGTTTTAGATTTTTGTTTTAGTCTCTCACGGTTGAAGTGTACCCATGATATAAATGACAGACAGGAAAACCTGCAAAACTGGCAGTGTATCAAATACTTGTACTCCCCACTGTACAGTACCAGTCAAAAGTTTGTACACACTATCACATTCTTTATTTGTACTATTTTCTACTTTAAAAATAATAGTGAAGACATCAAAACTATGAAATAACACATATGGAATCATGTCGTAATCAAAAAAGTGATAATCTAATCAAAATATATTTTAGATTCTTCAAAGTAGCCACGCTTTGCCTTGATGACAGCTTTGCACAATCTTGGCTTTCTCTCAACCAGCTTCATGAGAAATGCTTTTCCAACAGTCTTAAAGGAGTTCCCACATATGCATATGCTTTTTTTTTTTTTTACCCTTATTTTACCAGGTAAGTTGACTGAGAACACATCCTCATTTACTGCAATGACCTGGGGAATAGTTACAGGGGAGAGGAGGGGGATGAATGAGCCAATTGTAAACTTTTTTTTTACCTTTATTTAACCTCGGCAAGTTAGTTAAGAACAAATTCTTATCAGAATGACAGATTTGTACCTTGTCAGCTCGAGGATATGAACTTACTAGTCCAACGCTCTAAACACTAGGCTACCCTGCCGCCCCAAATGATTAGGTGGCATGAAGGCCAGATTGGGAATTTAGCCAGGACACCGGGTTAACACCCCTACTCTTATGATAAGTGCCATTGGATCTTTAGTGACCACAGAGAGTCAGGACACCTGTTTAACGTCCCGTCCAAAAGACACCACCCTACACTGGGTACTTGTTGGCAAGAGCAGGTGTTCCTAATGTTTTGTATACTCAGTGTAAATGTACTTTACGTCTATATCTGGATGAATCCATATTCAAATGTAGTACGAAGTAGTGACACGGTGTAGCTTTTTTTTCTTGTTCTGAGCCTATTGAGCATTTGGTGAAAGGTTGCGCTTGCAAAAAGTAAAAGCCTACAAAAAAAATCAGACCAATATATGTATGGCTACATAATTCTAGTTCATCTGCCGTTTCATGTTGGTCCCACTCAAGGCGTCTGATAGCTTTAATCTTGGTCCAAGCTTGTCCTGCTTTCTGATTCATTGTGGATAACACCAAGCGAATCAGGGAGGCTCTCCCGACAATAAAGCACTAAGGAGGTGAACCAGAACTGTCACAGGAGAATTTAGATGTGTACTTGATTGCTTTTAAAGTGAGTGCCACGGATATCTTGTGATCATGTTAAGTCTCTCTTGAAGGGCGAAAAGAGCCAAAGAAAAGCTCTCTAAAAGGGGCCGGAAATGTTAATCGCTGAGGAACAAGTTGCCAGTTGGAATAGTATTAAGAAGAGCCTAGAGGAGCCTGGCCCCCTGCGCATCATGTGTGTGTGCTAATGTCACATTGATTATGCTGGTTGTAA
Source organism: Oncorhynchus mykiss (assembly GCF_057628025.1). Classification (NCBI taxonomy): domain Eukaryota; kingdom Metazoa; phylum Chordata; class Actinopteri; order Salmoniformes; family Salmonidae; genus Oncorhynchus; species Oncorhynchus mykiss. The sequence continues at coordinate 30,037,491 of NC_143026.1, forward strand.
ACTGCCTTTGTTTGTTCCTCCGTTCCCCTGTCCGTCACCCGTCTGCTGGGATGAGCCACAGTCACACTAACAGCCGTCTTTTCCGTGTTTGCCGCAATTCTAAGTTGCTGGGGAGGAGAAGGGCATTCCCATCGGAGGTCTCCCACTCACATTTCCCTCTGCATTCTCATGTATTAATTGCTTTTTAATGTTTCCTTCTCTCCTGGATGCTGTTGAGTAAAAACAAATCAACAAGAATAGGGTTTAAGCTTTTCTCTGTTTGGGCCACGGCCCTGACTAAAAGGGTAGCCACTGAATAAACCATAAATGTAAGCTGGTGAATGAGGGAATCAGGATGGTAAAATACAAAGTAAAAACTGGAGCCATTTGGCCTGCCGTATGCAGCGTCCCAAGTGTAACAGTCCCATCTGTGTACGTGCCACATGAAGGGAATCTGGTGTGATGAGGATGGAGGATACTATGAACAAATGTGACATTTGTGACATGTCATTTCCCCCTTGGGCCACAATATTTCCCCCCATATGCACCAACTTTGGGCAAAATCCTACTTTTCAACATTCATTTTTAATATATGAACATGCAGAGAAACCTTGTGTACTGAGTTAATTGCACATTGGTAGTACCAACTGTATGACTGCAACTGAGTGCAATAGTACCTTCTTTATAAACCAGAAGTATAATCATAAACATCATATGACTCAACCATCCACAATTAGTCACTATGGCCAGAACATTGGCTAATTTAATCATAGTCCATACATACAAACGTCACATAATTACACCACAACCTCCAAGACATCTCTTATCAGAACTGGTGGTGGTTGATTCAACTTAGGCTCTGATTGTGTAATCCATGTTCTGCAGGCCTATGTTCATCATCTATTCCTATCACACACACTGGACAGGACAGGACAGTGGTGGGTGTGCGCGGGGCAGAAATATTTGGTCTGGTCGTGAGCACATGGGGCGTGAGGGGGTCATAGAGTATTTGGGCTTGAGTTACAGGGCTAGCATCTGCCATCTGGCCATCAGGCAGTCTTATCCATCATTGGCCAGCTCCACGACAAGCGTTTGTTTGGAGTCTCTGGGCCAGACAGGAATAAAATTAGCTTGATGATTAAGTTCCTCCTCAGCTCCGGCGGGAATAAGACCCACCATTTATTTTCATTACTTCCGCTAGTTGTATGGAGTCTCTCCATTAATTTCCCTGAACCGTCCGGATGCCTGCCTGCGAAACCTGTATCCATCTCCTGAGCATGGATGGGTTGTTGCATAGGGGTTGTGATGTGTTGTCATTTCCAGTACTGTGCACGTTTAATCAAAGATATTCCCTCGTAAACACACGACTTTGATTTCTGGGCTCTTTGCATACATAATTGCACTCTGTATATAAGGTGACTTAATTGTTAAGAATCATTCCACATAACCTTATGACATTCAATATTGGCTTGGCTTTTTATAGCTACTCCTCAGAATACCTTGCAAATGGGCAAAGGTTATAAAGATGGATTCTGTCAGTACATGAGATTTTATTTGTATCATTAGTATGACCTAAACCTGGTTCTCTGTAACAAATGCGTTGCCACATGCAGGACTTGATATTTGAGTAACAGAAGCAAAAGTACTAACCTAACGTGTCATTAGAGAGTAGACCCATGCTACAGTACCTCAATTTACAACTGAGATTAAGTTATCAACAGTGATACCAACAAACTAGACAAAGGCTCCCCTAGCCAAATCCACCCACTGTTTTCCAAGTAGTTAGCAACAGGTGCACAGAATCAATCAAGAAGTCTGATCAAGGTCACAGAAACACCACCAATTCACCATTGACAACTATATCCTATTCAGCTAATTAGTTCTACTGTCATCAGTAAATATTATCTCTCTCGGTACTGAATAAGGGGACTTGATCATGACCTTGCGATATTCATGCAATTGAAAGAGTGTCTGTGCATCATGTGCTGTAATCATGCCAGCCAAAGTGACTGTGTTGACCACTTATACAGCATGGCTGGGCTGGGCCTCAGGAGTGTAGAAGGACTTCATGGTGGAATAGAATGGAAGCCATAGCCAATCTTTGTCTTTAACACATACTGTACATGCAAGTTTCGCATGCACAGATGCATACACAATGAGAGAGATAGCCCCTCTTCATTTCCTGCACACACACACACACACACACTCTCACCCACTCTCAGAGATTTGTTACAACTTTTACCCTGGGTGCCTGTTAGAGGGAAGTGAAGACATCTTGTACTTCTTTAAAGCCTGTAGCCTTAACACCCTTGCCCCCAGTGTAAACCTGTGTGCTGAGCCACAGTGAAGAGAGCGCTGTAGCTCTTTGTAATGTAGCGCTATCCCAGAGCTTTTGGAAAATGTACTACACGAGAGCTCAGGGCTTTTAAGTCCAGCCTCCCCTCAACTGGGAGAGGAGAGCAGAGCAGAGGAGAGTAGGGGGCCAGGGATAGAGCAGAGGAGAGTAGGGGGTCAGGGATAGAGCAGGGGAGAGTAGGGGGGCAGGGATAGAGCAGAGGAGAGTAGGGGGGCAGGGATAGAGCAGAGGAGAGTAGGGGGCCAGGGATAGAGCAGAGAAGAGTAGGGGGCAGGGATAGAGCAGAGGAGAGTAGGGGGGCAGGGATAGAGCAGAGGAGAGTAGGGGGCCAGGGATAGAGCAGAGGAGAGTAGGGGACAGGGATAGAGCAGAGGGACAGGACAGGACAGGACAGGACAGGACAGGACAGGAGGTGTACAACACAATGACCTTAAACTGGAGCTGTGAGAAGAAAGATCCATTCCCAGACTTGGCACTTTAACCTCACCATTTTTTTTTCCACAATTTTTTTTGCCTTGTCCAGCTCCCTCTCTCTTTCTGGTTCTCTCTCTCCTTCATTTTAATTATATTATGTAAACAATTCATTTTGTTATGATGAGATCACTACAATGGATGTCAGTTCTGTATTAACACTTCCATCCTCAGATAGTGACAACAAACCATGAAGAGAGAGAGCGATAGAGGCAGAGAGAAAAAAAGAGAGAGCAGAGAGAGAGCAGAGAGAGAAAGAAGAGAGAGAGCGAGAGAGAGCATGGAGCAGGGTAGAATTACATTACTTCCCAGAACCATTGTTTGCCGAGGAGAGGAACCGATTTTCTCTAATGTGTTTCTGTGTTGTGTCCTTGTCCTCCCCCAGTTTGCACGTATGCCTAGAGAGAGGGGTCCTGGAAGATGGGTCAGAGGGAAGAAAAGGAGGTGTGTCTGTGTCTATGTGTGTGTGTGTGTGTGTGTGTGTGTGTGTGTGTGTGTGTGTGTGTGTGTGTGTGTGTGTGTGTGTGTGTGTGTGTGTGTGTGTGTGTGTGTGTGTGTGTGTGTGTGTGTGTGTGTGTGTGTGTGTATGTGTGTGTGTGATACTCATAACGAGGATGTCAAATAAAGGGAAGAGAAGCTCCATTTTCCCGGCTGAAGGCACCCTGGGATGTGAAAGCAGGAGGAAATCTTAGAAGGAAGGGGAGAGAGTAGGTTACCACCGGTACCAGATTAACAGCTGCCCAGAGTAACAGCCCGGCCATGCTTATTTCTACAGCAAGTTAAAACAACTTGCAGTCATGTTTCAACCCCAGGGCCCAGATTCCTCTGACCTTCTTAGCTTTCTTTCTCACTACAATGTTATTCCTGCTCCAAATTATCTAAATTATTGCTAAATAAATACCTTCACACTTGGTATGTAATCTGCTCTCCTGTTGGAGGACAATCATCCAGTCTCGTGCTTGTTCACCTTCCTCCGCCTCTCGCGTTTGACGATGTTATTATAAACCAGACCTCAGGTTTTTTCCCCACTTGTAATTATCAAGTTAAACTAATTTTGATAACCTTTTGCCATGCTGTCACACATTATTCTTGGTACTATGTAGTCCTAAGATATACAGTTTACACACAATGAAGATTCCTATACATACGGTTGAAGTCGGAAGTTTACAAACACTTAGGTTGGAGTCATTAAAACTCGTTTTTGAACCACTCCACACATTTCTAGTAAACAAACCAACGTTTTGGCAAGTTGGTTAGGACATCTACTTTGTGCATGACACATGTCATTTTTCCAACAATTGTTTATAGACAGATAATTTCACTTAAAATTCACTGTATCACAATTCCAGTGGGTCAGAAGTTCACATACATGATGCTTCTGATAAGCTAATTGACAAGGCCTACCTTCAAACTCAGAGCCTCTTTGCTTGACATCATGGGAAAATCAAAAGAAATCAGCCAAGATTGTAGACCTCCACAAGTCTGGTTCACAAGTCTGGTTCATCCTTGGGAGCAATTTCCAAATGCCTGAAGGTACCTCGTTCATCTGTACAAACAATAGTAAGCAATTACAAACACCATGGGACCACGCAGCCATCATACCGCTCAGGAAGGAGACGCGTTCTGTCTCCTAGTGATGAACGTACTTTGGTGCGAAGAGTGCAAATCAATCTCAGAACAACAGCAAAGGACCTTGTGAAGATGCTGGAGGAAACAGTTACTAAAGAATCTATATCCACAGTAAAACGAGTCCTATATCGACATAACCTGAAAGGCTGCTCAGCAAGGAAGAAGCCACTGTTCTAAAACCACCATTAAAAGCCAGACATGTGCAACTGCACATGGGGACAAAGATCATACTTTTTGGAGAAATGTCCTCTGGTCTGATGAAACAAAAATAGAACTGTTTGGCCATAATGACCATCGTTATGTTTGGAGGAGAAATGCTTGCAAGCCGAAGAACACCATCCCAACCATGAAGCACGGGGGGGGCAGCATCATGTTGTGGGGGTGCTTTGCTGCAGGAGGGACTGGTGCACTTCACAAAATAGATGGCATCATGAGGTAGGAAAATTATGTGGATATATTGAAGCAACATCTCAAGACATCAGTCAGGAAGTTCAAGCTTGGTCGCAAATCTGTCTTCCAAATGGACAATAACCCCAAGCATACTTCCAAAGTTGTGGCAAAATGGCTTAAGGACAACAAAGTCAAGGTATTGGAGTGGCCATCACAAAGCCCTGACCTCAATCCTATAGAAAATCTGTGGGCAGAACTGAAAAAGCGTGTGCGAGCAAGGAGGCCTACAAACCTGACTCAGTTACACCAGCTCTGTGTAATAGGTGCCTGCTGGTGGCAAGGAAGTCAGGAGCAGGAGAGTGAACTTGGTATAAACGGAGCAGTTTAATAAAGATTCAAAAACTCCAGAAACCAACATATACAAAATAAAATAAGAGGGTGCAAAACCCGTCGCACACAAGAACATAACTTCACCAATACATACAACAAACAATCACTGAAAAGGACGTGAGGGGAAACAGAGGGTTAAATACACAACATGTAATTGATGGGATTGGACCAGGTGTGATGGAAGACAAGACAAAGCTAATGGAAAATGAAAAATGGATCAGTGATGGCTAGAAGGTCGGTGACGTCGACTGCCGAACACCACCCGAACAAGGAGAGGGACCGACTTCGGTGGAAGTCGTGACAGTACCCCCCCCCCCCCCCCGGACGCACGGCTCCAGCTAAACCTAAATCCCATAGACAATTTGTGGGCAGAACTGAAAAAGCGTGTGCGTGCAAGGAGGCCTACAAACCTGACTCAGTTACACCAGCTCTGTCAGGAGGAATGGGCCAAAATCCACCCAACTTATTGTGGGACGCTTGTGAAAGGCTGCCCGAAACGTTTGATCCAAGTTAAACTATTTAAAGTCAGTGCTACCAAATACTAATTGAGTGTATGTAAACTTCTGACCCACTGGGAATGTGATGAAATAAATATTCTGACATTTCATATAGTCTTAAAATAAAGTGGTGATCCTAACTGACTTAAGACAGGCAATTTTTACTAGGATTAAATTTCAGAAATTGTGAATAACTGAGTTTAAATGTATTTGGCTAAGGTATGTAAACTTCTGACATCAACTGTAAATATAAGAATGCTCTTTTGTCTTGAATTGACGTAGAACTTGGCAGACCCACCCTAAAACCTTGCTTCTCCATAATCGCCGGGTTAAACTGAAAAATACAACCTGTCACAGAAAGCGTTGAAGCCAAGGAGACCCCTTTTCTCGCTGGAACCTTTCCCTTTTGTATCTCTGCCGTCTCCATCCCATGTTGTGCTGCTGATTGCGATGCTGGAACCTTTGTTACCAGAGAGGCTCTTTGAGTTTGTCTCCTCGAGATTCCTCCCTGCGCGGCCGGGAATGACTGTCTAGCCCACTGGCTTTTTCATGTCGATGATTGGAAACAGATGTGGATGGCTTACAGCCCGGTGTCATCACTCACCCCTTAGCTCCACCTCTCCTCCATCCCTCAGTCCCCCATCCCCACCAGGCCCTCAGACTACCTGCCTCCCCCTCCTCAACCCGTCACCCCTTTAGGGGGAGACGATGAACGTCAATTGGGACAAATCAGTATATCACCAGACCTTGTCTGCTACCCACTCAACCCATCCCCAACAACCTCCATAGTAGAACGGTTCAGTGCTACACAACTGGGGATTACAGCTTAGTTCACCATACATTCACAACATATCTTCTTCTGTTCAATCTAGGAACAGTAACAGTGGTACTAGTAGCAGCGATGGCAGAAGACTAGACCAAACATCGTGTGCATCTTAAGCTGTTGTTAGTACTGAACTGCCATTGTTATAGATATACAGTAAAGGAGAGGAAAAAGGAACTGTCACTCATACCTTTCTCCACCCATTTTTCTCCATTTCCCAGCCCAATCTGCTCCACTCTGACCCCAGACCGATGCACCTCCCTGGGCCTGTGAGCGAGCAAGCCCGGTCTGCACCACACTCTGACAAATGAGGTGGCTGCTGAGCCTCTGTCTACAGGGGGCTTATTGGAAGACAGGCCTACTACCTGGAGGGAGGGTTCAGGGGGGAGCAGCCATGCAGCATGTTAGTTAACCTGCCTTAGATTGCTGCTGCCCATACAGGCCTCCTCCTTCACTCCCACACAAATCATTCCACCACCCCAGAACATTCTCAGAGGGATGGAGGGGACTTGGGTTGGGAGCAGGGGGAGAGGGGGGAGGATGGGGGTAGAAAGACTCAGTGCCAGGCTGGGGGTCTCGTCGTGACTTTGCGGGGACAAGCAGGGCAGCTGTCCAGCCAGTGGCGAGAGGACCGTACGTCCACAGTTTATTGGTCCTGACAGCCTTCACACTGGGGCTGTTATACTAGCTGTGGGATTCATAGTTCGACACACATTTAGTGTAGTGGACAGCCACCACTGTGTCTGGACTGTTGTCAGGGCTTTTCTTGTCTTCTTCAGTCAAAGAGTAGAAAGCAGTCTGCGGTGGCATTACCAGCATATCAAGTCTGTTGGAGATTTGTTTGGTTTTATTGATAAGCTGTTGATCCACTGAAATTAATACAATCAATCATTAGATTCTCACTATGTGAGAATGTTATTCATTGACTACAGTTCAGCGTTTAACAACATAGTTCCCTCCAAGCTCATCACTAAGCCGGGGACCCTGGGACTGAACACCTTCCTCTGCAACTGGATCCTGGACTTCCTGATGGGCCAGCCCCAGGTGGTGAAGGTAGGCAACAATCCCTCTGCCACGCTGACCCTCAACACAGGGGCCCCTTAGGGGTGTTTGGTTAGTCCCCTTCTGTTCTCCCCATACGGTGATGAGACAGCCTACAGGGAGGTGGTCAAGGACATGGCAGTGTCCAATCAAATCAAATCAAATTTTATTGGTAACATACACATATTTAGCAGATGGTATTGCGGTTGTAACTAAATGCTTGAGTTACTAGCTCCAACAGTGCAGTAGCATCTAACAATTCACAACAATACACAAATCTAAAAGTAAAATAATGGAATAAAGTTGGAATAAATATTAGAACGAGCAATGTCGGAGAGGCTTTGACAAAAATACAGTAGAATAAAATACACGATATACCTATGAAATGAGTAAAGCAATATGTAAACATTATTAAAGTGACTAGTGTTCCATTAATAAAGTGACCAGTGATTCCATGTCTATGTATAAAAGGCAGCAGCCTCTAAGGTGCAGGGTTGAGTAACCGGGTGGTAGTCGGCTAGTGATGGCTATTTATCAGTCTGATGGCCTTCTGGAGAGTCCTGCGGTTGAGGGCGGTGCAGTTGCCATATTAGGTGGTGATACAGCCTGACAGGAGGCTCTCAATTGTGCATCTGTACAAGTTTGTGATGGTCTTAGGTGCCAAGCCGAATTTCTTCAGCCTCCTGAGTTGCTGTTGTGCCTTTTTCACCATATTGTCTGACAATCTGACACCACATCACTGACAATCTGAAATGGTGGGTGGACCATTTCAGATTGTCGGTGATGTGTACGCCAAGGAACTTGAAGCTTTTCACTTTCTCCACTCCCGTCGATGTGGATAGGGGTGTGCTCCCTCTGCTGCTTCCTGAAGTCCACGATCAGCTCCTTTGTTTTGTTGACGTTGACGTTGAGGGAGAGGTTATTTTCCTGCCACCACACCGCCAGGGCCCTCACCTCCTCCCTGTAGGCTGTCTCGTCATTGTTGGTAATCAGTCCTACTACTGTTGTGTCTTCTGCAAATGTAACAGATGTGAAACGGCTAGCTTAGTTAGCGTGGGCGCTAAATAGCGTTTCAATCAGTGACGTCACTTGCTCTGAGACCTTGAAGTAGTAGTTCCCCTTGCTCTGCAAGGGCCGCGGCTTTTGTGGAGCGATGGGTAACGATGCTTCGTAGGTGTCAGTTGTTGATGTGTGCAGAAGGTCCCTAGTTCGCGCCCGGGCGAGGGAACGGTTTAAAATTATACTGTTACACAAACTTGATGATTCAGTTGGAGGCGTGCATGGCCACGCAGTCATGGATGAACAGGGATTTTAGGATGGGGCTGAGCATGCACCCTTGTGGGGCCCCTGTGTTGAGGATCAGTGAATTGGAGGTGTTGTTTCCTACCTTCACTACTTGGGGGCGGCCCATCAGGAAGTTCAGAACCAGTTGCACAGGGTGGGGTTCAGAGACGCAGGGCCCCAAGCTTAATGATGAGCTTGGAGGGTACTATGGTATTTAAGGCTGAGCTAGTGTAAATTAACATAGGTATGCCTCTTGTCCAGATGGGATAGGGCAGTGAGCAGTGGAATGGCGATTGCATCATCTGTGGATATATTGGGGGGCTATGCAAATTGAAGTGGGTCTAGACCAGGGGTGGGCATTTCCAGTCCTCAGGGGCCTGATTGGTGTCACAGTTTTGCCCCAGACCCAGCTAACACACCTGAATTCAATAATCACATAAACATGATCTTCAGTTTAGAATGCAATTTTATTAATCAGTTGTTTGCTAGGGATAGAGAAAAACTGTGACACCAATCAGGCCACCGAGGACTGGAGTTGCCCACCCCTGGTCTTGGGTGTCAGGTAAGGTAGAGGTGATATGATCCTTAACTAGACTCTCAAAGCACTTCATGATGACAGATGGGAGTGCTACGGGGCGATAGTCTTTGCATTCTTGGTGGGGCCTGATTGGTACAGGAACAATGGTGGACATCTAGAAGCAAGTGGGGACAGCAGACTGGGATAGGGAGAGATTGAATATTTAAACACTCCAGCCAGCTGGTATGCGCATGCTCTGAGGAGCCTGGGCCGGCAGCCTTGTGAAGTTTAACACGCTTAAATGTCTTACTAACGTCGGCCACGGAGAACGAGAGCCCACAGTCCTTGCTACCGGCCCGTGTCGGTGGCACTGTGTTATCCTCAAAGCGGGTGAAGAAAGTGTTTAGCTTCTCCGGGAGCAAGACATCAGTGTCCGCAACATGGCTGGTTTTCCCTTTCTAAGGTTATTCTCAGAGGCTACCCTCTGTATGCCAGTTCTCATGATCAAAACAATCTTGGAGTATGAATTCAGATTGGTCAGACCAGCATTGAATAGACCTTAGCACGGGTACTTCCTGTTTGAGTTTCTGCCTATAGGAAGGAAGGAGAAATATGGAGTTGTGATCTAATTTGCTGAAGAGAGGGACCGGGGAGGGCCTTGTAGGCATCCTGGAAGGGGGAGTAGCAGTGGTCGAGCGTTGTAGCAGCGCGAGTACATCACTGGGGCCGAGCCCCCTGCCATCCAGGACCTCTATATCAGTCAGAGAAAGTGTCACGTTCTGACCATAGTTCTGTTATTTTATTTGTTTTAGTATGGTCAGGGCGTGAGTTGGGTGGGAAGTCTATGTTGGTTTTTCTATGTTGGTTTTTGAGTTCGGCCTAGTATGGTTCTCAATCAGAGGCAGCTGTCAATTGTTGTCCCTAATTGAGAATCATACTTAGGTAGCCTTTTTCCACCTGGGTTTCGTGGGTGTTTATTTCCTGTTTAGTGTTTGTCATTCACCTTACGGGACTGTTAGTTTGTTGCTTATTGTTTTTGTTCAGTGTTCATTTTGCTTCATTAAATCATGGACACTTACCACGCCGCGTTTTGGTCATCCGATCCTTCTCACTACTCCTCCTCAGAAGAGGAGGACGAGATCCATGACAGAAAGGCACGAAAAATTGCCAAAGACTCCAGCCACCCAAGCCACAGACTGTTCACTCTGCTACCGTCCGGCAAACGGTACCAGAGCTTCAGCTCTCGGACCAACAGACTCTGAGACAGCTTCTACCCCCAAGCCATCAGACTGCTAAATAGCCATAATAGTTCATTAAATGGTTACACAGACTATCTGAGCTGACCCAATCTTGCACTGACTCTAAGCACACTCACAAGACTATACTGTATATGCACGCTATGTACACACTCACTCACTCACTCGCACTACACTGACACTGCTGACACTCACCCAAAATCCACACACATTCATATACACTACATATGCACACACACACATAGGACACGCATACCGACACAACACACACACACACACACACACACACACACACACACACGGATACCGAAACAAAAAATAAATACACACGCATGCACACACACATACACACTTTTACACTCATATGCTGCGGCTACTCTGTTCTTCATTTTACTCTTATTATTATCTATTCGTATGCCTATTCACTTTACCCTGTCTTCCTGTACACATCTATCTCAATTACCTCATTGATCTGGTACTGGTACTCCCTGTATATAACACCATTCTTGTAGATTTTATTCCTATTGTGTTACTATTTTTATTTGTATTATTCTTTTTTTTTTAACTCTGCACCATTTGGAAGGGATTGTAATCAAGCATTTCATGAGTCTACACCTGTTGTATTCGGCGCATGTGATTTGATTTGGATGATTAAATAATGAATGAATGAATCACCTCAGAAATGTGTTTGCAGCCTCCCGGGTGGCGCAGTGGTCTAAGGCACTGCATTGCAGCTGTGCCACCAAAGGCTCTGGGTTCGTGCCCAGGGAGGTCTGTGGGGAGACGCACAATTGGCCTAGTGTCGTCCGGCTTAGGGAGGGTTTGGCCGGTAGGGATTTCCTTGTCTCATTCCGCACAAGCAACTCCTGTGGTGGGCTGGGCACAGTGCACGCTAACCAGGTCACACGGTGTTTCCTCCGACACATTGGTGCGGCTGTTTCGGAGGATGCATGACCTTTGTCTCTTCCGAGCCCGTACGTACGGGAGTTGTAGCAATGAGACAAGATAGTAACTACTAACAATTGGATACCATGAAATTGGGGAGAAAAGGGGGCAAAATTCAACAAACAAAAAAATGTGTCCAGTTAAGAGGAAAACCACCAGTGTGATACAGTCACTGCAAAAGGGATGTGTAAAAAAAAGTATTCAGCACAAATGTTGTGGTTTTTTTTATGTACAGATAGCCAGGGATACACCCCAACACCTAATTTAAGTAGTTTTGGAGGGTACTTTACTTTATTTACTATTTATACTTTTGACAATTTTTACTCTTACTTCATTCCTAAAGAAAATTTTTACTCCATACATTTCCTGTTACCCACAGGAAAATGATCCAATTCACACACTTGGTGTTACCTGGTCATCCCTTCTGCCTCTGATATGGTGGACTCACTAAACACAGAAGCTTTGTTTGTAAATTAGGTGTGTTGGGGTGTATCCCTGGCTATCTATACATTTAGAAAAACACAACATTTGTGCTGACTGGTTTGCTTAACGTAAGGAATTTGAAATTGTTTATACTTTAACATTTACTTTTGATACTTAAGAGTGACTACCTCATGAAGCTGGTTGAGAGAATTCCAAGAGTGTGCAAAGCTGTCATCAAAGCAAAGGGTGGCTATTTGATGTCAAATGTCAAATATAAAATATATTTTGATTTGTTTAACACTTTTTTGGTTACTACATGATTCCATATGGGTTATTTCATAGTTTGATGCCTTCACTATAATTCTACAATGTAGAAAATAGTAAAAATAAAGAAAACCCCTTGAATGAGTAGGTGTCCTAAAACTTTTGACCGGTAGTGTATATTTAAAACAAAATACTTTTAAGACTTTTACTCAAGTAGTAGTTTACTGAGTGACTTTCACTTTTACATGAGTCAACTTCTATTAAGGTATCTAAACTTTTACTCAAGTATGACAATTGGGTACTTTTCCACCCCTGGTGGTTTTACCGGGGCAGCAGCATCAGAGAACAGGTGTTATCAGGGCACCAGTCAGGGCTCCGGCTCCCAGTGCTACCTACCTGCCTGCCTGCGAGATTTAGAGGTCAAGCTTAGTTGGAAAACACACTCACAAAGATGTAAGTGGAGAACACAGAGGAGTTGAAAAGCTCGGGCCCGCACTGAGAGATGGGAGATATGTGGACATTCTCTGTAGGAAGTATGTCTCTTGGTATGAGAATGAACTGCAGAATGGGACGGCAGGTAGCCTAGCAGTTAAGAGCGTTGGGCCAGTAACCGAAACGTCGCTGGTTCGAAAGAATCCCCAAGCTGACTAGGTGTTTGAATCTGTCGCATTGGATAAGAGCTTCTGCTAAATGACTAAAATGTCAAATGTAAAAATGAATGAACCCTCTTGTTTAACACACTGACTGCAGCAAGGAACAAAAACAACTAGCCCACACAATGTTTAGTTACTGGTTTTACTTACCATCTTCAGCGAAGCATGTTGGGAATCATATCAGAGTGTATCCATGGCTTATGCTACACCTTGAAAGCATTTCTGATGGAGAGAAACATAGACTTAGTCACTCCATCACCCGCCCACACATATCCACAAATACACACAGGCAAGACACACACATGCACGCACTCTGTGCAACACCTGCTTAAGACCTAAAGAGTGGATTGGATAAAATGGATACTCTGCAGGTGTAAGATAGGGCCTGGTCATCGTTTATCTGGGTCTATTTTGGTTTCAAAGAGTCCTCTGTCCCCTCTTATCTCTCCACCTGACAGTGCTGCTCTCCTCGCGGCATGCACGGGTCTAAAGTGCTTTCTGAGAACCGCCCAAGAGCCTGCTCTTCAGCTCCTATCTCTGTGCTCTTGACCCACAAGCAGCGGCAACAGCAGCCGTAGTGGGCTCAAATGGATACTCACTGCTCCGTGGGCTCACCATCATCAACCTATTACAGCTTTCCATCCTGGCACTAGCACAACTGAAAACATGTTGTTGATGATTCTGGGAGGCTACAGGTAACCAGGGGCAACAAAAAGAGGGTGAGGCTCTGTTAGTGCAATGCAATTATTCAAAGAAATACCTTTTCAGTTTTTTCTGTAACAAGCAGTGCTTTAGCTGCCTAAATGCCACTCTTTTAAGTGGCTATAAAACTTCAACACACAAGAATGCTTGAATTCAAATTAAAATCCACTCCAAAAAATAATATATACATTTATACAATAAAGGAAGCATGTTCACTGCTTTTGTGCCAGCATCCTAAACAGGACTTCATACTCTGAGGAGTTTGTCAAATGGTTCTATGATGTGCCCTAACAGCACTCAGTGTTGTACTGACGGGGAGCTAAAAGCTCATATTTATCTTTAATTCCTCTTCAATGCGTGGCCCCTGCACCTTTATCCAGGATTTATATTTGACATCTGCTCCCCCCTGCAATTAACCTTGATGAAATTGGGAACACTATCTTTTGAGTGTTTTTCTCCCTCCCCTTCCTTTACCCCTCCATGTTACTTTTCAGCAATTGAAATCAGGGTAATGACTCTGAAAGGAAAAAGAATGTTCTTTCAATAGATAATTAGGGAGATTGGTTTACCAGGCCCACTCAAGGCCCATTCACATGCAGGGGTTGAGCCAGGGCCGTTGTCTGCAGGGTCCAAGGGCTCCCCAGAGAGACATTCCCCTCTGTTTCATTTCTCTGAGCAGGTGCCTGGCAGGTAGTCAATGGAGACGCCGGCCCTGGAAATAAGAGGCCCCCGGCCAGAGGTCAACATCAGAGGTCAGGGGTCAGGATCCCAAGGTCATGAGGTCAATGGTCATGAGGTAAATTGTGCTGGGCAGATGACTGGAAATGAATCTTGGATCTGCTTCTGTTGGGGTGAAGGAGATGTACAACAGGATAAGAAGAGGCATCCTCCAGTCAATGATTGACTGCTACCCCTCTCTGTTCCACTCACATTTCTAATACACGTGCATATGCAATCAATGGGGGCGCGAGCATACTTATGCACATATAACTGACATAGAGCCAATCCCTCATTGTTTTATTAGCTAATTAGCTACAATACTTTATCTAGACATAATTTGTTTTGCACCCACTCATATTTTTCACATTTCCAGTGGAAGATCTGTGATTTACAGCTTCTTTGATATTTGTTCATTTTCATAACTTTCCCACAGTCATCTACATCCTTCTGCATTAACTCAATTGCGTAAGATGAACAGAATATTGATTGATTGATTTCACCCACCTCTGCTCCCAATAGATTTTATAATAACAAATGTCCTCCGGCATTATAAATTTACACAGGGCCCAGTTCACCAATTAATACACTTGAAATTCCTCCGTGCGACAAGGGCGGTACAAGTTCCAGGGTCAAGGGTCGCGTGCGTTGTGATTTCTAATTAAATCTCAGATGAGGAAAAGTGATCTGTCATTGCCCGTAGGCTTCTATTGACAAGGCCTGCTAGTGCTACCATCGCCTGACACATGGAAAGCTAAACCCAGCCAGGCCAGGCCAGGCCAGAGCCCTGGGGAAATACTGTACAAATGTCCGTACACTGAGAAGCCTGAGGAGCAAGCCACGACCAGGGGGTTACATTCAGGGAAAAGCACAGGGAGTTCTAACCCTTTTCTATCCATCAACATTCTGCCACGATTCCTGGGGGAACAGGGGCTTGCCGGCTCTCCTTACATAGGGTCGGCAGTAGACTCCCGCTCCTGAGATATGTAACTAAATCTCTGTCCAACCGCAAACCAGGGTTGGCAACTTGGGCTCTGTTGCTCCAGGGTAGGAGTGAGCCGAGGGTGATTTTAACTGTACATAAAAATGCTATGCTGGTCAGTTTAAGTTGCTTCCGGCAGAGCTGGTTTGGTCAGAGCTGAATTATCTAACAGGGCCTGTAGAAGGACAGTGTGTTTAATAATATCATGTTAGCCCCTCTACTACAGTCATATACAATTTGACAAACTATTGCAACTTTAAAAAAGTATTACCTGTGGCAGGCAGACATGGGCAATGTTGCCAACAAATCCTCACAACTTCACAGTAGAGATTTCAGCATGCATCAACAATGCTAAATAAAATATTATAGTCCTGTCTATTGGTTTCCCTCTCCCTAAATAGAAATCCAAGACATACAGTATATCTATCTCTTAAAGGGATACTTCGGAATTTTGGCAATGAGGCCATTTATGAACTTGTGGTGAACTTGTGGATACCATTTGTATGTATCTGTGTCAATATGAAGGAAGTTAGAGGTAGTTTCACGAGCCAATGCTAACTAGCAGAGGCTGTATAATAAACAGTGTCTGAATGAGGAATGTCTCTTAACATATCTGACTGGCCCAGCATATGCCAGTTATAGGAAACCCATAGCATCAGTCAGTGCATACTGCTCAGTGAGGTCAAAGGCTAGGAAGGTCAAAGGTGTAATCTTCCTCTCATCATGAAGTGCATTAACATCTTCTCTGTGTCCATCTGAGCCGGATGACTTAGCAGAACTCTGACAGCTGCTACTACTGTGCAATGTCTTGGGATGCAAATCGCTATAGAGAATACAATTCCATCTTTAAGACATCATATATCAAAGGAATATTGCTGTGTGGATGAGTGTTCCTATGGGTGCACACCGCACAGAGAATTGATTTAACCATTATTTTACCAGGTAAGTTGACTGAGAACACATTCTCATTTACAGCAACAACCTGGGGAATAGTTAGAGGGGAGAGGAAGGGGGATGAATGAGCCATTTGTAAGCTGGGGGACATAGGCAGAGGTTGCATGCATTCGCTGCTCATTGATTCATGGTTTGCGACTTAAACTTGAACAGCTTTTTCTCTTCACCTAGATTGGAACGTTCCTCTTCCCGACTGCTCCTGTTTGCAAAGTCTAAGATTAGGAGTCTATGGAGAGGTAGTGAGCAATCATGAGGTCATTATTTCATTATGATACCATTACTGAAATTAGCCGCCTTGTTTGTTGCCATTGGCAGCAGACCATAATCCGTGAAGCAGCAAAGAGCACTGAAGAGACTGGAAATGGCCCAGACAAAGCCGACAGGATGTGACTTCATAATTGTCTAAGTAATGGAGCCTTAACAGCTTAGGTCAGTGTATATGTGTGGTATTGTAACAATATGGCTACGAAAATGACAGGATTTCCTTTTTCATTTGAAGATATGGTGCATGACAGGGAAATACAAAATAGAATATCCCATAGTAAGGAAATTTAGTTTCCAGGCCTCTATAAATGGTGACAGAAAATCTGCAAAGTGCAAAGAAATAACTTTCATCCTAGTTTTTTTATTTTTTTATCTATCAAATTTGGTCCATAGGCTGAAAATCATAAAGCATAGACACTCGACAACCAACCACTCGTTGACCAACACATAAATAGAGGAACCCATCTCCCTGTAGCCGAACACATTTGTTTACAGGGGCATGGCCTGCCAGGCATGCCTGTAGCCCAAGCAGTGGAGCAGCTCCAAGTGAAACTGACATCAGCCCCCCGCTGTGAGCTTTGAGTCCCCCCTCCTCTGACCGGAGACCTCTGACTTGAACGCCTACTTGAACCTGCTGCTCTCACTCAGCAACACATAAATCACCTGGCTCTCAGCAACCTCTCCAGCCTACAGCGTACTGCTGAACTTGACTCCGCGGAAATAAAGTCTGTAACAGGATACAATAACTAATCTTGGCATGAACAATTGCTGGCATACTGGAGCCCAGAGGTGCTGATACCCAGTGATGAACACAGCCTCTGTTGTGAGGCCTCTTTGGCAGCAAGGCACTTCTGGGTGCTAGCCTAGCTTAGCGCCTCGAACAAAAGGAACCAGGCAGGGGCCATCTGCTCTGTTGTCCTGCTGATGAAGACATACATGTAACACATGCCCTCTACTCAACGTCTGCATCTCTCTCTCTCACACACACATATGCTCTCTCACTATCTATAGAGAGATGTTCTCTCCTCTACATACCTCCCCTTTCTTTTGCTCACACACACATCCACACACATACGTTCATATGTTCCCTCCACTGTCACTGATAAGGCAACAGGTCTCTATTAGTCCTAACAACAAAGCAACCCAATAAATATAAAAGCAACAATTTTCTCTACTTTGTCCACAATATTATAAGTTCTCTGAGAGTTCATAACAATTCTGTGCTTTTAGGAGAAAAAAAACACTGTCTGAAAGTATAATTATTACACTACATATTTGGCAGTCTCTCTCCACTGAGAGACCCATTTATTTGTTTTATTCTATGCCGACAAACTGCACAAACCCTGCTATCCCCATGACTGTTCAGTTCCCTATATTTCTGTTTGTTTGACACAGGCCAGTGATGGAGGAATGTCTCAGTAGTCTAGTCTCCTCACTGAGCTGCTACTGTTCTTCCAGATAACATCTGGCACCATGCATACAGAGCCAAGGGCCCTGAGACCCTCATGACTTAAGTACCTGGACTCATCAGCAGCCATCAGCTCAAAGAAGCAACCCAGGCCCTCCAACCTGTTTACCCCCCTCCACCACTCACACACACACACGCACATACATACACAAAAAAGGATCCAAACATTTCAAATGACACTCAAGAGTACAGAAAGCACCTGCTTCTCCAAACAGCTAGGCTGTCCATGACAGCTGAAACAGAGCAGTACCTAGCCAATTGCTTTGCCCTAGGTTTTGTCAGGCCTGCAATCTGCAGGCCACGCACTGCAAGCCTGTGTACGTGGCCGAGACTGCCAAATATCAGCACCACCAGCTTGTACCTCCACCCAGGCTTTCTCAGCACCACGAGGGGCTGGTACTGAAGCAGGTTGTCAGAGAAGCCCTGCTCCATGTAGCCGTCCAATGAGCAGCCCACTTCCAAAATGAGCTCCCCCCCCCCCCACCCACACACACACACACACACACAACAACAACAATATCTGACATATTTGGCACACAGGACAAAACATCATCATCAATCAACATAAAACCAGCTTCCCCTTACACAACCATGTTTATTCATGTGTGCTGTTGGTGAGACCCCTTGTCTCACCTCGCTGGCTATCAGGTCAACAAGGCGGTCATGTCTAGCAATGTACAAAATAGAAGCAATTCACAACACAGGCAATGGACTCCATTACATTTGACTCATGTAGAATGCAAAATGGGTCATGGTTTGCAGGGTACCAGAGTGCTAGACTATATTTTGTTGGTAGAACTTGCAGCCTCGCCTTAACAGTAAAGGTGAGAATGTCCTCGCCAACGGCAGCATTCTGGTACATGTGATGGTACATGGGATGTGAACTTTGTAGAAATAAATGTTTTTTATTTTCATGGAAATTGGATTTAATTTATTAGTGTGGATTTAGCATATAGTACACACACACACACCCATCTGGAGAGCCGACTAGCAGGACAGCAGGGAAGGCCAGATGGCATAAATCAAATCTTCTGAATAGCTAGTGTGTAAACTGCCGTGCAACCCAGGGGTACAGCTAGGGCTTCTACTGATAGGTCTGATAGCACACCAGAGTCTGTCATCAGCAGACAGACATTCTTATTGACTTTTAAGTTAAATATCGAGTGCAAAAAGGACACATCACGACAAATGTCATTTTACTTTGCCTATGACTACATTAGAGCCCTTTAAATCAGAGTTCTATCCTCAAGTAAATATTGTTTTACCACTAATCTATCTGAGTTGTTTTACCACTAATCTACCTAAACGTTTTAGAATTAATCTACCACTAATCATATATAAAGAACTACGCAGGGCATAGTTGAAGAACCAGTACTTACATTGCGACGTCTGTAGGTTTAGTGTGTGCTAGGTACACAATCAAATTTAACACGGGTTAGATTTTCAAACACTTGCAGTCTAACTATAGTTTGTTTTTTTCAGCCACAATCCAAGACTGAAACGCATTGACTCACATACTGTTCATCTCAAGGCAGCATGATCACTGTATATGAGGTCAGCCAGGCCGTGTACACTTCATATGCACTGTATGAGTACATATGTCCTTCCACCATAGCCTAGAACGAGAGCGCCTGACAATACATTAACCTCTCTATTGACCTCCAAAGTCAATCCACATTGAAAAATGGTACACTGCTGAAACTTACAAAGAGCGAGAAAGAGAGTGAGGGTTCATGAGTCAACTGCTCCTATTTGACCAAGAAGAATGAGTGTATCATGTGCTGTGCATTTTTCAGATGGTCAGACCACTCCACTCTTTCTCAGACGGTCTCAGCAACAACAACAGAAGAGATGAGATGAGTTATCAGGGAGTGAGGGTAATACAATCAGAGTGTCTCGTTTAGATCGGGCCAGAGTTGGACGTTCTAAAAGAGTGATGGCCGTTTGGCGACCAGAGACTCCTCGTTTTAGCTAGAGCAGCAGATTTCTTTGAGGCAGCAGCCTACTCTGAAGGGGATTACAGTGGCTCTGTACATTACAATACTGTAGCAGGCGTGCATTACGGGTGACGCCCACTGTCCCAATTGTGCCTTCCTTGTTAATATATACCCTAACAGTGCTTTTGATTTTATTTTCATTTTTCTCTTCCTCGTTCCTGAATCGGATTAGGATCGATCGCAGCAGCCATGGGCGCGGAGGCCAGAATAGTGCTGCTGAGCGATTGTAGCGCCGATATGCCTCAGAAAGTATTCAGGCAACTAAATAGAATGATTTGCCCTTAGATGTCAAATTTCAGACACAAGGATGTCAATACCAATTAGATTGTCTACAGTTGCTGTAGTTACGCAGCTTTCCCCTCCACCTCACCCCATTCTCCACCCACTTTGCGGAGTGGTGGTCTCCGCAAAACCTTTAGCTCAAATTCTGTTTTCTGACTGGCCCTGTGCAGACGTTACACTAGCTCCATTAGGATCTCTGGAGGAGATGGCGTGAGGGGGGACTCAGGGACCATGGGGGGTGGGAGGAGGGGGGACATTGTCATCTACTGAAAGGTCCGTGTCTGCCGGGTTAAAGGTCCAGCGACGGAGCAAAAGCCCATTGGAGCACAAACACAAACAACAGGGAGAAGTGGGCGGAAAATGGATTAATGAACAAATGCAATTTAGAGAGAGAGAGGGAGAGAGAGGGAGGGAGGGAGGGAGGGAGGGAGGGAGGGAGGGAGGGAGGGAGGGAGGGAGGGAGGGAGTGAGGGAGGGAGGGAGGGAGGGAGGGAGGGAGGGAGGGAGGGAGGGAGGGAGGGAGGGAGGGAGGGAGGGAGGGAGGGAGGAACCTTAAGTGCTAACATGACAAACAGATGTGGTCAATGCTGGCCACACACATACTACATGCCAGCCAGTTAGGACTAGACTGCACTAGACTTCTACTCAGGTCACTTCAGGCAATGCATGGGACTACATACACATATACAACAAGGGCAGACAGTAGTTGTAGCCTAACACACGCATAAAAAAAGTACATCCAAAATAACATTCAAAATACATGCACCAAGCACACACATAGTCATACATACAGCCTACACACACACCCACACACGTGAGAAAGGGAAGCTGCTGTTAAGTTTACTCATGTCTACATACTGTACAGTGCCCAAATGGGCAGACACCTAGCAACCTAGTACCTATGGAGGCACAAAAGACACAAAGCCTGTTCACAACAACAAAGTCACAGCTTAGTTAGAAGTAAGATAGAAATGGATATGTATGGACTGCATTCATATGGATCCTGGCTTGCCATGTAACTCAACTCCTGAAAGTATCCAACATGAATACAAGTATTTAACAGCACATTAATAAGCTTTAAGATGTGATGATTAACCAAGGTCTTGCCTCTTAATAAACAACTGAATGACTAGCAATCAGCTAAGTGGACTGATGAATATCGCTTGGCAATGCTAAGGCCTAGCCAATACACGGTTACATCCTATGTGCTGATCCTAGCCATGGTACTACCTAGCAAATTGCATCCTATGTACTGATCCTAGTCAACCCTGGAAGTGAGCATTTCTGAGGGTGGCAGTCATGAAGCGGATCAGAAACATATGCCACACATATGACAGGGAGCTCTGTGTTCCCAAACAATGTGCTTCTTCAGATGAATCAGGTCTGGCAAGAAAAACTCTGTGGTGATTAGTTGTCCTGGTCTGCGTCAAAAAATGGCCACCTATTCCCTATATAGTGTACTACTTTTGACCAGAAGTACTGCACTATATAGGGAATAGGGTGCCATTAGGGACGCACTCCTGGTCTTATCGGCGTGGCCATTAGGACGTCTCGTCTGGCAGCTCATTCAGCTGTTGTTGTGTTGAAGCAGCCCCAATTCCTGAGAGGCCACTGAATCAAAGACCCTCTTCTTCACTGCAGAGCACAGCACAGACTCATTCAAAGGCATTTCAGCTTACTGGGTCAAGTTGTCTGTACTGTGGCATTGGGAAACGAGAAAATGTATTGTGTAACAGTAAAATCAATATTTTTTATCTTCAGACGAATAGAACTGCCCAAAAACGTTGTCCATGGCATTGAACAACAATAAAGGAGAATATGAATACATATATAAACTTGTATACTTATTTGAAATGCAATTTTTCATATTTTTGTTGTTGATGATATGTTGTTATTAATGACTCTTAATATTTGACTACTTTTAGAACAGCACAAAATTCCTTTAATATTTACAAGTAACCATTTCCCATGCCTGGCTTGAATTAACATCTACAATTCCCATTAGCTAATTGACAACTCATTACAGGAAGTCGATTCCATCCCAGATTGAATTCTGATCCGTGCCAATAAAACCAGGGTCAATAAAAAAGTGGTCAGATGAAGCAGATGCTAAACTACAGGACTGTTTTGCTATCACAGACTGGAATATGTTCCGGGATTCCTCCGATGGCATTGAGGAGTACACCACATCAGTCACTGGCTTCATCAATAAGTGCATCAATGGCGTCGTTCCCACAGTGACCGTACATACATACCCCAGCCAAAAGCCATAGATTACAGGCAACATCCACACTGAGCTAAATTGTAGAGCTGCCGCTTTCAAGGAGCAGGACTCGAACCCAGAAGCTCATAAGAAATCTTGCTATGCCCTCCGACGACCAATCAAAAAGTTAAAGCGTCAATATAGGACTAAGATTGAATCGTACTACACCAGCTCCGAAGCTCGTCGGATGTGGCAGGGCTTGCAAACTATTACAAAGGGAAGCACAGCCGAGAGCTGCCCAGTGACACAAACCTACCATTCGAGCTAAATGATTTCTATGCTCGCTTCGAGGCAAGTAACACTGAAACATTCATGAGAGCATCAGCTGTTCCGGACAACTGTGTGATCACGCTCTCTGTAGCCGATGTGAGTAAGACCTTTAAACAGGTCAACATTCACAAGGCTGCAGTGGCAGACAGATTACCAAGATGTGTACTCAGAGCATGCGCTGACCAACTGGCAAGTGTCTTCAATGACATTTTCAACCTGTCACTGACTGAGTCTGTAATACCAACATGTTTCAAGCAGACCACCATAGTCCCTGTGCCCAAGAACACTAAGGTAACCTGCCTAAATGACTACCGACCCGTAGCACTAAGTCTAGAGCTATGAAGTGCTTTGAAAGGCCGGCCATGGCTCACATCAACACCATTATCCCAGAAACCCTAGACCCACTCCAATTTGCACACTGCCCCAACAGATTCACAGATTGTGCAATCTCTATTGCATTCCACACTGCCCTTTCCCACCTGACAAAAATAACACCTATGTGAGAATTATATTAATTTACTACAGCACAGCGTTCAACACCATAGTGCCCTCAAAGATCATCACTAAGCTAGGAACCCTGGGAATAAACACCTTCCTCTGCAACTGGATCCTGGACTTCCTGACGGACCGCCCACAGGTGGTAAGGGTAAGTAACAACACATCCGTCAATATGATCCTCAAAATGGGGGCCCCTCAGGGGTATGTACTCAGTTCCCTCCTGTACTCCCTGTTCACTCATGACTGTATGGCCAGGCACGACTCCAACACCATCATTAAGTTTTCCGATGACACAACATAGGCCTGATCACTGACAACGAGGAGACAGCCTATAGGGAGGAGATCAGAGACCTGGCTGTGTGGTGCCAGGAGAACAACCTCTCCCTCAACATGATCAAGACAAAAGAGATAATTGTGGACTACAGGAAAAGGAGGACTGACCACGCCCACATTATCATCGATGGTGTTGTAGTGGAGCAGGTTGATAGCTTGTGTCCACATCACCAACAAACTATCATGGTCCAAACATGGTCCAAAGACAATCGTGAAGAAGCCTATTCCCCCTCAGGAGACTGAAAGGATTTGGCATAGGTCCTCAGATCCTCAAAAAGTTCTACAGCTGCACCATCGGGAGCATCCTGACTGCTTGCATCACTGCCTGGTATGGAAACTGCTCGACCTCTGACCGTAAGGCACTACAGAGGGTAGCGCGTTCAGCCCAGTACATCACTGGGGCCAAGTTTACTGCCATCCAGGACCTCTATACCAGGTGGTGTCAGAGGAAGGCCCTACAAATTGTCAAAGCCTCCAGCCACCTTAGTCATAGACTGTTTTCTCCGCTACCGCACGGCAAGGTGTACCGGAGCGCCAAGTCTAAGTTCAAAATACTGTTTAGCAGCTTATACCCAACCCATGAGAATATTTTATTTATTTTTATTTCACCTTTATTTAACCAGGTAAGCAAGTTGAGAACAAGTTCTCATTTACAATTGTGACCTGGCCTAGATAAAGCAAAGCAGTTCGACACATACAACAACAGAGTTACACATGTAGTAAAACAAACATACAGTCAATAATACATTATAAACAAGTCTATATACGATGTGAGCAAATGATGTGAGATAAGGGAGGTAAAGGCAAAAAAAGGCCATGGTGGCAAAGTAAATACAATATAGCAAGTAAAACACTGGAATGGTAGATTTGCAGTGGAAGAATGTGCAAAGTAGAAATAAAAATAATGGGGTGCAAAGGAGCAAAATAAATAAATAAATAAATAAAATACAGTAGGGAAAGGGGTAGTTGTTTGGGCTAAATTATAGGTGGGCTATGTACAGGTGCAGTAATCTGTGAGCTGCTCTGACAGTTGGTGCTTAAAGCTGGTGAGCGAGATAAGTGTTTCCAGTTTCAGAGATTTTTGTAGTTCGTTCCAGTCATTGGCAGCAGAGAACTGGAAGGAGAGGCGGCCAAAGAAAGAATTGGTTTTGGGGGTGACCAGAGAGATATACCTGCTGGAGCGCGTGCTACAGGTGGGTGATGCTATGGTGACTTTTCTTGGTATACTGAACAGCTAATCAAATGGCTACCCAAACCTTTTGCATTGTCCCCACCTATTTTACGCTGCTGCTAATCTAGGTCTATTATCTGTGCATAGTCACTTTAGCTCTACCTACATGTTCATATTACCTCAATTACCTCGACTAACCTGTGCCCCCGCACATTGACATTTTACCGGTACCCCCTGTATATATCCTCGCTATTATTATTTTATTGTTGCTGCTTAATTTTTTTTGTTATTTTTTTACTTCAGTTTATTTTAGTAAATACTTTCTTAACACTTATTTTTCTTAAAACTGCATTGGTTTTTAAGGGCTTGTAAGTATGCATTTCACTGTGAGGTCTAAACCTGTTGTATTTGTCATATGGGTCTTTGAAATATGGGTGTGGCTATGCTCTGTAAATTGAAAGCAGACCACTACCTGAAATCTTCTTCACATGATTTAAATAATCCATCCACATTTTGGCAAGTAGTGAAAGGTTTGGAGTACAGAAAAGATACACAGCTTCCCAAACAATTGTTGGTAAACACACAGATTGTAACTGAGAGAACCTCCATTCTGAAAGCCTTGAATCAGCATTTTTTTAGATGCAGGCAGTTTATTTGAATGTGCTTTATTCAAGTGGTAATAGTTTATCTTTAGCTATTGAAAATGCCCAAAGAGCATTTAACATCATACAACAGAATCTGTATGATTTAAAGCTGGCTCTAAATTAGATTAAAACAAAATGCATAGTATTTTCAAATGCCAGGCATTTTACTTATCATGTCATTGCTACATTGGCTGGACATACTATAGAGCAAGTTGAAGTGTACAAATATTTGGGTGTGTGGTTTGATGATAAGCTGAGCTTCACTGTGCATGTAGAAAACTTCATAAGGAAGCTCAAGCTGAGAATAGGTTTTTACCGGCATAAGGCTTGTTTTTCTTTGGAGGCCAGGAAGGCGCTGGTACGATGTACATTACTGGCGGTTTTAGATTTTAGTGACGTTATATATATGCAGGCCTCAACCACTACCCTGAGAGCACTTGATTCAGTGTATCATGCAGCCCTCAGGTTCATTACAAATCAAAATCGTCTAACACATCATTGTGATCTCTACAGCGCTGTTGGCTAGTCGTCATTAACCTTGAGGAGGCTTAAACACTGGTATACACTGATTTATAAGGCCATATTGGGTAAAATGCCATTTTATCTCAGTTATTTTTTAGTCGGTAGGTAAATAAATATCAATTACGGTCCCATTCTCATTTGCTTCTAACAGTACCTAAAATTAGAACAGGTCATGGTAGAAATAGTTTTAGTAACGTTGGAAACGTTGTTCCCTCTGCTGCTATTGAACCAAGTCTCTCTTAGAAAAGAGATGTTATCTCAATGAGAAAAACCTGTATAAATAAAGTTAAAATAAAAATAAGAGACCAGCCACCAATAATAAATCAAATCAAATGTTATTGGTCACATACACATGGTTATGAGATGTTATTGTGAGTGTAGCGAAATGCTTGTGCTTCTAGTACTGACAGTGCAGCAATATCTAACAAGTAATATCTAACAATTCCACAACACATTCCTAAAGAACACAAATCTACGTAAGGAATGGAATAAGAATATATGAATATTGTAACGGTTTTCTTGGTGAGAAGGAGAGTCGGACCAAAATGCAGCGTGTAGATTGCGATCCATGTTTTAATGAACAAACGTAAAACACGAATCAGTACAAACACTACAAAATAAAGAACGTGATGAACGTAACGAAAACCTAAACAGCCCTATCTGGTGAAAACACATAGACAGGAACAATCACCCACCAACACACAGTGAAACCCAGGCTACCTAAATATGGTTCCCAATCAGAGACAATGACGAACACCTGCCTCTGATTGAGAACCATATCAGGCCGAACATAGAACTAGACAAACTAGACATGTAACATAGAATGCCCACTCAGATCACACCCTGACCAACCACAACATAAAAATATACAAAGTAAACTATGGTCAGGGTGTGACAGTACCCCCCCCCCCCCAAGGTGCGGACTCCGGCCGCAAAACCTGAACCTATAGGGGAGGGTCTGGGTGGGTATCTGTCCGCGGTGGCGGCTCTGGCGCTGGACGTGGACCCCACTCCATAATAGTCTTTGTCCACCTCCTTAGCGTCCCTAGATAGGTGACCCTCCTAAGAGACAGCTCGGGACAGAGGGGAAGCTCGGAACAGAAGGACAGCTCGGGACAGAGGTAGCTCGGGACTGATGGGTAGCTCAGCACTGAGAGGAAGCTCAGCACTGAGAGGAAGCTCAGGCAGGTGGTTGGATCCGGCAGATCCTGGCTGGCTGGCGGTTCTGGAAGATCCTGGCTGACTGGCGGATCCGGAAGATCCTGGCTGACTGGCGGATCCGGAAGAGTCTGGTCGACTGGCGGATCCGGAAGAGTCTGGTCGACTGGCGGATCCGGAAGAGTCTGGTCGACTGGCGGATCTGGAAGAGTCTGGTCGACTGGCGGATCTGGAAGAGTCTGGTCGACTGGCGGATCTGGAAGAGTCTGGTCGACTGGCGGATCTGGAAGAGTCTGGTCGACTGGCGGATCTGGAAGAGTCTGGTCGACTGGCGGATCTGGAAGAGTCTGGTCGACTGGCGGATCTGGAAGAGTCTGGTCGACTGGCGGATCTGGAAGAGTCTGGTCGACTGGCGGATCTGGAAGAGTCTGGTCGACTGGCAGATCTGGAAGAGTCTGGTCGACTGGCAGATCTGGGAGAGTCTGGTCGACTGGCAGATCTGGGAGAGTCTGGTCGACTGGCAGATCTGGGAGAGTCTGGTCGACTGGCAGATCTGGAAGAGTCTGGTCGACTGGCAGATCTGGAAGAGTCTGGTCGACTGGCAGATCTGGAAGAGTCTGGTCGACTGGCAGCTCTGGCTGCTCCATGCTGACTGGCTGCTCCATGATGACTGGCAGCTCTGGCTGCTCCATGCTGACTGGCTGCTCCATGCTGACTGGCAGCTCTGGCTGCTCCATGCTGACTGGCTGCTCTGGCTGCTCCATGCTGACTGGCTGCTCCATGCTGACTGGCTGCTCCATGCTGACTGGCGGCCCTGGCTGCTCCATGCTGCCTGGCTGCTCCATGCTGACTGGCTGCTCTGGCTGCTCCATGCTGACTGGCGGCCCTGGCTGCTCCATGCTGACTGGCGGCCCTGGCTGCTCCATGCTGACTGGCGGCCCTGGCTGCTCCATGCTAACTGGCAGCTCTGGCGGCTCCTTGCAGACTGGCAGCTCTGGCGGCTCCTTGCAGACTGGCAGCTTTGGCGGCATCCTGCAGACAGGCAGCTCTGGCGGCTCCTTGCAGACTGGCAGCTCCTTGCAGACTGGCAGCTCTATGCAGACTGGCAGCTCCTTGCAGACTGGCAGCTCCTTGCAGACTGGCAGCTCTATGCTAACTGGCAGCTCTATGCTAACTGGCAGCTCTATGCTAACTGGCAGCTCTATGCTAACTGGCAGCTCTATGCTAACTGGCAGTTCTGAACAG
Source organism: Oncorhynchus mykiss (assembly GCF_057628025.1). Classification (NCBI taxonomy): domain Eukaryota; kingdom Metazoa; phylum Chordata; class Actinopteri; order Salmoniformes; family Salmonidae; genus Oncorhynchus; species Oncorhynchus mykiss. The sequence continues at coordinate 30,065,879 of NC_143026.1, forward strand.
GCGGGAGACTCCGGCAGCGCTGTAGAGAAGGAAGGCTCTAACAGCGCTAAACAGGCGGGAGACTCCGACAGCGCTGGAGAGGAGGAGGGCTCCGACAGCGCTGGAGAGGAGGAGGGCTCCGACAGCGCTGGACAGGCGAGGCGCACTGTAGGCCTGATGCGTGGTGCTGGCACTGGTGGTACTGGGCCGAGAACACGCACAGGAAGCCTGGTGCGGGGAGCTGCTACCGGAGGGCTGGGGTGTGGAGGTGGCACAGGATGGGTTAGACCGTGAAGGCGTACTGGAGATCTTGAGAGCGGTGCTGGCACAGGACGTGCAAGGCTAGGGAGGTGCACAGGAGGCCTGGTACGTGAGACTGGCACCATCTTAACCAGCCGACTAACACGCACCTCAGGACGAGTATGGAGCGCTGACCCAGGTGCCATCAAATCCCCGACACGCTCCGTCGGGCGAATTCCATGTTTAAAACACCAACACAGCAACTCCCTCATTTCTCTCTCCTCCAATTTCCCCATTAACTCCTTCACAGTCTCTGTTTCGCTCACCTCCAACACCGGCTCTGGTCTCCTCCTTGGCTCCTCACGATAAACAGGGAGAGTTGGCTCAGGTCTGGCTCCTGACTCTGCCACACTCTCCCTGAGCCCCCCCCCAAGAAATTTTTGGGGCTGACTATGGGGCCTCCGTCCGCGCCGCCTTGCTTGCTTCGCAAACTCCATTCTCCTATATCCTTCCGCGCACTGCTCCATCGAATCCCAGGCGGGCTCCGGCACTCTCCCTGGGTCGACCGCCCACCTGTCTATCTCCTCCCAAGAAGTATAGTCCATACTGTACTCCACTTTGGGCTGTTCTTGCCTGTTGACACGCTGCTTGGTCCCTTTGTGGTGGGTGATTCTGTAACGGTTTTCTTGGTGAGAAGGAGAGTCGGACCAAAATGCAGCGTGTAGATTGCGATCCATGTTTTAATGAACAAACGTAAAACACGAATCAGTACAAACACTACAAAATAAAGAACGTGATGAACGTAACGAAAACCTAAACAGCCCTATCTGGTGAAAACACATAGACAGGAACAATCACCCACCAACACACAGTGAAACCCAGGCTACCTAAATATGGTTCCCAATCAGAGACAATGACGAACACCTGCCTCTGATTGAGAACCATATCAGGCCGAACATAGAACTAGACAAACTAGACATGTAACATAGAATGCCCACTCAGATCACACCCTGACCAACCACAACATAGAAATATACAAAGTAAACTATGGTCAGGGTGTGACAAATATAAATATATGGATGAGCAATATCAAGCTAAGATGCAATAGTTAGTATAGAATACAGTATATACATATTAGATGAGTAATGCTAGATATGTAAACATTATTAAAGTGGCATTATTAAAACCTCTCGGGGGTATGTAGAACGCTAGCGTCCCATCTGGCCAACATCCAGTGAGATTGCAGAGCGCCAAATTCAAATACAGAAATGCTCATTATAAAAATTCAGAAAACAAAAAAATATTTTACATAGGTTTAAAGATTAACTTCTTGTTAATCCAACCACGGTGTCAAATTTATAAAATGCTTTTCAGCGAAAGCATACCTAGCCCAGAACAAACCTAGCCCAGAACATAGCCCAGTTGACAAATTATTACAAACAGTAACCAGCCAAGCAGAAGCGTTACAAAACTCAGAAATAGAGATAAAATAAATGTATGTTCTTTGATGATCTTCATATGGTGGCACTCAGAAGACATTCATTTACTCAATAAATGTTCCTTTTGTTCGATAAAGTCTCTTTATATCCAAAAACCTCAATTTTCTTCATTAATCCACAGGCTCAAACGCAGTCAAAACAGGTAGACAAAAAATCCAATTTGTATCCGTAAAGTTCATAGAAACATGTCAAACGATGTTTATATTCAATCCTCAGGTTGTTTTTAGCCTAAATGATCTATAATATTTCAACCGGACAATAGCATCATCAATATAAAAGGTAAACAAGAAAGGCACTCTCTCGGGAGTGCACATGAAAAAGCCCTGTGACACGTCAGGGTCCACTCATTCAGACTGGTCTTACTCCCTCATTTATAAGAAAGGAAGGCACAGGAACGGCAAATTGAGTCCTAAGTCAATGGATATGAATCATGGCATTGAATAGAAAACTACAAAACCAACAAAAAAAAAACATTCCTGAATGGATTTTTCTCAGGTTTTCGCCTGCCAAATCAGTTCTGTTATACTCACAGACATTATTTTAACAGTTTTGGAAACTTTAGAGTGTTTTCTATCAAAATATACCATATCATATGCAGATATGCATATCATATCTTCTGGGCCCGAGTAGCAAGTGGTTTAATTTGGGCATGCTTTTCATCCAAAATTCTGATTGCTGCCCCCTACCGTAGAGAGGTTTTAAAGTGACTGGTGTTCCATTTACCAAAGTGGCCATTGAATACAAGTCTGTATGAAGGCAGCAGCCTCACTGCGCTAGTGATGGCTGTTTAACATTCTGAGGCCTTGAAATTGAAGCTGCTTTTCAGTCTCTTGGTCCCAGCTTTGATGGACCTGTACTGACCCCGCCTTCTGGATGGTAGCAGAGTGAACAGGCAGTGGCTCAGATGGTTGTTGTCCTTGATTATCTTTTTGGCCTTCCTGTGACATCGGGTGCTGTAGGTGTCCTGGAGGGCAGGTAGCTTGTCCCCTCTGCAGCTGTAAAAGTTTGTGAGGGTTTTAGGTGACAAGCCAAATTTCTTCAACCTCCTGAGGTTGAAGTGGCGCTGTTGCGCCTTCTTCACCACACTGTCTGTGTGGGTGGACCATTTCAGTTTGTCAGTGGTATGTATGCTGAGGAACTTAGAGTGCTCCCTCTGCTGTTTCCTGAAGTCCACAATCATCTCCTTTGTTTTGTTGATGTTGAGTGAGAGGTTATTTTCCTGAAACCACACTCTGAGAGCCCTCACCTCCTGCCTGTATGCTGTCTCGTCATTGTTGGTAATGTTGGCAAACTTGATGATTGAGTTGGAGGCGTGCATGGCCACGCAGTCATTGGTGAACAGGGAATACAGTTGACTAGTCACTCTTTTTTTTTTTTCACCCCTTTTTCTCCCCAATTTCATGGTATCCAATTGTTGTAGTAGCTACTATCTTGTCTCATTGCTACAACTCCCGTACGGGCTCGGGAGAGACGAAGGTTGAATGTCATGCGTCCTCCGATACACAACCCAACCAGCCATACTGCTTCTTAACACAGCGCTCATCCAACCCGGAAGCCAGCCGCACCAATGTGTCGGAGGCAACCTTGGCTAGCACGCACTGTGCCCGGCCCGCCACAGGAGTCACTGGTGCGCGATGAGACAAGGAGATCCCTACCGACCAATCCCTCCCTAACCACGCTAGGCCAATTGTGCGTCGCCCCACGGACCTCCCGGTCGCGGCCGGTTACGACAGAGCCTGGGCGCGAACCCAGGAACTCTGATGGCACAGCTGGCGCTGCAGTACAGCGCCCTTAACCACTGCGCCACCCGGGAGGCCGTTGACTAGTCTCTCAAAGCACACCAGCCAGCTGGTCTGCGCAAGCTCTAAGGACGCGGCTAGGGATGCCTTCGGGCCAGCAGCCATGCGAGTGTTAACATGTTTAAATGTCTTACTCACGTTGGCCACGGAGAAGGAGAGTCCACAGTCCTTCGTAGCAGGCCGCGATGGTGGCACTGCGTTATCCTCGAAGCGGGCAAAGAAGGTGTTTATTTCTCTGGAAGCATGGCTGGTTTTCCTTTTGTAGTCCGTGATTGTCTGTAGACCCTGCCATACACGTCTCTTGTCTGAGCCGTTGAATTGCGACTCCACTTTGTCTCTGTACTGACATTTTGCTTGTTTGATTGAGTTGCGGAGGGATGACTACTCTGTTTGTATTCTGTCATATACCCAGTCGCCTTGCCATGGTTAAATGCGTTGCTAAGCGCATTCAGTTTTATGTGAATGCTGCCATCTATCCACGGTTTCTGGTTAGGGTTGATTTTAATAGTCACAGTGGGTACAACATCTCTTATACACTTCCTCGTAAACTCACAGAATCAGCGTATACTTCAATATTATTCTCTGATGCTCCATGTGATCAAAACAATCTTTAAGTGTGGATTCCGATTGGTCAGACCAGCGTTGAATTGTCCTTACTTCCTGTTTGAGTTTCTGCCTATAGGATGATAAAAATGGGTCGTGGTCAGATTTGCCGAAATGAGGGCGTGGGAGGGCCTTGTATGCATCACAGAAGTTAGAGTAACAATGGTCCAGTGTTTTTCCAGTGCAAGTGCTACAGTCGATACGCTGATAGAATTTAGGTAGCCTTTTTCTCAAATTTGCTTTGTTAAAATCCCCAGCTACTATTAATGCAGCCTCAGGATATATGGTTTCTAGTTTTCATAAAGTCCAGTGAAGTTCCTTGAGGGCCGTCGTGGTATCGGCTTGAGGAGGGATATCCACGGCTTCGACAATAACCAAAGAGAATTCTCTTGGGAGATAATAATGTAGGCATTTTATTGTGAGGAATTCTAGGTCAGGTGAACAAAAAGACTTGAGTTCCTGTAATTTGTTACAATTACACCTTGAGTTGTTAATCATGAAACATACTCCACTGCCCTTCTTCTTCCCGGAGAGATGTTTATTCCTGTTGGCGCGATGCACTGAGAATCCAGGTGGCTGTACCGACTCTGACAGAGAGAGCCATGTTTCCGTGAAACAGAGCATGTTCCAGTCCCTGATGTCTCTCTGGAAAGCAACCCTTGCCCTGATTTCGTCAACTTTTTTATCTAGATACTGGACATTAGCGAGTAATCTATTCGGAAGCGGTGGGTGGTGTGCACGTCTCCGAAGTCTGCCTAGAATCAAATCAAATCAAATGTATTTATATAGCCCTTCGTACATCAGCTGATATCTCAAAGTGCCTAAAACCACAAACAGCAAGCAATGCAGGTGTAGAAGACCACTACGACTCCCTCTCCTTCGGCGCCGTTGTTTTGGGTCGGCCTCAGTTCAGTTACCCTAAGAAGTGTCAATGTAAAAATTATATGAATCTATGGGTCAACTGGACCCCGGTCACTTTCTTGTATGAACAATTATTTGGTTGTATAGCTTTAGGGCCTCTATACTCTGTTAGGGGTATTTTGTATTTTACAGCCACACATTTTGCAACAGTCAAATTAATAAAGGCATATAAGGAAATTAAAATGGGTAGGTATAATGAACAATTTAAAGGCTATATTCTGCCTCAGATGGTAAGTTGGTGGTTGAAGATATCCCTCTAGTGGTGTGGGGGCTGTGCTTTGGCAAAGTGGGTGGGGTTATATCCTGCCTGTTTGGCCCTGTCCGGGGGTATCATCAGGTGGGGCCACAGTGTCTCCTGACCCCTCCTGTCTCGGCCTCCAGTATTTATGCTGCAGTAGTTTATGCAGAAATGCAGAAACCTAGGAAGAAACCAAGAGAGGAACCAGGCTCTGAGGGGTGGCCAGTCCTCTTCTGGCTGTGCCGGGTGGAGATTATAACAGTACATGGCCAAGATGTTCAAACGTTCATAGACGACCAGCAGGGTCAAATAATAATTATCACAGTGGTTGTAAAGGGTGCAACAGGTCAGAGCCTAAGGAGTAAATTTCAGTTGGCTTTTCATAGCTGAGCTTTCAGAGTTAGAGACAGCAGGTGCCATAGAGAAATAGAGTCAAAAACAGCAGATACAGGACAAGGTAGCACGTTCAGTGAACAGGTCAGGGTTCCATAGCTGCAGGCAGACCAGGCAAACTGGAGCACCAGCACAACCAGGTGGACTGGGGACAGCTAGGAGTTGTCAGGCCAGGTAGTCCTGAGGCATGGTCCCAGGGCTTAGGTCCTCCGAGAGGGGAGGGAGAGGGAGAGAGAGAGAATTAGAGGGAGCATACTTAAATTCACACAGGACATAGGATAAGACAGGATAGTTCCCTGAGACAAGGCACGAAGATCTCCCCACAGGCACGTTCCCGAGGGGGCTCCAATCAGGACAGGAAGATCACTTCAGTGACTCAACCCACTCAAGTGACGCACCCCTCCTCGGGACGGCATTGAAGAGCACCAGTAAGCCTGTGACTCAGCCCCCGTTATAGGTTTTAGATGTAGAGAATCCCAGTTGAGAGAGGGGAACCGGCCAGGCAGATACAGCAAGGGCGGTTCGTCGCTCCGTTGCCTTTGCGTTCCCCTTCACCCCCTGGGCCAGACTACACTCAATCATAGGACCTACTGAAGAGACAAGTTTTCAATAAAGACTTAAAGGTTGAGACCATTCCATAAAAATGGAGCTCTATAGGAGAAAACTCTGCCTCCAGTGGTATGCTTCGAAATTCTAGGGACAATGAGGAGGCCAGCGTCTTGTGACCGTAGCTTACGTGTAGGTATGTACAGCAGGACCAAATCAGAGATAAGTAGGACCAAGCCCATGTACTGTTTTGTAGGTTAGCAGCTAAACCTTGAAATCAGCCCTACACTTAACAGGAAGCCAGTGTAGAGAGGCTAGCACTGAAGTAATATGATCTAATTTTTGGTTATTGTCAAGATTCTAGCATGTTTAGCACTAACTGAAGTTTATTTAGTGCTTTATCCGGGTAGCCGGAAAGTAGAGCATCGCAGTAGTCTAACCTAGAAGTGACCAAAGCATGGATAAACTTTTCTGCATCATTTTTGGACAGAAGGTTTCTGATTTTCCCACGCTGTATGTTTCTGATTTTGCAATGCTACGAAGATGGAAAAATGCTGTCCTTGAAATATTCTTGATATGTTCGTCAAAAGAAAGATCAGGGTCCAGAGTAGGGCTATCTTCTGTATACCAACCCTACATTGTCACAACACAACTGATTGACTCAAACGCATTAAGAAGGAAATAAATTCCACAAATTAACTTAACAAAGCACACCTTTTAATTGAAATGCATTCCAGGTGACTACATCATGAAGCTGGTTGAGAGAATGCCAAGAGTGTGCGAAACTATCATCGAGGCATAGGATGGCTACTTTGAAGAATCTCAAATATAAAATTTGTACATTTTGATTTGTTTAAGACTTTTTTTGGTTACTACATGATTCCATACGTGTTATTTTGGGCTCCCGAGTGCCGCAGCGGTCTAAGGCACTGCATCTCAGTGCAAAAGATGTCACTACAGTCCCTAGTTCAAATCCAGGCTGTATCACATCCAGCTGTGATTGGGAGTCTCATAGGGCAGCGCACAATTGACTCAGTGTAGTCTGGGTTTGGCCAGGGTTGGCCGTCATTGTAAATAAGAATTTGTTCTTAACTGACCTGCTTAGTTAAATAAAATTTTAAAAATGCAAAATGTTGATGTCTTCACTATTATTCTACAATGTAGAAAATTTTAAAAATAAAGAATAACCCCTGAATGAGTAGGGTTGTCAAAAATTTTGACTGGTACAATATACAGAACATGGGGAATTGATATGTTTGGAGTATGTGAAACAGCACCATATTTAACTGCATGAAAATAATTGCATATTTTTTCATAAGTAATGGTTGAGGAACACTCAAACTGAAACATTCTTCAAAGATACAGTACTGTTTTTCAGTCAGTCACTCGTCAATAAAGCCATGCTCTTGTAACGAGTGCTCTGCGAGTCGGAAAACAAGCTCAGGGAGTGAGTGTTTTAATAAATAAAAGAAACAATGAACACGAAACACAAAGAGCGCACCGACATGAAAACAGAGTCAATAACCAAGGGGAGTGACAGATATAGGGAAGATAATCAAGGAGGTGATGGAGGTGAGTGTCATTCTTTCATCACATTCTCAGTGGGTCAGAAGTTTACATACATTCAATTAGTATTTAGTAGCACTGACTTTAAATTGTTTAAATTGGGTCAAACGTTTCAGGTAACCTTCCACAAGCTACCCACAATAAGTTGGGTGAATTTTGGCCCATTCCTCCTGACAGAGCTGGTGTACCTGAGTCAGGTTTGTAGGCCTCCTTGCACGCACACGCTTTTCCAGTTCTGCCCACAAATTGTCTATGGGATTGAGGTCAGGGCTTTGTGATGGCCACACCAATACCTTGAATTTGTTGTCCTTATGCCACTTTGCCACAACTTTGGAAGTATGCTTGGGGTCATTGTGCATTTGGAAGACCAATTTGCGACCAAGCTTTACTTCCTGACTGATGTCTTGAGATGTTGCTTCAATATATCCACATAATTTTCCTACCTCATGTTTCCATCTATTTTGTGAAGTCCCTCCTGCAGCAAAGCACCCCCAACAACATGAAGCTGCCACCCCCATGCTTCACAGTTGGGATGGTGTTCTTCGGCTTGCAAGCCTCCACCTTTTCCTCCAAACATAACGATGGTCATTATGGCCAAACAATTCCATTTTTGTTTCATCAGACCAGAGGACATTTCTCCAAAAAGTCAATCTCTGTCCCCATGTGCAGTTGCAAACCGTAGTCTGGCTTTTTTTATGGCGGTTTTGGAGCAGTGGCTTCTTCCTTGCTGAGTGGCCTTTCAGGTTATGTCGATTTAGGACTCGTTTTACTATGGATATAGATACTTTTGTACCTGTTTTCTCCAGCATTTTCACAAGGTCCTTTGCTGTTGTTCTGGGATTGATTTGCACTTTTCGCACTAAAGTACGTTCATCTCTAGGAGACAGAACGCGTCTCCTTCCTGAGTGGTATGACGGAGCGATATGACGGAGAGGTATGACAGCTTCATGGTCCCATGATGTTTATACTTGCGTACTATTGTTTGTACAGATGAACGTGGTACCTACAGGCATTTGGAAATTGCTCCCAAGGATGAACCAGACTTGTGGAGGTCTACAATTTTTTTCTGAGGTCTTGGCTGATTTCTTTTGATTTTTCCATGATGTCAAGCAAAGAGGCATTGAGTTTGAAGGTAGGCCTTGAAATACATCCTCCAATTGACGGAAATGATGTCAAATAGCCTATCAGAAGCTTCTAAAGCCATGACATCATTTTCTGGAATTTTTCAAGCTGTTTGAAGGCACAGTCAACTTAGTGTAAGTGAACTTCTGACCCACTGGAATTGTGATAGAGTGAATTATAAGTGAAATAATCTGTCTATAACATGTGGTAGAGATTACAGAGTTTTTGTCTTGGAGACTTCCGTCAACCTTCAGTTGTAGGTCACCAGTCTTGACATGGCCTTTTCCAGTCAGAATAAAGGTCTAAAGCCAATGAAACTTCAACTAAACCCCTTCAATCTCTAGATAAACAGGCACTGAAGATCTGCTCAATTCTGACAACTTTATGTTTTTCTCAAATGTCTGTCTAGTTTATAAGACTATTAACAATGTCGCACCAATACCTCTGAAATATTTTGCCATATTAAAGGGATAATCCACCCCGAGGAATACAAATCATAAAACTCCTGTTAACATGGTGAAAGCCTCTGTTCTGTCAGTGGGTAAAATAAAAAATGATCCCATGATTTAAATCATGTAGGAACACGTCATAGTTATATCATTCTCATCACTGGAGATAGGGGATAACACACTATCACATTTCATAATGCTTTTAAAACAATTACCTGCACTCCAGATTGCCAAATCAGCCAATAGACGGTATGGGCATACTTATCTAGAACACATACATCCGTTTATATCGTCCTGACAAAGTATATATTTTGCTTAGATGTGTTCAATCTAAACAGTGTACCAAATTATTCAACTCCGTTTCTCCTTCAAGCATCATATCGCAATGCGCCCTGTGTCTGTAGGAAACAGCGATAAGAAAGGAGGAGATAGGAATCCCTTTGGGCAATCAATGGAGAAACGCCCCACTCAACTCACATTGTCTCAATTCTCATGCAATTCCTGTTCAAAGTCAGAGTATAAATCGAGAACCTGCTTATTTTCCTCAAAAGCACGTAATGATTCCAAAGCTACAGAGAATAAGTTAATTATCTCACATCTTGGAAAATATTTGCAAGTTGTATTTCTTGTTCACTTAATTCATGCTAATGTTAGGTATTTGAGCTAGAGCCCAATTGACTCACATTCACTCCTTGAAGGAGAGCTCTCCTTGTCCCAGAATCGCCTAGAATGCACTGCGTGGCCCATTGACAACTTATGGGCAAAGTACACAATTTGTGATAAAACGATTCTAATGGAGTTTCCGATCTTCTCAAAAGTAATCCTTGTGGGAAACCAACGTTACTCTACTCTCGCTCTAGTGCAGAGACGCCGTTTATAGCTTAGTAGCAGAGACGATTTGTAAAGTGAACTCAGTGAGTAAGACTTCTAAATTGATAGTGCAGTTTGTTTAGGCAATATTACAGCAAGCTTGCTACTTCACATGCTGATATTGACTTTGGTATTATTATTGTGTGTAAATATGTTTTCTAGCTAGCTAGCTACCTACCTAGATAGCTAGCCTGCCAGCCAAAAGAGAGAGAGCATTGCATTGTGGGTTTTGTAGTAGACTTGAGCTGCAACAGATTTCCAAAAACCAAACTTGTTATAATGACAAAATAAAAATGTCTTCACAAAATTGATTGCTTTCACATATTAGTGTTATTTAACACTATGCAATGCTGTTATTTAATGGAATTAGTGGTTCGGGTTGGATTATCCCTTTAATCTCTTAACAAAACAGCAGTCACCCGGACCTCCACAAGAGGAGACTGTGTCATTCCTAAAAGTAAAAACACCTTTGGGCAGTCAGCATTCTCCACCTCGGGCCTTGGGAAATGGAATTCCCTCCCCTCTACCTTAAGAAGCACTAGTGACTTTAAATCCTTCTCCATGGAGGTCAAACTGTGGATCAAGGCATATCAATCCTTCTTACATTGACTCATTCTTAATGCACTCAAGTCTCACGTGTCCTGTACTGATTGTACTATTTGTTGTATTTCATGTTTCCTTCATTTGTTTTAATCTGTTAAATCATACTATACTACTGTATGAGTGATGTGTATTTAGCTATGTTTATGTATTTAGTTATATTTAGTTAGGGACTGAGAATGAAAATAAGATGTGCTAACTCTGGTGCAAACATCATATTTCACTGTTTTAATTGCATGGTCCCTTTAAATAAACTACTACTACTCTCCCTCTCTTGCCCTACATATCGGAGGATACGGAATCACCGCAACACAATCAATTCGTCAGTGGGAATGGAAGCAGGGCTTCCATTTTGAAGTTGGCTTAACCTTGCAGTGACACCTACTGTATTGCCGAGGCTTTGAAATGGTTGTGGAGAATAGTTTCCGCATGGCGGGATCTGCAATTAGACATGCCTGAATGAGCAAGAGAGAGAGAGATGAAGGAAAATAGGAAGAAGAGAGAGGGAGGGAGGAAGAAAAGGTAAAGAGAAAGGGAGAGTGAGAAGGAGAAGGAGAGGAAGGAAACATTTAAAGGGAATGAGAGAGAGAGAGAGAGAGAGAGAGAGAGAGAGAGAGAGAGAGAGAAAGAGAGTGTGTGAGAGAGAGAGAGAGAGAGAGAGAGAGAGAGAGAGAGAGAGAGAGAGAGAGAGAAAGAGAGTGTGTGAGAGAGAGAGAGGGGGGGGGTGAATGAGGGAAAATAGAGACACCCATAAGTCTCAGATTTATGAGCAGATCGTCAATTAACCACTCCAATCACAATGGATCAAGCTATTAAAGGAGCATTTAGTATAAACTACATCATGACTGACAACCCCCTCAAGTCACCAAATAGACCCTTGACAAGCAACGGACATTTTCAAATTCTCAGACTAAATTTTGTCCAGTTTGTAAATCTGAAAAGGCTGATGAGGACAAAATGAATGTCACTATCCACTCCACTTTAATGTTGTGTATGTGGTCCTACCTGTAACATCCAGCTGCTGTACCCTAGACGGGTAAACCTTTCTGCTCTATTGTTGACATATTTACCTCGCTATTTGTCCTCCGCCTGCTGAATAAGGGCAGAATGTGTCAATTAAATATTTTGCTGATGGCGAGACAAGAGGAGGAAAAGATCAATATGCAAGTGAACCCCTTTCCTGCAGGCAAATTACCGAATCGTCCTCTAGTGACCTCATGGGTGGAATGTTATAAAAAATCTGTATATAATTTCATAATTAAAAAACATTATTTCAGAAAACCCACCGAAAATCCTGTATTTCTATGTCAAACGGTTTAGTTATTTTGCAGTTGTCTGTGATGTATATAAAGTGTAATATTGGGATGCAAACTCAAAATTGAATATATTTTAACTCTACATCTGACATAAATGTAAATGTAAATCGTACAGGTGTCTTCTTTTTTTAAACCCATAACCATGTGTTTGAGGTGTATACTTTTGTTTCAAAGCAGATGTGTTTAAGGCTACCAATAAATCCTCTGTGTGACACTGATTTAGCCCACTGCAGTAAAAGGTTAACAGTGGGCTGTATTAAGCCTTGGGAAATTCACTGTAACAGTGTACAAACCAGGATACCGTATATAGTAGTCATAGAGACTGTTTCATTTCACTAAGCACTCTATTCACACAAACTCAATCAACTGGTTTCCAAATAAATATACTAAATCCAAACAATGTTACAGTGCAACAAAAATACAATGAATTGCATATTAATTCAAACATGCTTTGTTAAAAATACAATCGCTAAAATCAACAGAAAACAGGTAAAAAAGTGTTTTCTTACTCCCAAAATAAATCATTCAATATTGACCTGAATCAGAGTCCCTTGATCAGAGTCCATATACCCAATTCATCCTAACATCCTTTTAACATTTAACTTAGTGTGGGGACCTCAGACCTACAGTTTAAGACAGAAGTTTACATACACTTAGGTTGGAGTCATTAAAATTCGTTTTTCAACCACTCCACAAATGTCTTGTTAACAAACCATAGTTTTGGCAAGTCTGTTAGGACATCTACTTTGTGCATGACACAAGTAATTATTCTAACAATTGTTTACAGACAGATTATTTCACTTATAATTCACTTCATCACAATTCCAGTAAGTCAGAAGTTTACATACACTAAGTTGACTGTGCCTTTAAACAGCTTGGAAAATTCAAGAAAATGATGCCATGGCTTTAGAAGCTTCTGATAGGCTAATTGACATCATTTGAGTCAATTTAAGGTGTACCTGTGGATGTATTTCAAGGCCTACCTTCAAACTCAGTGCCTCTTTGCTTGACATCATGGGAAAATCAAAAGAAATCAGCCAAGACCTCAGAAAAACAATTGTAGACCTCCACAAGTCTGGTTCATCCTTGGGAGCAATTTCCAAATGCCTGAAGGTACCACGTTCATCTGTACAAACAAGAGTACGCAAGTATAAACACCATGGGACCACGCAGCCGTCATACTGCTCAGGAAGGAGACGAGTTCTGTCTCCTAGATATGAACGTACTTTGGTGCGAAAAGTGCAAATCAATCCCAAAACAACAGCAAAGGACCTTGTGAAGATGCTGGAGGAAACAGGTACAAAAGTATCTATATCCACAGTAAAACGAGTCCTATATCAACATAACCTGAAAGGCCGCTCAGCAAGGAAGAAGCCACTGCTCCAAAACCGCCATAGGAGGGACTCAAAAGATGGAATCAAAAGGTAGGAAAATTATGTGAATATATTGAAGCAACATCTCAAGATATCAGTCAGGAAGTTAAAGCTTGGTCGCAAATGGGTCTTCCAAATGGACAATGACCCCAAGCATACTGTCACGATTGTCATCGGGAGAAGAAGAGGAGGACCAAAGTGCAGCGTCGTATGTATCCATAATCATTTTAATCAAGAATGAATACACAAACAAAAACGACAAAAGAACAGTTCTGACAGGTGCAACAAACACTAACCAGAAAATAATCACCCACAACTCAAAATGGGAAAACAGGCTACCTAAGTATGGCTCTCAATCAGAGACAACGATAGACAGCTGCCTCTGATTGAGAACCATACCAGGCCAAACACATAGAAAAAGAAAGAATACCCACCCACCTCACATGCTAACCAAACTAAAAATAGAAACATACAAAGCAATCTACGGTCAGGGCGTGACACATACTTCCAAAGTTTTGGCAAAATGGCTTAAGGACAACAAAGTCAAGGTATTGGAGTGGCCATCACAAAGCCCTGACCTCAATCCCATAGACAATTTGTCGGCAGAACTGAAAAAGTGTGTGCGAGCAAAGAGGCCTACAAACCTGACTCAGTTACACCAGCTCTGTCAGCAGGAATGGGCCAAAATTCACCCAATTTATTGTGGGAAGCTTGTGGAAGGCTACCTGAAACGTTTGACCCAAGTTAAACAATTTAAAGGCGATGCTACCAAATATTAATTGAATGTAGGTAAACTTCTGACCCACTGGGAATGTAATGAAAGAAATAAAAGCTTAAATAAATCATTCTCTCTACTATTATTCTGACGTTTCACATTCTTAAAATAAAGTGGTGATCCTAACTGACCTAAGACAGGGCATTTTTACTAGGATTAAATGTCAGGAATTGTGAAAAACTGAGTTTAAATGTATTTGGCTAAGGTGTATGTAAACATCCGACTTCAACTGTACCTACTATGTAAAGCCCTAGTACTTTCACCACCCTTCAACTCTAACCTCAGGCCTACCTACTATATAAAGCCCTAGTACTTTCACCAGCATTCAACCCTAACCTCAGGCCTACCTACTATATAAAGCCCTAGTACTTTCACCACCATTCAAACCTAACCTCAGGCCTACCTACTATATAAAGCCCTAGTACTTTCACCACCATTCAACCCTAACCTCAGGCCTACCTACTATATAAAGCCCTTGTACTTTCACCACCATTGAACCTGGGCCAATGTTCCCCCAGAGGAGCTGTTAGTGGACAAATCCCTGCCATTGACCAGGTTCTGTACCTCCTGCTCTGGGATGATTGACACTTCGCCCCGCTTTGAAGTTTCACAGCCACAACAGAACAGCACAGGCAGCACTTCCTCCTCTGGAGCTCAGAGCGTGTGTTTGTGTGTTACCTCTTTCATGGAAACAGAGAGAACAAGAAAAAAAGGCCCACAACATAAAAAATAACCCAGATGTTTGCTACTTTGCTTCCTGTCCCAAACGCCGGGACAAGAGGAGGCCGTGGGCCTGCATTAATGAGGCTGGGTCTTCATCTGTGGATCTGATAGGGAAGGAGATGTACTATGATAAGCCATGGCACATACAGACACTCACCCGGTCACATGTGTTAGCCATAAGCTAGCCTTGCCACCTTAGTTAGGTTAACAGATGGACTGGGTTAAGCTTGCTTTAACTGAGAGCTGAAAGCGAAGCTAAAGAGGGGGGGGGGGGGTTGTTAAACTTTAACCATACACACTTAGAAAAAAGGATTCTAAAAGTGTTCTTCAGCTATCCCCATAGGAGAACCCTTTTCGGGTTCCAGGTAGAACTCTTTTGGAAAGGGTTCTTCCTGGAACTCAAAAGGGTTCAACCAGGAACCAAAAGGGGTTCTTCAAAGGGTTCTCCTTTAGGGACAGAAGAATAACCCTTTTAGGTTCTAGACAGTACCTTTTTTTCTAAGAGTGTAGAAGAGATAATGTAACGAAATCAGATAAAAGTGAGGTTACTTCACAATCACTCAGTAACAACTAGGCCTATGTTGATACGCATGACATGGACCTGCCAAATATCAAAACAATTGTAACTCTTTGATGGAGAGTGTACATAATATTATATATAAATTAATGGTCATGTTTTGAACATGACTTACAGAAAACGTTTGACCTCTGCCATTGCCAACAAAGGGTATATAACAAGGTATTGAGATAAACTTTTGTTATTGACCAAATACTTATTTTCCACCATAATTTGCAAATAAATTCATTAAAAATCCTACAATGTGATTTTCAGGATTTTTTTTCTCATTTTGTCTGTCATAGTTGAAGTGTACCTATGATGAGAATTACAGGCCTCTCTCATCTTTTTAAGTGGGAGAACTTGCACAATTGGTGGCTGACTAAATACTTTTTTGCCCCACTGTATGTCAGGGCTGTTGCCAGTGTAATTGCCTTGTATTTTCAGTGGAGCCCATGAATCAGCCTTTTAGCTGGGTCTATTGTTGAGAATCCTCCCTTACATTCTAGACATCCTCCGTTGCCATCTCAAGACAGAGAAAGAGAACATTAAACGTCATCTGAAATAATTATCCTGTAATTGCTAGGATGAAATGACAAAGGCTTGAACTTTTGCCTGTTCTTTACCTGAGCTATATGAAGCCAATATCATCGCAATCATCCAATCGGATCTGAAATAGCCAGACAGCAATTTTTACCACTGCCTGCAATGTAATATTCTGAAACCATGCTATGGTGAACCATCAAATGTCTGAAAGAAGTACTGAAAATCTCCTGAAAGATGTGTGTTATTTTTCTCCTGCTGTCTATTCTAGGATAACTATTTTTCAATTATATTTTCCATATTCTTAAATGATGAGTTGTACAGTCTTTAATTGCATAATCACCTTTTTCAACCTTTTTCCAAACAGGTCGTGGAAGTAAAAATACAATGTGTTCTCAATGATTTACCCGGCAAGACAAAAAAAGAGACGTCTGGCTGCATGATCATGAAACTTCTGCAAGGTTGTGTTTTTTAAAATGTAAATAAGCCAAATAATAAAATGGTTTATTTTTTGCCTCCAAAATAAATATTACTCAAATTGTTATTGCAGTCTAGTTGTCTGGTGTAGGCATTTGTCTCATCACCTGTGACAAATGTGAGGTTTGTATGGATAATTAATCAACTTGTCTGTCTTATACTTGTTATAAATATATATAATTTAACAAGTTATAAGCCAACATGAAATAAGCCATTGGTAAGGATGGCTTGGTAAGATTGAAATGACTAAGGGTGGCAGCTAGCCTACTGGTTAGAACATTAGACTAGTACCCGAAAGGTTGCAAGATCGAATCCCCGAGCTGACAAGGTACAAATCTGTCGTTCTACCCCCTAGGCCATCATTGAAAATAAGAATGTGTTCTAACTGTCTTGCCCAGTTAAATAAAAGACAAATTACAGCCTACTTCATGTTAGTCTAACCTGAAATACTAACTCTCAGATTGTCACTTAAATTACTATAATTCAAAGGGAAATGAATGGATGACTAATATTGAAAAACTGACATTAGCCAGTATGGTTGAAGGGCAGGGAAGCATTGGAACTGTCAATCCTTAAGCTTCATCAAACATGCTTCCCACCCAGTGGTCTTAGACTCCCACCTGTTTCATCTAAGATCAGATACACACAATACATAGTGAGTCGTGTCTAAATCATGACTTTACCAGGTATTTCAATTTGCAAACATAACAGTGCAGATGTATCAGCTGAAGCTTTTACACTCGCTCTGAAAAGTTACGTTAGTAGCAACTCCTTGTCTAAAAGTACAGTATATAAGAGGGAAGAGTGAGGATGAAGAATGGAAATGTAAAGATTGCATGGAATGCTCTGGCATGAACTGTGAATGAACTCCTGAACCCCAATCTCCACCTAACAAAATCTGTCCTCAGCCTGATATATAGCCATAAAAAGCTTGTAGCAAGCACACAGGAATGCAATCTACAGATTAGAGATGCCTCTCAACTGGCTTCACAAAAAAATATTGCCTTCCCGAGAGGAGGTGCTATAGAAATATTATACAGCCCCTGGTGTGAGGATTATTCACTGTCCAACATTATGTCTTTATGTTTACAGGAAATATCAATAGACATGATACTGGAGACTCAGGCTCTCATGAGAGAAATTAGTGACAATTCAGGAGTGTCTTCGTTCATGTTCTTTACAGTGCAAAGAACAGAGTAGTACCATCAAAACAAGTTCTCTGTGATACATTGAAAAATACCCTATAAAAGGATATATACTAACTCCCAACCAGATACTAGATCTTTTAAACTTCCATTGCCTACTTCACAAGTCCAACAGCTGCAGCACAACCTTCTGACAACCTTACTCAACACATCTGTAACCACTACCGCAAGACCCTCAGTCTGATCCCTTCGATGCGATCATCAGTGACAGACACAGGGTTAAAAATGAGATTAATCAATGTAATTAAGATAACCACAGTAGCACAGCAAGAGTGGTATTTAACACTCATAATGCTTTGATTGTTTTTCCTGTGTAATCCCCTGTGGTGCTCTCAGCACGTTGAGAGGCTGATGAGTGGCAGGATTAGGCCTTCTAGGGGGGTTGTTTTGAGACACTCCCTCCCTGAGAGGGGCAGGTCTCTCTCTCCCTCTCTTTCTGCCTTGCTCCCTCTTCCTCTTTCTCACTCTCCTTCTCTCACTTTACTTCTCTTCCTCCCTCTCACCACCTCCTCCCTCCCTCTCACCCCCTCCTCCTTCCTCCCCTCTCACTCTCTCTAGCTCTCCCTCCCACAGGAGGCTGTGTTGCATTCCTTCCAGGAGGGGCAGAGGTGTCCGTGGAAGAGCCATACGCAGTCTCCCCTACCCCCTCCCTGGGAAGACTCAGTGTGCCCTCCTCCCTGGCAAAGCTCTGGAGCTCCTTTGAGCGCGCTGCCAGCAGCGGCAGCAGAGACGTAACATGATTTGTTTGTCTGCTGCTGCATGTTTGCACCGATCACAGCCCAGCCCATACCTCCCCCTGCTCCCATCCAGGGGCTGCTTGGAGAGTGGCTGCAGGGCTGGGGAGTGGGGGATAAAGATAGTTTGGAGTATGATGCACGGTGTGGAAACATTAATCATCCCAAAAATGTAAGCCTTGCTTGCATCCTTGCCCAGTTTGTATGAGTGAGTAATAAAAAATTGCCATTACCGTTCAAATATCCTCTGTACAGTGTGTGAGGGTTTTCCCATCTTTTGTTATTGGCTTGTTTCCTGGTGCAGTGGTGCAGTGGAGGGTGTACTGTAGAGGCTTCCCAGTCCGCCCATTGATCCATAGAGTGGGCTGAAGGCGAGGAGCAGCCCTTTTTTATGGCAGCCCGCTGGAGCCTGCCTATCATTGTTCCTGGTTTCCTCAGATTGGTTTTCATTTAGTCAGGGTGCAGTGCCTCGCACATTCAGAAGGTGAGGTGAAGTGCTGCAGACATTTAGGGGAGCACCTAACAACTGCGCTCTGGGTAGGTGACACAATGGTATTCGGGTGGTTTGCTGATACAATGTGTGTGCCTGTGTGTGTTGTTTTTATGAGAGTGGGGTGTGTGTACTGTAGACCTTTGTAGACCTTTGATTAGAGGTGAGGTGTTACCTGAAGTGATGACTGTGTGTGTGTGTGTGTGTCTGTGTGTGTGTGTGTGTGTGTGTGTGTGTGTGTGTGCGTGTGCGTGCGTGCGTGTGTGTGTGTGCGTGCTTTGTATGAGATTGGTGTATGTGTGTGTGTATATATATACTTGCATGACGGCCTGTGGCTCTGAGCCTTTGGGTCAGATGCTGTGTTGTGTATCGTGTCAGAACTGGACAAGACGGAAAATATAAAATATCACAATAATATACAGTAACTTTAAATAAAAAATCTATCTGAAACAAATTCTACCTAAGAAGTTTACAAACATTTGACAAAAGAGAGCTATAAAGATTACAAAATGTAGGTATAAAGAATTGTCAAAGTAAATATGTCTATGCCATATGTTGCTAGAAATTCAAAACAGTTGATCAGCACATGGCAAACAATTGATATTATTATCAACAATAATCACCAAACGGTAGGATGGGGAAATTTCCCTAAGGTCTCTATGTTTACATGTATTTATTTACATGTTTCCATCAGGAGAAAAGAGGCTAGAACGCTCTGGGTTGGTGGTCACAATGTCTATGCAGTATCCAATCAGAGAGTGGCTTTAATATGTGGCTGTGGGCCTTGATATCCCATTGCTCACAACCACAGCAGAGATCAATTCTCCTGGAGGGCCCTGAACTTGGTCATCCTGTGATATCTTTAGCTTCTACTGGCAGCTCCTGGAAGGCTCCGGGGGGAGATGGCCGGAGAGAGATAGAGAAGAAAAAAAACCTGACTCCATATCAGCGGATCCATTTTCACTGGACCTTGAATATTTCATGTAGCAGGTCTTACAGCAGACACACAGAGGAGATAAATGGCAAACGACCATGTCCGTAACCCCCACTCATCCACACAGACAGCACTCACCCACCCAGCCACTTCACCCCAAGGGCCACGGCAGAAGAATCATGTCTGGATCAGATTTCTGGTCACACTGACCATGTGGTTTATGTAACGCTCTAACACTGTGACATCTGTTAAGATGCACCAGACCAGAACATCCACATGTCCCATATATTAAAAACAAAGTAATGTCTTAAATTTACCAGAGATTATAGTTTCTATACAGTGGTTTAGGCTTAAAGGCTACAAACCACAAGGTTTTAAGATATCATTGTAAATATTAGAATGATACAAATTCAAGATCCTTTTGTTCAGTTCAAATGTTTTACGTCTTTCTGATAGATGTGTGCATAAAAATAACACAAAATGACAGCAATCACATGAAAGGGGGATTTTGGTTGCCAAATGTTTTTCTTTCTAATATTTTCAATATGACACCCTGTTCCTTACATACACAAAACTATGTCCCACATATTTGCAAATGTAACAGAATTTGCCAGCTAAATGCTATAAAATAAAAAACAAATAATTTCAGAGAAGCCAGGTTATAACCAGACAAACCAAGTACGGTAACTATTGAAATTACGCAAAGATGGTATGGGAAAGACCATCCACCCACATACATGCTACATTCAAATATTACTCACTGCAAGAAGTGAATAACTTACCCGCAGGAGCCGACAGGCCATCTTGCATTTCAGGCAAATGCCATATGGGCTTGTCCATTTTTAGCCTAGTGGGCCTGTCTAACTTGATCGTTATCTGGCTAATGATGGGGGCCTCTTGCCTGGCTACCCATCCACATTGCTCCAGCCAACTGACATTTCTTCTCCATGAGGATTCTGGATTTTCTTCCTTTCTGACGATTTCTAGAATGCAAACACATTCTGACCATTCTGATTGGTCCCAGAAACCAATGGATTGGGCCAGAGCCGGCATACATGATGATGTTATCAACGTTGATACTCTGGTTGGTTATATTTATTAGAGATGATCCAGTCGCTGATTCATTTGTTTTGTACAACACCCCTCATTTCGAAGTCACACAAACAACTTCTAGCGTAGCCGTTTCAGACTGAATGTATGTAGCGATCAATAGAGCACCTGAATTCAATTCAGGGTGAGTCGTCAGGCAAGGAGGCCTCAAGGAAAACAATGGACCGGTGTGGGGACCTCGAGGAGAAAATGGGCCAGTGTGTTAGAAATGCCAGGGTCGATTTCTGGTCCCAGTCTGCCCCTGCCTACCCCTGACCTCAAGACTATAGTACAACCTACTATAGCGATGCCGTTTCACTGGCTGCTTCCAAATACTTTCCTCTCTGAAACCGGAACAAGTCAAACCCTGTATTTGTTTATTATGTAAGTATGCTTTTGACCTGGCTTTCTCCCAAGATGGCTGTAACTGAGAGATTTGTTTGTGGAGGCATCAGTGCTGGCTATCAGTGGAGAATTATTTATAGAAATCCTCCCGTCCAAGATAGATGAGGGGAAAGTATAGGTTAGGGTAGATTTTGACAGGATGTCACGAACATCGATGTGAAGAACACCTTCGACATCAATGAATTATAGAAAATGTAAATGTTAGACGTTTAGATTACGGTCATCTCATTGCAAACGTCTTCTATTATATTGGTGTAATGTAGGCCTATGAGGCCAGATCACTCAGCAAGCTTAATAAATATGCGATACACATAATGAAAAGGGCCTGTCAAGCCGACCATGTCTGTGTTGTAGAAAGAAAATACTAATTTCAAGGGGAAGCACAAAACAAAACCTTTAACTGATCAAATCTATTGCATTCATTTGCCAATTAAAACAGAATGTAGGCCTATCATCCATTATGAGGAGAACTGAAGATTAGGAGTATTGACATAACAAACACACACACACACACACACAATGACATCTTATTTAGGAAGTGGGTGTAAGTGACTCTTATGGATAAAAGAGACTCCAAATGTTTCTGATTTAGTTCATAGATAATCTATAACTGCTTTATCAGTTCTCTAACTTTACACGTGTCACAGTTTTAAAAAACTATCCCACTTGTTAAAGCGCAATAGACTCTGTCAGTACATCCTTAAGAAATGTGAAATATGTCTTCTGTATGAAGCAAATATGATAAGCTGCAGTGCATATATTCACAGTGTCTTGGACCTAAAATTCCATAGTGGAGCTCCAGTGATTGCAGGACCCTCTTGATAAGATGTCCTCGCTCTCTTTCTCTATCTCTGCCGTCGGCCATAATAGAATACATGAAGGCCTCGAAATCTGACAAGCCAAAATGTATTTAGTATTGATGTCCCTCCCTGCCAGATTCAACAACAAATCAAATTGGCTGATTTCTCCCCTTTTTCTGAATGTTTTTATCTGCAGCAGAAGGGCCTGGCCATTGTCATTCAACGGCAGAACCATTTTGGAAATCACTGCTCTCTTTGTGCTCCCTCAGTCTCCTTGTCTGTATTCCCTGATGGGCTGCCCTAGATGGAACACTTCCTTTTGTAATTTCCAAGTTATGTATACAAATCCCCCGCTGGCAGAGAAAGGAAAAGGGGAAATGAATGAATGAATGACGGTAAGAAAAGGTCTCAGAGTGAATCAAATTATGGCTTACTTTTTTAGATAATTTTAGTCGTTCTCTCAGCATTTCAAAATAGAATACATGTTGGAGTCTCCAGAATTTACATGACCTGACTTTACATGAATTAGCTATGCCACAAAATGCATGTTCAACTAAAAACTCTTCGATTATCAATAATGACTGATAATTGTGATGGATCTACTAAATCAGCAACACTATCAATCATTTTCTAAGCATGTCAAAACATGCACTTAAGGGTGTAAAAAATAAGAATGAAATAGCAGGACCTCTGCGAATGGTCTGCATAGAAAAAAATATAATGTTTTAACTTTTTTTCAAACTAAACAAACTACATAAAGCTCTGTGATGCATACATAAGTGTGATTTTATACAAAATACAAATACAAATGCACATGACTGACATATGGATAAATCTTCAATTAATACAGGCTTGAACTGGAACCTTAACAGCATAAGCAGACTATGACACTATTACACATGCAGGGAAAGTCTATGAGTCAACGATATCATTGAACGACATCAATAAAAGGGTCAGCTAAAAACACTAATCCATTCAAAGTCATAAAACGTAGTAAAAACTAAAGAGGTTATAACAAAAAACATACATTGATTTTCCTATTTCCTAGAGCCTGCAGTGCATTCAGAAAGTATTTAAACCCCTTGACTATTTCCAAATTTTGTTAAGTTACAGCCTTATTCTAAAATGGATTAAATTGTTACCTTTTTTCTCATCAATCTACACACAATAGCCCATAATTATAAAGCAAAAATAGTTTTTTTAGAAATGTTTGCAAATGTATTTATTTAAAAACGGCAATATCACATAAGTATTCACATAAGTTTTCAGACCCTTTATTCAGTACATTGTTAAAGCACCTTTGGCAGTGATTACAGCCTCAAGTCTTCTTGGGTATGACGCCACAAGCTTGTCACGCCTGTATTTTGGGAGTTTCTCCCATTCTTCTCTGCAGATCCTCTCAAGCTCTG
This sequence comes from Oncorhynchus mykiss, assembly GCF_057628025.1. Taxonomy (NCBI): domain Eukaryota; kingdom Metazoa; phylum Chordata; class Actinopteri; order Salmoniformes; family Salmonidae; genus Oncorhynchus; species Oncorhynchus mykiss. The sequence goes on from NC_143026.1 coordinate 30,089,533, forward strand.
TCAAGTTGGATGGGGAGCGTCACTGCACAGCTATGTTCAGGTCTCTCCAGAGACGTTTTCTTTCTTTTAATTAAATGTTTAAAACATACAATACACTTGTAGTGAAGCCGCTCAACAACTACATCACATTAGTCATCTAACAGCCTCCCATCCAGAGCGACACACAGAAGCAACCAGGGTCAACACTCTGCTCAAGGGCACGTTGACGCCCTGCCCAAGAGCATGTCGTCAGATCTCCAACAAGGTCAAAAAAATGGGACCTGAACCAGTGATCCATCAGCCACCGGCCCAAGCTCCCAACTGCCAGCCCTCCAGAGATGTTAGATTGGGTTCAAGTCCGGGCTCTGGCTGGGCCACTCAAGGACATTCAGAGACTTGTCCAAAAGCCACTCCTGCGTTGTCTTGGCTGTGTGCTTAGGGTTGTTCTCCTGTTGGAAGGTGAACCTTCGCCCCAGTCTGAGGTCCTGAGCGCTCTAGAGCCGGTTTTCATCAAGGATCTCTGTACTTTGCTCCGTTCATCGTTCCCTCGATCCTGACTAGTCTCCCAGTCTGAAAAACATTCTCAAAGTATGATGCTATCACCCTCATGCGTCACCGTAGAGATGGTGCCAGGTTGGCATTCAGGCCAAAGAGCTCAATCTTAGTTTCAACAGACCAGAGAATCTTGTTTCTCATTGTCTGAGAGTCTTTAGGTGCCTTTTGGCAAACTCCAAGCAGGGTGTCATGTGCCTTTTACTGAGGAGTGGCTTCCACCTGGCCACTCTACCATAAAGGCCTGAATGGTGGAGTGCTGCAGAGATGGTTGTCCTTCTGGAAGGTTCTCCCATCTCCACAGAGGAACTCTGGAGCTCTGTCAGAGTGATGATTGGGTCCTTGGTCATCTCCCTGACCAAGGCCACTGTGTTCTTGAGGACCTTCAATGCTGCAGAACTTTTTTGGTACCCTTCCCCAGATCTGTGCCTCGACACAATCCTGTCTCGGGGCTCTATGGACAATTAATTCGACCTCAAGGCTTGGTATTGGCAATGTCAACAGTGAAACATTATTTAGACAGGTGTGTGCATTTCTAAATCATGACCAATCAATTGAATTTACTACAGGTGGACTCCAATCAAGTTGTGGAAACAACATCAAGGAGGATCTATGTAAACAGGATGCACCTGAGCTCAATTTCGAGTTCCATAGAAAAGGGTCTAAATACTTATGTAAATAAGGTATTTCTGTTTTGTTTTTTAAAATAAATTTGCTAAAATTTCTAAAAACCTGTTTTCGCTTTGTCATTATGGGGTATTGTGTGACGATTGTAGAGGAAAACAATAATGTAATAGACTTTTGAACAAGGATGTAACATAAAAAATTGTGGAAAAAGGGAAGCGGTCTGAATACTTTCTGAATGCACTGTATATCACTCCACTCTGCCTTTGATAAGGTATTCATAGATGTGATGATGACTAAACGCTGAAAGTAAAAGACTACAATAATCGTCCTCCTTATTTTTAGAGCAACCTGTTGGTAGGTTATAATTGCTGTCAGATATCAGGGACTTTCACACTGCCTATTACACGTCATGGAAGATTATCTTCATCTGGGGCCTGAAATGCACTGCCTCTTCCTCGCCAGCTCCCTCTCCCTATCCAGCTCCCTCTCTATCGCCAGCTCCCTCTCCCTCTCCAGCTCCCTCACCAGCTCCCTCTCTCTCGCCAGCTCCCTCTCCTTCTCCAGCTCCCTTGCCAGCTCCATCTCCATCGGCAGCTCCCTCACTCTCTCCAGCTCCCTCTCCCTCGCCAGCTCCCTCTCTCTCTCCAGCTCCCTCTCTCTCTCCAGCTCCCTCTCTCTCTCCAGCTCCCTCTCTCTCGCCAGCTCCCTCTCCCTCGCCAGCTCCCTCTCTCTCTCCAGCTCCCTCTCCCTCGCCAGCTCCCTCTCCCTCGCCAGCTCCCTCTCCCTCTCCTGCTCCCTCTCCCTCTCCCTCTCCAGCTCCCTCTCTCTCTCCAGCTCCCTCTCTCTTTCCAGCTCCCTCTCCCTCTCCAGCTCCCTCTCCCTCTCTCTCTCCAGCTCCCTCTCCCACTCCAGCTCCCTCTCTCTCCACCTCCCTCTCCCTCTCCAGCTTCCTCTCCCTCTCCAGCTCCCTCTCCAGCTCCCTCTCCCTCTCCTGCTCCCTCTCCAGCTCCCTCTCCCTCTCCAGCTCCCTCTCCCTCTCCTGCTCCCTCTCCAGCTCCCTCTCTCTCTCCAGCTCCCTCTCTCTCTCCAGCTCCCTATCTGGAGCTGTGAACCAACCAACAGTGTCAGAACTCTGACTGGCATCACAGACCTCTCAGGTCAACCTACTGAGTTAGCACACGCTAGAGGGTTAATACACTCTAAGAAGGGCTTGTTCTAGGGCTTTTCTACAGTCAAACTCGTTAGGGTTTTGGTACAAAGCAAAAAGCTTGTTGTTGCCTGCATGCAGCATGCGCCGTAATCACAATGTTTCATTTGGCATAATGTTGTGTTACTTCAACTGCATTTGGAACTGCTGCACACTCTCCAACATGTCAAGGAAAGAAAACTATAGTATTTTCCCAATGAACCGTCTTTAGACATTTCAATGTGTTATTGGTAAAATAACTACTGTGGAATATTCATATTCCATGTCAAGTAAATTGTCATGATCAGCATTCTGTTAACTTTTTTATTTTATTTTACTTTATTTAACTCTAGGCCTACACCCCTAAGTGATCCCAGAAATATTTGTAAACCCAACAATATTAATGAATAGCCTATATGAAAAATATTAAATGATTGTGACATACAATTTGGAAACCTTAAAGTCTTATCCAGTCATGATGTAGACCTACAGACAAAAGTCATGAGTCATCAGTCATGATGTAGACCTACAGACAAAAGTCATGAGTCATCAGTCATGATGTAGACCTACAGACAAAAGTCATGAGTCATCAGTCATGATGTAGGCCTACAGACAAAATTAAGATTGGCCCCAAAAGGTTGATCTTTAGAATAACATCCATTATAGCTGCATTGTAACAAGAGTATTGATTAATAACTATTTCAATTTCAATTCATTATAATCATGTATTCTTATGAATTAATGATGGTGATCACGTAATTTACAGATTAGGTTATTTGTGAAACATTATACTCAAAGAAAAGCCAGAACACTTGAGCATTGGGGCGCTTGTGTGTGTGTGTGTGAGGGTTGAGCCTTGGGACGCTTCTGTGTGGGTGTATGAGGGCTGTGACTAAATGTGTAGTGTTAGCAAATAGTGATCTCCCTAAGGATTAACATCAGGGCAGCGTAATGACCTAATGATCAGGCCACGTCCTCTATAATCCCGCTAATTGTTTTCACCAGGTTGAAGGATTTGGGAGCCGACCCTGCACCCAGCATTTACCTCCTGAAAAAAAAATCGTAAGGGAGGCGTTACAACCATTTTGTAGTCATGGTAGGATGAGCTAACATGTTGTAACATCCCTAGCCTACATATTTATTAGTCCAGAGCCTAGACCTATGTGCAGGGATTCATCATTTATGTCAGTGAGGACGTGAAGTAGGCTAAATAGGTAAAACTGTGGAAAAATGTAAGTGAAATGCTGACTGGGCTAGATGACTTTGAGTTGCAAATTATAACGCTACCTATAGGCCTACGACATATATTTATATACATATTATGTATATGTATTTTCGACGTTTTTTAGAGAGAAAAGTGTAATCTCGAGTAGCCTATTAGTTCGTCATCCTGCAGTGATAGCCTATATTGTCGATTCCACCAAAATACCCTGATACATTTATTCTCCTGTTAGGCTCTAACCTATGCCCGGATGATTGAGGTATTAGTCTCACGGGATAAATTTCATGATGATGCAAAATTCATTGTTTTTGCTGAAAATGTGTCACCCAATAACTGTTGCTGTGTGTAGGCCTATGTCTGATTAACCAAATTATTCTAAATTAAATGGCATTGATTCCTCTCCGTTAGGGTACTCGTTAAGATTTATGTTAATGCCGATACAAATCAAATAAATCAAATCAAATAGTTTTCGTCACATGCGCCGAACACAACAGGTGTAGTATACCTTACAGTGAAATGCTTACTTACAAGCCCTTTTAACCAATAATGCAGTTTTAAGAAAATACCTAAAACAATTAAAAATAAAAGTAAGAGATAAGAATAACAAATAATTCAAGAGCAGCAGTAAATATCAATAGCGGAGCTATATACAGGGGGCACCGGTGTCGATGTAATTGAGGTAATATGTACATGTAGGTAGGGGGATGCAAATAGTCTGGGTAGCCATTTGATTAGCTGTTCAGGAGTCTTATGGCTTGGGGGTAGAAGCTATTCAGGAGCCTCTTGGACCTAGACTTGGCGCTCCGGTACCGCTTGCAGTGCGGTAGCAGAGAGAACAGTCTATGACTAGCGAGGCCTGAGTCTGACAATTTTTAGGGCCTTCCTCTGACACCACCTGGTATAGAAGTCCTGGATGACAGGAAGCTTGGCCCCAGTGATGTACTGGGCCGTACGAGTTTAGTTATACGAGTTTAGTTATTAGATTATTTATGATTATTCAACAGCTGAACATGGCTGTTACTTTTCATATCAGAAAGCTGCTTTGCGAAGTTAAAAGCCCAGAAATAACAGGTTTGTCAAGAAGTTACTCTGTCTCGCAGAGATTTCTTTTGAAACAAGTGACCCGCAACAGACTGGAGACTCCTAAACCCATAGCCATAACATCAAACACTCTCTACTATTTACACCGCAGCAGGGCGAGCCGGCCGCTGCCCAGCAAAATGAGAGAAGGTTAATGCACACATGTCAGCGGTGGGGTGAACCGACGAGTACAAGGAAGAGAGAACACTGGTCGCCGGCGCTCTGCGATTTGTGCTGCTCCATTTAGATAACTTGCCTTTAAACATGGTAGTGGAGCGCCAGGCACCCAGCATAATCATTTGTTTACAGTGCGTGCGTTGATAGTCATTTTTTAGGGTGACGTTTAATCCAGACTCGAGGGGAGGTGTCTTGCAGAGCCCAGACAACCTGGCTCCACCGGCCATCTCTATAGGTTATATGGCTGTCTATTTGAGGAGACATGGTGTAAATCTCTTTAGCAATCTTTACTTTACACTCCCTGTGACACTCACCTGAAGGTAACTTAATGGTTTATGGCCAATCAAATGAACCACCTTTCTTTCCCTGTACCAAGAAGGACAACATGATACTGCATACTTGGAAGTTCATAATTTTTCAAACGTGTTGGGAGTTATTGATTTTTTAAGTTGGAGTATTCACTGCATAGCTGCTTCAAACTAATATTTATGGTTGTTATCTTGATAATATGGACATTAGCAAGCCAATTGATATTTCATTAGCAATGTATTGTCCATGAGCAAAGTTTATTAAAATTCATATAAGCCTAAACAAGCACAATCCGTTCCACGGGAATTTATTATGGACCAACAACTATTCGTTTGGAAATTTGGAGAGAAATGGTAACTTGTAAAATAGTTTTCTATTATTTAAACCACTATCTACAAAATTAGTCTCCCCATTCAAGTGTGATTAGACCAATCTCCACAGTAATATAATAAGTGAATATGTAAATAAATAAACTAAGAGTTAAATTAACATCTGCAAATGGCTCCACTTTAGGGCATAACATTGTTGTTGCTACATTATATCTCACCCTTGATGATAACTCTAGCACTCAAACACAAACACCACACATGAATAAAGCCAACCTGGACTCAGGGGTAGACATAACATAGTATTGTAAATCCGGGCCCTCTAATCAGTATGATATGTTATGTTTGGTATGGTATGTATTAATGTCCATCATCCATTTTGTATGATATGTTACGATTTACAAATGTAAGGAATTGCAATTCATACAATATGTTACAAATTTGCAAAACGTATGATATGTTCTGAATTCCAATTTGTTGTGGCTAATGTTAGCTAGGTGGAAAACGCTAACATTAGCTAGGTGGCTAACGTTAGCTAGGATAGGTTAGGTTTAAGGTTAGGGTAAGTATTTAGGTTAAGGTTAGGGTAATGGGAAGGGTTAGGTAACATGCAAAGTAGTCGCAAAGTAGATAAAAAAAAGTTGTAAGTAGTTAAAATGCTAAAGTTGTCTGTGATGAGATTTGAACACGCAACCATCAGGTTGTTGGACATTCACGTTATCCACCCACATAATCCCGAAGCCCCCCTACTTTCGTTTTTGCCATAAGTAACCTTCTGTCTCATGTTACCTTACCAATTGTAACATATCTTACTAATTGAGTGTCCCGGATTTACATTTACTATGTTACTTCTATGAGACCAGGCTGATAAAGCATGATCATTCAATTATGTTACTTTTAATGCTTGTCTCAAAAGTGTTGATCTCCTAACTCCTCCTAACTGCAACCGTCTTTATATTGTTGCACCATGGACAGAGAGAGGAACTTGAGTTAGTGTAATATTTACTGTTCACGTTTTATTGTTTATTTCACTTTTGTTTATCCATTTCACTTGCTTTGGCAATGTAAACATATGTTTCCCATGCCAATAAAGCCCCTTGAATTGAGAGAGAGAGAGAGAGAGAGAAGCCCCTTGAATAGAGAGAGAGAGAGAGAGAGAGAGAGAGAGAGAGAGAGAGAGAGAGAGAGAGAGAGAGAGAGAGAGAGAGAGAGAGAGAGAGAGAGAGAGAGAGAGAGAGAGAGAGAGAGAGAGAAAGAAGCCCCATTTCACCCAGTGCTCAGCAAAGTAGGTCTGTGCCACTCTTGATTAGGGATTGTTCTCAAAAGATGGTTTCAGACATGAGATAATGAGGTCCTGATAATGCGGGTCTCCTTTAAGTTTTTCCCATGAATCCGAGCTGTCGCCAGTTCACTAAACGACACTGTACATCGGCACCAAGCTACTCACTTCTAATTTGTTGCGCACAAAAGCTGATCCACCGCAAATCCCTACTAACAAACGAGGGGCAGGGAACAAATCATATAGGCCTAAAGTTCAATCTTCCTCATTTCTCGACTAATTAACTGGAATCCCACCTTATTCTTAATACAGTGACCAATTAATTTGCGATTTATGTCAAAGGTCCAAGGGGCCCAAGTAGGTCGCCAGGAACATTTGTGAAGGCCTGTGGCTTCACTATGGGCTATGGATCTTATTAGGCGGATGACCCTGGTGCGTAAAGGTTACAGGCTTTTTAGTGCCACGGTTTGAAACCTAAGATTTTTCCTAAACGGATTTTAATTGGTTGGTTGAATGGTTTGTGTGCATGTGTCTTGTATGTATCAGATCCATCCGAATACACACACTGACATTTTAGCACAGAACTGAATGTTTGCTTATCTGCACAACAGCACACAACTACAAAGGCCTGGGAACGTTACAGGTTTCACTATCAAATAGGAACAGGACAGGAGGCCTACAACAGGTGTTAACGTAGGCCCATAGTTGTATTTCCAATACATTTCTATCATTGTTTTAAATAGCCTATAGTGGCTTAAACTTATCTATCTTAAGGAATGTGCATGCTTGTAAGCACGTGGTGTTAATGCATGCTCGCAATTGTGTGCCCAGTATAACTTTTGAATGTATATTTTGTAATCACGTTGTTATTAACTCTTTAGGTGTGCATGACAACCAATGATATCACCATAACAGTTAACTTAAAATGCAGTCACATTTTTCCCCCAGCAAATCTTTTTTTCAACCTTTGCAACAGTTAATGGAGACCCTACCCCTCCTATTCTATTTGATGTTACAGTAGATGCTAGTCCAACCAGGTTCAGTTGACGTTCAAACACTCCCCCTCATTACACCAAAAATGCCTTTATGCAAAACATCTGCGGGAACTTCAATAAGGCAAAGCACAACTTCTGATCGTTCAGTTGTATTGTCTGCCTTTGTAAATATGGCCAGCCGCATGTTTCAAATGTCACAAGACTCTGACAACTTTAAATGTGGAAACACCAAGTAAAGATAGCCTATAATATGCAGGGAGCCAATGGAAAATCCGTCTGCAATGTGACTTTTATTAAAGTAATGTTCTATGACTTGAAACGAACAAATCATTAGGCCATTTTAGGATACAAACGAGAAAACAACCATTTTGATTGTAAAATAAATGGTGTTATTTATGGAAGAATTGTACGTGTTTAAACAGTTATGTTTGTCGTGGGGTGGATTGTTAGCATGAAGCATGCATGGACATATGGTCACTAAAGTGGTGTATGAATCTGACTTTAGGATCATGCCACTCAAATCCCCAAATCCCCAAATTGTACACGAGTCATGTCAGTGTTTGCACTAACATAGACCGAATTGTAAATTAAATGTAAACACATTCGATGGGCCTAGATAGGTATATTGTTAAATTATAACTTGTGAGTTGCTGTTTGTAAATGTCAAAAAATATTATAATCACAAGTGGAAGTAACTGTCGCTTAAATGACTGAAGATATGGCAAACACATAAACGAAAGCATGTAAAGACTGCTAGATAGTTTACGTTTTCAAAAGTTTTATAAGCACAGGAATTAACCCTGCATGCCAGCAGCGCTTCCCACACTTTAAAGCGCTTCCAGAACTGAAATCTATATGTGGCATAAGGTTCTGAGTTCCTTATAGAGATAGAGATATGAGTATAGGCGTGTAGCATATGCTTTCTTTTATTAGGCTTCTTCATTATTAGGATGAGCATAACGCTTTTATTAAAACCCATCATATATAGCATTTTTCAGTATTGAGTATTGAGTATTTTTCAGTATTGTGTATTGAACCACTGTTAGCCAATTTAGGCTATACAAATTCATAGATGTTGCTAAAATAGGAAGAATGAGAATATAAACGGTGAGAATATAAACGGTATGTTTGTTCTTGGGTGATATAGGCCTAACCTAAGGCGGGATGCCCAGAGGAATTACCAATAAACATTCAGAAGGCATTATGGCTGAATAGTTTGGAGAGGAATCTATCCAAATCACAGAGGAGCAAGGGATGGATTCAATTGACCGCACTCAACCGTTTTAGTTCGCCGTGTATAGTTTAGATTGTTGTTCCCGCTGCTGACAAACCCGTTAATTCACCTAGTAGCAGAGGCAAGGGAACTGGCAGGCAACTTCCAAAACATTTGGATTTCAACCGCAAACTCTCTACTCAAAATCACGTCTAGCCAATCATGTCCCTACATTATTTTTTTAAATGATAAATATCCTAAATGAATCACGTGTGTTGGAGCCTATATCCTTTACGGTTGGTGGGTGTTGGGGAGAGAGAGCCCCACTGCAAACGGTTGAATGCGCAATGAACACTAAAACTCACACTAAAAGCACGAGATGTAAGCCTATAGGTTTTCACCCTTGTTTCTGGTGAAGCTTTGAAACGTTAAAAACATAAACGACTTGCTTCACAGCATGTTTTTCCAACAGGTAATTTAGTTATTTACAATTAGCCTACTACACTCTAAATAAAAAAATAACTAAAACTTGTTGAAATGAATTAACTTTTTCCTCCAAAATGTGTTTATGCTATTAGATAAAAATATTGTGTTATTAAATGTTTCATAGACTCTCTAGTTCAGCCTTTCATTTGGTGAGGACTTCGTCAATATTTCCCTTTTATCGATTTTGAAGCGCGGTGATGTAGGTAAGCTACATGTTAGGCTATATCAGAAAAATAAACATCGTGGTGATTCCCACTTTTTTAAATGAAATAAAATAGACAGTTGAATTGTATAAAAACACAAATTTGGGACACATTTGATGTAAGATTGCGTCTATTTCTCTAGGGAAAAACATATCATGTCTTAAAATTACTCTACAGCTCACCATTACTCATTTTGTGTCATAACATAGTTAATCAACCATTTCATCTTATAATACATTTGAAAATATCTTACACTTGAGCCTGTCACCAAATAATTTCTAACATACTCATAAATCAGAAAGTTAAACCACAGTATTCATTCTAGAATACAATATTCTTCAATCCACATAGTTTCCTAACAATTACAAAAAAGTGTATCCTTCATATTGTCATCCATTTGGCCTTGCTTGGATGATATCCAACAGCACATATTCCAAAGAACTCTGCTCTGCTGTACACCTCAAATAAATCACACTTTTCAGACCAAAAAACAACAGCTATTGTAGCCATTTGAGTTCATCCAGTTGCCCCTGAAGCCCATGTTGAATGAGATGGATTAAGGGGCTCAGCCCAACAGCCTGGGGAGCTACAGGAGAATCCTCCTCATAATGAAGCAGAAAAACCCTCTGAGAAGGTATGCATAGTGCACCGGAGACATGGACCGCTAGACTCAACCCAAAGCTCCTGGACGGCTAGACTCAACCCAAAGCTCCTGGACGGCTAGACTCAACCCAAAGCTCCTGGACGGCTAGATTCAATCCAAAGCTCCTGGACGGCTAGACTCAACCCAAAGCTCCTGGACGGCTAGACTCAACCCAAAGCTCCTGGGGGGGATGACAAAGTCCTCTCCACAACCTTTTAAGGCTGTCAAGATATTGGGTTCTAGATTTTTTAAAAAAACAATAATCATGTTAGTAAGTGATTACTGAATACATGAGTTAGTAAAAGAGCTGTCTGGAATATGCAGCTGAATACAGAATGGTGTCTTTCAGACTGGTGTTTCGGGAGGGAAATTGTGACCACTAGGATGCATGTTTAAGGCACTGGATTGGATTTAATGCTCAGCAATGTACTTGATATCTACCCAACGACAGGGAGAGAACTCAATACTCAAGTAAATATTCATTACTCAGAATGGTTGATTCCAGAGCATGAAGACCTATTCTACTGTATTCAAGCCATCCATGGAAATCCGCTATAGTCCCCTTAGCCCCTCAGACTACATGGTACTTGCCTTTCTGCCTATGGTTTTCCATTTCAAAGGTCTCTATCTCCATGTAAATTCCAAAACAATGTAATACAATCTGACCCCATTGCACATTTTCCAGAACTATGAGGGGGGGTCCAGCGTTTTGACATGAGCCACACTCTTATCCCACTTAACCTGTTGAGAGTACCCACCCTAACCCAATCCTAAGATTATTTCTGTAGGATTGCAAGCTTTATGCCGTCCTCAACCTAAAGACAGAGAGTCTTGGTTAAATATTCAATGGAAGGGCCCTGTAGGGTCCAGAGGTACTATAAAGCCACACAATCAAGTACTATGCCTATTGCCAAGGCAGAGAACTAAATGGACAGAAGATATCCCCATTAGGCCTTCCTTGTCCCATGCAGCAGGGAACCATACTCAAAAACAATGCACTCCCCATCAACAAAAAAAACAGTCTGTGAAAAATGTTCCTCTTGTTCCTCTTGTCTAGAAACATAGTTGTATATTCTTTACAAGCCCAAGGGCTTATATGAAAACCACACCGCAAACAAACTATATACAATACATACGTACAAAAATAGAAAAGGTTTGTTAGAACAGATAACACATCCTACTACTTATAAATGTATAAATTAATTGATCAGTAATAGAAACCTGTGGTGAAAAATAGATATTATTTCTAAAGCGGGCAAATGACCTGCGGATTGCTGTCTTTTATACACTCTCTAATTGTGTATTGTTTGTAATACTGAATGTGATTCTATCAACAAGAGCAACCTTTTCAGAAGAAAGATCTGAGTTTTGACCAATTGCTGATGAGTGGTGGCAAATAAGACAAAATAAGGTGTTTCACATGAATGGCCCACATCTGAGTCATTTACCACTGGAATGTACTGCACAGCTACAGGGAGTATAGCCTACTAACATACTAATGTACTGCACAGCTACAGGGAGTATAGCCTACTAACATACTAATGTACTGCACAGCTACAGGGAGTATAGCCTACTAACATACTAATGTACTGCACAGCTACAGGGAGTATAGCCTACTAACATACTAATGTACTGCACAGCTACAGGGAGTATAGCCTACTAACATACTAATGTACTGCACAGCTACAGGGAGTATAGCCTACTAACATACTAATGTACTGCACAGCTACAGACATGAATCAATTTGAAAAAAGTGATATTACTTACACCTTTGGGGTAAATAATACATGTTTTTATTTTTTTATTTTACCAGGCAAGTCAGTTAAGAACAAATTCTTATTTTCAATGACGGCCTGGGAACAGTGGGTTAACTGCCTGTTCAGGGGCAGAACGACAGATTTGTACCTTGTCAGCTCGGGGGTTTGAACTCACAACCTTCCGGTTACTAGTCCAACGCTCTAACCACTAGGCTACCCTGCCGCCCCATGTTAACTATGTTGTCATTGCAATACCTAAAGAACAGTTACGACAACTGTATATCGACACATATTAATTTCAAGCATTGCACAACTTAATTGACTAAACTTGTCCCTATCATGTGAAGTTGTGTCTAAATGTTCCAAAAGAACAACAACATTGCCTTTACTCAACCCTGCACCTTAGAGGAATGGAATCACTGGTTACTTTAATAATGGAACACTAGTTACTTTGATAATGTTTACATACTGTTTTACTAATTTCATATGTATATACTGTACTCTACTGTATTTTAGTCAATGCCACTCCAACATTGCTCATCCTAATATGTATATATTTCTTAATTCCATTATTTTACTTTTAGATTAGTGTGTATTGTTGTGAATTGTTAGATATTAATTAACCGTTGGAGCTAGGAACACAAGCATTTCACTACACCTGCAATAACATCTGCTAAAAATGTGTATGTGACCAATAAAATGTGATTTGATTTGATTTGACATACTCCATTCTCAGGTAGTGCCATAAAGTCTCATCCCATTTATCATTTACAATCTGCAAATAAAGACGGAAGCAAAAATGAAACACGGGACCTCCATAATCAATTCTCAGAAAGACTAAAAAGTTTGACTTAATAAACATACAAACAATATACATTACATTAATCCAGTGAGCTATAGCTTTAGTCTCTGTCGGTATTACTAACTTATATCCAGTCTTTAGTTTTTCTGACTGTACAGATCACCTAGGGAAAGGACAGTGTGTATCAAGTGAGAGAAAACACTACTTGATAGTTTATGGGCATTGTACCAACAAAACTTCTGGTTTTGTCCAGCATAGATAACATTAATTATAAACATTGATAAATAGATATACATGATTCATTGACTCGTCTCTCTAAACAAAAACAGTTATTTTCTCTAAAGATTATTTCTTAAAACAACATTGTCTATGCCTATACTATAACAAACACACTATTGATAAACAGTAGGGCATATAAACAAGTCACCTTTGTATTTAACAGGCCCAAACTACTTAGTATCCCTACAGTCTACTACACAGACTGGAAACAAACAGAATGGGATTTCGGAGCCTATTAAACAAATATATAACTTTTTGATTGTGATATACATTATCACTCTAGATATGAAAAGATTGACAACACCACCTCATCAATCAGTTGTGTTAGGTATGCATTTGTATTGACACTTGGGAGTCCCTAATAGCCCTAACCCTGTAAAACTTTATATAGTGTATTGACCGCTCTCTCAGGGCTGCTTAGCTAATTAAGCCTGGTGGCCACAAAGAATGAAAGGGTGCCGCTCTGTCAACAATGCTTCCTATTTGGTGACATCTTACACTAAATTGAAATGTGCTGCTAATAGGGGTGAGTGACCTCTTAAGGACTGGACCCTTTTTTTCAATTTTCGTTAAAATGACATAGCCAAATCTAACTGCCTGTAGCTCAGGACCTGAAGCAAGGATATGCACATTCTTGATACCATTTGAAAGGAAACACTTTGAAGTTTGTGGAAATGTGAAATGAATGTAGGAGAATATAACACATTAGATCTGGCATAAGATAATACAAAGAAAAAAACGTGTTTTTTTCCGATCATCTTTGAAATACAAGAGAAATGTCACAATTTATTATTCCAGGTTATGCACAATTTCAATTTTGACCACTACATGGCAGCAGTGTATGTGCAAAGTTTTAGACTGATCCAATGAATCATTGTATTTCTATTAAAAATGTTGTATCAAGTCTGCCCAAATATGCCTAATTGGTTTATTGATACATTTTCAAGTTCATAACTGTGCACTCTCCTCAAACAACAACATGGTATTATTTCACTGTAATAGCTACTGTAAATTGGACAGTGTAATTAGATTAACAAGAATGTAAGCTTTCTGTAAATATCAGATATGTCTATGTCCTGGGAAATGTTCTTGTTACTTACAACCTCATGCTAATCACATTAGCCTACGTTAGCTCAACCATCCCGCAGGGGGGACTCTGATCCTGTAGAGGATATAGAAGAATAAGCATGTAATCGGCACAGGCCTGACCTCACAAACACAAAGAGGACTATAGACCTACTGTATGTGCCCTTTTAATAAGTGAACAGCATGTTCAGGCTAAGATGACTGGAGGGAAGAGTTTGCCATAGCTTAGTAACCATAGGCCTATAGTTTGATCAATGCTGAATTTGTATTTAGGCCTATTGTGTCAGCAGTTATCTCATTAGTTAGTCCAGCAAATATCAATAAATATTGACACCTTACAATACACAATATATGCTGCCCTCCCCTAATTAGTCATAGAGACACAAAGGATAGCTTGGGGACAGTTTCCCTGCTCTGACATAGCGGCTGACAAAAGAGAGCACACAGGGTGTCACTCCATTGACAATAACTAAGCTACACTCACATATAAAGTCTGGAGAACTGGACAGTGAAACTGCAAACTGGTTGTCCCTAATGATTGCATTCAAATGTTAAAGATTAACTTCATAAATACAACACAAGGAAACTATTTACAAACTTAAAATGAGGATAACCCTACACTGTTGCAGAAATCTGTCATGTATACAGTCATTTTAGGTATCATCAACAGTCAAACATTCTGAAACGTTTTACTGCAGCATACTGTAGATGATGGTGAATTGTGGGAATATTGCTGGATTTCAAATGGTACTGTAATTCAACCCCACAGAAGACAGTACCGTACCCTATCTTTAGAGCGCCAAACACCTATTGACCACTAGTGGGTGCATGGTATTGTTGTTTCTGGCTCATTAACATCTTTTGTGGCACACCTTGTAAGAGGCTATATTTGTTGCACCAATTTATCTCTTCTGTGGTTATAGTGCACCATCAACTAAAATGTATAGGGGACAGGATGTGGCAGCAAATCTTTAAATGGTTTAACATTTTGCCATGTCCTTTTGGTCTGTTTTGCCCTGTAGTTGTCGTCAGTTTGGAAGCCTTTTGTTTAGGCCTCTAAGAAGTGCAAGTGATATAAAACACCAAATATGAATTAATGTGCTGTAATGTGTAAACACTTTACCTAGCAGCCAACCTGCTTGCACCAATCCCTTTCCATACCCAATTCTGATTACAGTAGCATTTACTTTTTTTTACAGTATAATACAGTCAATTTTATGGTATTGTACTGTGTGTCATTACACAGTGGTTGCTTTGATACTGTATGTATTATACAGCGGGTGTACTGTAATGTAAAATACATAACTGTACTTGCCACTGAGCTGCCTGTAAATTACTGTCAAATTCATGGCAGTCCCTTTACATTGTAGGGACAACAACTCTCCTGTCACCAGGAGCTGGTAAGACTACTGGGTATTCAGACACGCAATACACTATGCCTCATGCAACTAACTACCCATGCACTCATACCATCAAATAGTCTACTCAAAGGACCATGTCACCAGCATCTGTCTTATATTGCTCAGTCAAATTGACAGTATAAATAGGTGCGTTTCCCCACTAACAATCGTTTGGTTAAAGGATAAAGAACTTTCGTGAAATAATGGATAGTACTAGTTCAAAATCTAGCTCAGAAGATTGGCAAGTCCCTATAGTTCAACCTTGTAGGACTACGATTGGATGGGATGTTATTTGGTCAATATGGCTGACCACTGCCACTCCCTCTGTAGTTTACTTGTAAATGAATACTTAAATATTTGGCTGGTGCAGCTGTCTAGACTTTCGCTTAATGTGCTTAATGTCCCTTGAATGACCAGATAAAACCAACCTATAAATGATCCAATATCACCAACATATTATCACCACCAACAACGTTTTTAGTGGGTTTTGTTTTCGAAATATCGTTATATCAGTGTGTGTGTGTGTGTGTGTGTGTGTGTGTGTGTTCGAGAGAGTTTTATTCACGCTTTATTCATGTTAACCTGCCTTAAAGTGTGTAAAGCAATATTATCCACAGACAAAACCACACACTACCGGCGCCATGCATTCAGCACACGGAATGTCCCTGTCATCTCTTCACATTCAAGGTAAAATGAATACTGCAATTTCGGAGAGTTAATGTCGAGTGATGCTTAATGATGACAAAATTGGCTATCAAACGCATCACTGTAGGCCAATGTGACAGATTGAATCAACAAGACATATTATATGCAATGAAGTGTCAGCAAACATGAACATGATCGTTTATGTAACGTATTGTCATATTATTAACATGCTAACTGGACATCGGGTCATCGCGCGACAACCGGTCAAAATTCACTATAATATTTCACGAATATGGTGCTGATAATGGTAGCTTGTCGTGTTGCTCAAGCATTCCTCTCCGGTGTTGTAGATCGCTACAACAAAGAACAACGGACAACGGACGATTTCTGTTCATCAAATCAATTCCAAATGATCAAATCAGTGACGATAAATGATGTATATTCATTCACTCCATATAGCCTAAATTAAGCGTCCACGACTTCGCACAAACATTTTGTCAGTCAATATTTTGATGACGGGGCCAACCCTGCCGCTCTGACTGCACACGAGACAGTAAGTACTATCTTACGGACAAAGCAACTGAGACTGGCTACTTTTCATTTGCAGGGTCCCACAGACCGAGTGATCGCACTAGTTCTAATGATGTTGACATATTCACACAATATTGACTGAGGCAGTGGTTTTTCACAGCAGCATTTGAGTTTCCAAACACCTTTTTATAAGTCTGAAGTCTGTCCCCTCCACCCGACCTGTTAAAACCACGCCTACGAAGCCACACAATTGGTCCAAAAGCGTGAAAGAGCCAATCAACAGAGCCCAGCTTCTCGTAACATGCAACACATCCATACAGTTTGAAGCCTATGGGGCACAGAAGCGCTAGGAATATCTTGGTGCTGGGACCTTACCACCTCTCTGCCGTCAAACGACTCCTTTCTCTGCATAAGTCTTTACTGAAATGTGTGTGTGCGTGAAAGAGAGACGAAGAAATAGTGTGCGTGCGTGTGAGGGTGCATGTCTGGAACAAGTAAAGACAGAGGAATTATTCCGCGCTATCGAAATATTTCAACACATCGCTTTTACAGGAGGACTGACGCCAATGAAAGCGAATTCATTTGAAGAGGAATGCCGATGTTGTAGCCTAGACAACAGCAAGAAAATAAGGCAGCAGTCAATTAAAGCGTAGTTACTCACCCGTGTTGGTTTAATTCGAAAATTGTTCGCAAGACAACGCATAGCAAAGTGCTCAACGCCCGTCAATCTCGGAAGATAATCTTTATCTCAACACAATTGAAGACTAATGGAGTGCATTTGTTCATTTCTCATTGCAGACACTTTGTTGGAACTCATAGAACGACAGTAAAGATAATTCATACCATCCAGCCGAACACAAGTGGATGCTTATTTCTGCAGTGGTGACAGTGGACTTCTCAAGACTTCTCAATTTGAGACAGTTTTGCTCGTCAAGAAATCTGCATAGACTGACTATAGTATTCAACTAAATAAATCCATATATTTGGTACCTGCCTGGACTTGGATGAGCTTCCTGATGAGAGATCCAGTCATACAAGGAACGAGTATGGCATACCATCCGTTTTTACCTCACCGGGGTCCGGAATTTGCCATGAGTGCAATGTTGGGTCACCATCCTCCATTTTTCCCGGCCCTGGCGCTACCTCACAACGGCTCCCTCTCTCTCCCGGGCGCCCTGGGGAAGCCTATCATGGACCAGCTGATGGGCGCCGCCGAGTCCGGCCTCCACTTCTCCTCGCTGGGGCACCAGGCAGCCGCAGCCCATCTGAGGCCTCTGAAGACTCTGGAGCCTGAAGAAGAGGTCGAAGACGATCCGAAAGTTCACCTGGAAGCGAAGGAACTTTGGGAAACGTTCCACAAGCGAGGCACTGAAATGGTTATCACGAAATCCGGAAGGTGAGCTCAACTTTGATGTGTTCGAATAAGACATATTTGTGTTCTGCAGTCGAAATACATCAGTATGCATCTTGTTATTATGAAGATCATTCTGATCAACAATACTATGGCATGCCTCTCGAGTGAATTGATTTAATGATGGGTGCTTGGAACTGGACCTCCGCGAATGGTGGCCAACGTTTTGATTTCAAACTAGGGTGGTTATAGGCTACGTGTAGGCTACTGAATAGAATAGCCTAACTTTGTCCTATCGACAGAATCTGTATGGCCACATTGCATGGTCATGTAATCTCAACACGAGATAAAATAAAACCCAACCCAAACTATAAAAATATACAACACATAAGGCTGTTACATTTTAACTTCTTATGACACAATACAACTGTGAGCATTTCTAAAATGTACTCTACAAAACATTTTGTCCACGTTTGTAAATCTAAAATCAGCCCACAATACTAGGCTATGAAACGGAAACATGTATGTCTATATGCCTATTATACCAAAGTGTAATAACAAAATGTTATTATCACAACAAACAAATAGTAGGCCGTACAAATACATTTACACAATGCATGCTGTACATATTATGCGATTTAAAAAAAATATTTCTAGGTGGCAGATATTTGTGGGTGTTTTATGTTCTCGCACAGCCTCTGTTAGATTAATAATTTCTTCATGCACTAAATCGTATGGCTGACGCATATACGTAAAGGCATACAAGTAAATGTAAAATGTGTCATATTTGAGTATTCGCAGTGTTACATTTTCATTATCATAACCAGTATAATAGCAATGTAAAGATAGCTGCTCCATATGTATGTATGAACATAGGATAACAATATTCAGTCACAGTGTAAGGGAGGCCAGTCCACTGTTTTTAAGTGATTTTCTCATTCAATTTTACAGGCGAATGTTCCCTCCGTTTAAAGTGAGATGCACAGGCTTGGACAAGAAAGCAAAGTACATTCTGTTGATGGATATTGTTGCAGCCGATGACTGCAGGTATAAATTTCACAACTCGCGTTGGATGGTGGCAGGGAAGGCCGACCCCGAAATGCCAAAGAGGATGTACATTCACCCGGACAGTCCGGCTACTGGCGAGCAGTGGATGTCAAAAGTCGTCAATTTTCACAAACTCAAGCTAACGAATAACATCTCCGACAAGCATGGATTTGTAAGTTCATCTAATGTATGTTTTTTTCTTATTTGCATGCTTCTCGACATTTTTAGCATGTATTATTGTTATCATGATTGTTATTAGTATTATCAGAGGTATTATTATTAGTAGCCTAATATTAATAAGCCCGTTAACGTTGCCTCTCTGTGGTCATATGGAGTCGAGGGCTGAAAAGGCTTCACCAAAATATTCAGGCCTAATTTCAATTGAATAGGTTTGTGTCCATCATGAATGAGGTTTTAATATTTTCACTGCAACATGTTTCTCCAACTTTTTCCCCAACTGCTTCGGCCTATATAAATGAGAACTTTCCAATACAGTCCATTGCATCAATTAGGCTAGGCCTGAACTACGATTGAGTAAGCTACAAAAATGGCTAATCTTCATCAAAAGTTAGAAATCCGTGTGTGCTTATCTTTTTTTAAATCCAGAATTCTTTCCTGTTCCAGACCATCCTGAATTCCATGCATAAATATCAGCCCAGATTTCACATCGTGAGAGCCAACGACATTCTCAAACTGCCCTATAGCACGTTCAGGACTTACGTTTTCCCAGAAACGGATTTCATTGCTGTAACTGCCTATCAAAATGACAAGGTAGGCAGAAACACACTTTATTCGTTTATTTTCATGAAATTGTTGGATATTTATTTTTCATCCATTTTTAGTCAAACAGTTTATATAGCCAATGCTAGCACTGCGCTATTTGCCATCATAAAATATGAAAGATTTGTTTAATCTTGTTTGAGTGTTGGGCTTACAAGCTATCGTGTTAGATAAATGTAAACCTCATCTCATGCCGTGTTTCCTACTAAAGCAATTGGGTCAGAATTCTCAGGAATGTATGTAATACATAATACTTCATTATATTTAATCACATGGAAAGGATTTGGCAACGACCCAGACTGTGTGTGTGTGTGTGTGTGTGTGTGCGTGTGCGTGTGTGTGCGTGTGCGTGTGCGTGTGTGTGTGTGTGTGTGTGTGTGTGTGTGTGTGTGTGTGTTTGCGAGACATTCAGAGAATGGGGGAGGTAGAGTGTGAGAAAGAGAAAGAGAGGGGAACAGAATGTGCAGTTACTCAGAGAAAAGAGCATTTTGATTTTAACAGGCTGCGCTGGTGGTAACATTTAATTCCACATGTGATACACCGCTAATCAAAATCATCTCTTATGTTGGCTCTTTGATATAAGGGAGAAATGTTAGCTAAATGTTACCTCTGGGCACTTGGGTCAAGCAAAAATGCAGTTAATGTTTGGCAGCCACATGAGTTGAGGAATATTGTCAATCGTGCCAAAATGTGCACTTGGGAGGGGTGGAAAGCGAGAGGAAGTGAGTGGGGGGAAATAATGTGCTCTGCGAGGTTGACATTCAGTATGCATTGCACGTGTGTGTGTGTGTGTGTGTGTGTGTGTGTGTGTGTGTGTGTGTGTGTGTGTGTGTGTGTGTGTGTGTGTGTGTGTGTGTGTGTGTGTGTGTGTGTGGAAAATAAAATGGTCTCTAGTAGCATCAACAAATTTCCAACCATTCAGATGGTGGCTCAAATATGCAATTTCAAAAAAAAAAAATGATTGCACTGAGATGCAGCAACAATTAAGGTTAACTGTTGAACTTTAAGAATAGAAATCGAGGATAAATGTCACTAAATTTACCCACTTCTACAAACATTTATTATCAATTTAATTAGGCAAGTCAGTTAAGAACAAATGCTTATTTACAATGATGGCCTAGTGGGTTAACTGCCTTGTTCAGGGGCAGAACGACAGATTTGACCTTGTCAGCTAGGGGATTCGATTTCGTAACCTTTCGGTTACTGGCCCAACGCTCTAACCACTAGGCTACCGGCAGCTACCTACAAATATTTATAACTTTGATTTATTTCAGATTACACAATTGAAAATCGACCATAATCCCTTTGCCAAAGGATTCCGTGACACTGGCAATGGAAGACGAGAGAAGAGGTAAGGAGAAGTTTAAACTATTCCCTAACTGCGCAACAAACATTTTACGATTTCTGATGTCAGATTCTATAGAAGCAATGGCTGACAGTAATCTTCGTGAATTCCAAAAAGCGGTACGACTGTCTTTGCAATTGCACAACCCCTTCAACCTAAAAGTATGCTATGTAGTTCACGTTTTATTAATGATTTGGCAGAGGTAATAGACATAGCTTATCATGTTGTATTTACATTGTTATGGTTCTACGAGTGCAGAGGTCTACAGAGCAAAATACAATTTTGAAACTCCTACTTTAGAAATAGTGTGGAGTTATTGATAGTTAGCTCTTCAAAAGCTTTTCTTTACCGTTTTGACAACATAATACAAGAAAATGGTTTGGGTGGTGGGTTATTAGTGGTCTACAGTGGGTTTGAATAGCTTGATTTATTCGAACAGATATATATATTGATTTATAAAATGCATCTGGATAATCTGCACTCAAAATGAATTGCAGGCCTGTGAATTTGCCTATACGCAAAGACTGTACATAGCAAGCCATGTCCTATGCCTTGAATAAATGATCCGTTTTCTTATAGATAGTTTTTTTATTACAAAATAATAGTAGTGATGACCAATAACCTGTCTGTATAATGTAGGAAACAGCTGGCCCTGCAGTCAATTCGCTCATATGAGGAGCAGCAGAAAAAAGAGAACGGAACGTCCGACGACTCCTCCGGCGAGCAGGCTTCATTAAAATGTTTCGACCAGGCCTCGTCTCCCGCAGTGTCTACCGTGGGGCCTCCCAACCTGAAAGGTAATGGAGCCCACAGCCTCTGCTTGGGTTAAGATTCAGAACTAGGCCTACACGTTCCGCATCTCACAGACCCACATAGTATAGACACCTACATTAACCTTTGCTTGTAAAAAAAAAAAAGTGTGCTGTGAAATATTTTCCAATTTGCTACATTTTGGATTTAGTTTGAATTCAGTTGGATGTCTTTGTATATCAGTAGACCTATTGTGTTGAATAATTGCACGACAAATTATATAATTTTGTCCAGCACCAACAATAAAATACAAACTATGTAGCCTAACTTTTATGTAGGCTCATTCTTGTAATTCCCATTCACATGATGGGTCTCTCGTGCTAAGCATTTAGCAATAAAATGAATCATACATCTGCCAGAATGATATACTGGATATAAATATATATATATATTTTTTTTTGTATAAAATAAACTTTCGAGATGTAGGCGTAGTCAGTTATCTGAATGACAAAAATCGTTAGAATTGTGAAAACATGACATCGGTTAAAATGAGGAAAATTTGAAGGACTTGATCATATGCTGAAGGTTCATTTAAAAATAAAAATACATCTGTAGCCTATGGATTTCAATGTATCTCAATACATTATGAACACTAGCCTACGTAGCCTAAAGCATTAGGCCTAGTCCTTTTTACCATGATTAGCGTACAGTAGTATCCTACAGATAATTACATCTCATTGACAGCACAAATTACGATCCTCCAAACGAGCATGGATTCAAATCTTGGCATATTTATTTATATGAGATATAATTTTGACGATACTGATTGTATATCTAGTTGTACATTTTTATTTTCATTTTTTATTAATATTGCATCGAAAGTCATGAAGAAAATTTAATAAAGTTGGCTATATGAGAATTTAGGAGAATAAAACCAAAAACTAAATTAATCCTGATTAACTTTGATCATAATTTCTCATGTATCACTAACTTTTGACTCATTCCTGATAGATTTCTGTGAGAGTGATGAAGACAGCGACGATGAAAGCAATGGAAACCTAAAGGATGGGCCGGACTCCAGTAAGATCTCAACCACTACGGAGGATGGGAAGGATCGTGAGGCAAGCCAGACTAAAGGCCATCAATTTGGTGGCAGTGATTCTAACGGCCGGTCTCGGGAAAGCGCCCGGAGGACTGAGAAAAGCCAAGCGGACTCACGACAGAGCCCCATCACGGTGATCTCCAGCACGACTCGGTCCGGAGAAGACTTCAAGAGTCCAAGCCGGGACCAGCCCAACGCGGACGAGTGCAGGTCTATAAGCAAGGAGAACTATATGCCTTTGACTGTTCAAACTGACAGCAGTCCGCACTTAAGCCAGAGTCACATGCATCATTTTGGATTTCCACCGGGTTTCGCGGGACAGCAGTTTTTCAATCACTTGGGGGGGGCGCATCCCTTTCTTTTGCACCCCAGTCAGTTCAACATGGGAGGCGCGTTCTCGAATATGGCCGCGGGCATGGGCCCCTTACTGGCAGCGGTGTCCTCTGCAGGGGTTAGTACCATGGACACGGCCAGTATGGCGTCACCCTCGCAAAGCCTGACGGGAGCTCATGGACTGCCTTTTCATCTGCAGCAACATGTCTTGGCATCACAGGTAAAACCAGTTTTTATTACCACCAGCAGTACATTAATGCCTGTGTAAAACACATGCTATGTGCTCCTGAGTTTTTCGTTACATTTTGACGCATATACTGGACTGTGTAGCCTATTTCATCTTAGGTGTCCTTGTCACCATTACTTTATGTGGAAATGTCAACATGGTGTAGAAGAACAAATAGTATAATTTCCATTTCGTTTTAATAGCCTAGTTTATTCCTTATAGTGTTCAAAACCACAACAGGGCGAGCATAGCCTATTGTAGACAGTCGTGTTATAGCCTAAATAATAACCGAATATGTTTTATAGGGACTCAAGTTTGATTTAGATTTTAGGAAGGTGTGGATATTATTTGTCTCAATTGTTTACAGCATATGTTGGGATTTAGGCAGAGACCACCTAGGCGTTACAACAAAAGTTTTAGGCTAGTGTTGATTTGAACTCATTAATTAAGTCTGTGTTTTAGAGGAACATGGCGAATGAGATGTGCTTAGTTCTTCACTGGTTCGGGGAGTGAAAACAACTTCTCCTAAATACATAACAGATTTGCTGTTTCCATCTAGTTTCAAAACACATGTGTTGCAGAAATAGTTCCTTTTAAATTGCTATTTTATGAGCAACATCATATATAAAGAATGTTTATTTGGATTCACAATTCATTAACTATTTGCAAAGCTACACAAAACCCGATATCACATAGTGGTGGGTCTAGATATCACTTAACACAAAAAAAAAAATCGAAATATTTTGTCAATTTGATTCTCGGAATGTTTTCATGGTTTTACACGTGGATAGCGTTATATATTCCATATTTAAGGCTAAATTCAAGAAAATGTATTGGTAATGGGTTTACACCCATCTATGTATAAAATCAGTACGCATAGACACAGAAAAGCATCATCATGAAAATCGCTTTATGAGAAAAGTGAAAGGAGGCTTACACAGCCACGTAACATTTCCCGTGAAGCTCACGTGTCTGCTGGATTCATTATTCACACTCAGTCACTACATGACCTCAATTCAATATATAGGCCTACATAGACAGTGTACATTGTGAACAATTTAAATGTAGCATATTTTTCCTGTTTTGCTGTGTTATTATGGTGACTAGCGCCTGTTAAATTTGTGCATAGTTCTATTCATATCATTCCCCTCCTCTCTCCCCAGGGCCTGGCCATGTCTCCATTTGGGGGCCTGTTCCCTTACCCTTACACGTACATGGCAGCAGCCGCGGCAGCCAACTCCGCAGCCTCCTCTGTTCACCGACACCCCTTCCTGAACGCAGTGCGCCCCCGCCTCAGGTACAGCCCTTACTCCATCCCTATGAGCGTTCCGGACAGCAGTCTGCTCACCACAGCCATCCCCTCCATGGCGAGCAGTGCGGCGGAGCTGAAAGGGGACGGCATGGCCACGAGCCCCGTCTCCGCCACCCTGGACTCCACCTCGGAGGTCACCAGCAGGTCATCCGGCTCGGTCTCCCTGTCCCCAAAAACTTGCTCTGGGAAAGATTCCATTAACGAGTTGCAGAGCATTCAGCGTTTAGTCAGCGGACTTGATTCCATACAGGACAGGTCACGAAGCGTGTCCCCATAGATTTTAATGTTGTTGTTTTTGTTGTTGTTGTGATGATCATATAAGGACGACGAGGATGAGTATGACGACACCCTTCTAGCGAATGCGGGTTTAGAAAACTGACCTATTGAACAGTTTAGATTTTGAAATGCACTTTGGTTAAATACACATCTCATATGTATATTTCTCTTTTGTTAAATTAAACAACACTTTTGAATTTTTCCTGTTATTTGAATACCATACAAGTATTGAAACTGAAAGGTTGGCATGGATAATACTCACAGATCTTTGATAAGTTGCTGCTGTGTGATGTCCTTACGTCGAGTTACTGAGGTAACGAAATTTGTTTGATTTAATGTGCACTCTGAATTGGTTATAATTATTTGAATTCACTTCTCTTTATCTTATAAAGACTGCTGTGTTTGATGTATTAACTGCATAACTATTTGAAGCATATCATTATGCTTATCGGGGGTAGGTGACACTTTGCATGCCCTACAAAACGCTACATGTCTCTTTTATGACTGTCAGTTTGTTGTTATGATTTATTTTCACGACCAAATTCAAATGATACGAATAAGGCTAAAGGACTGCTTCAGGCTGATCTTAAAACCAATCTGGAGGAGAGAAAAAAATTGCTCCCTCCCTTTTTTTCTAAGGAATCAATCAATTGGTCTTCGGTTATTGATTTTACGAACGAATGTCTCTGTTTGTCAAATTATAAACGCAGGATTATGCTGCGAAAATCCATATGCTGGCACTTGTTTGAAGTATGCCAAAACAGAACCGAGGTTATAAACTTCATGTGCGAGTGGTTGAGACTGTCCTAATTTCGCATGCCGAATCCAACATAAGTATTCAGCTGGCAAAGGGAATCTGAAATACAATTGAAAAGGTAATATTGATTATAAATGTAAATAGTGATATATACAAATATTTATGTAATTATTTCATATTGATATTGATATTGCGTGTAAATACAACGGAGTAGTTTGATTTTAGGGATCTGTCCTTAATTTATTGTCGATACCTGTGTAAAGATAGTTCGTGGGCTATTACCCTTGTTTTTCCATCTGCATTTTAAATCCCCCTGAATACGGATTTACCTGTACCCCAAATATCCACAGAGCTAGTTGTTTTAGCGGACACACATGTGCCATTGTACCTCTAGCCTACCTGTTGTCTCTGTGTGTTAAGTGCTACTGTTCAGACGAATGACAGCGAGAGCACACATCAACAGCTTTCTGAAAAGAAAAAAAAACATTCGTCTAGGTGTGTGTCAAAATGGACGAATTTTCTGTTTAAAAATGCTTTGCAGCCTGATAGTAAAAATGCTGCATCTTATTGAAATATGAAGGTTCCTTTTGTGTTTCTAAAGTTGTCATTGGGTTATGTTGTATTCGGTTTTTGTCTAGTTTACAACACCAACGATGTGTTCTTGAAAGTGTCAATAAAATAGTAAAATGCAGTCTCGATACGCTTCCATGTGTCCGTTTCTTTAGGACTACATGCTATTATTTAAACCATGATGTAAACTCTGTGGATAAATACAAAGTGATGTAATTGCTCAAACTGAATTTGTGTTGCTCCTTCTCTATCATGCAGTCTGGCATAGCCAGTCTTTCTCTTTCCACACTTTGTTCACTTTAGCATTTAGGGATAGAGGCGTCGAGACCATGATCAAAGAGTTGAGAAACGTTATTAAGATAACCTGAGAGAAGGCACTGGGATACTCTCAACCTCATCTATGATACCTGGAATTCCTTCCTGGACGCAAGACCGCCCCAGAGCGAGTCATTGTGCGCGTGTGTTTTATGGGCCTGCTGAGTAGCCTATTGACTAATTGTTTATTTCGGCCAACGTGAACCCTAAAGAATGTAAAATAACTTGATTGCGCTCTCCATTGCGCCTAGAATCATGAGTTTATTAACTTAATATCTTTATTTGTAAATGGTATGGTTAATAAGTAACGACAGTGGCGCTAGGGAATATGAGTAAACATGACACAGAATCTCAATTGCTCTGTCTATTGCTCACCTGGCGCCTTCGATATCTTACTGGATTTTATTGCACGGAAGGCGGCAGTGCGTCTGCAATAGGCTAATGTTGAACAGGATTCTTACGTTGATATGCAAGACGTAACGCCATCTAGTGAACACTGCACAAACTACACAACCACATGACAAAGTACTGCAGGATGATTATTTTGAACAGGGTCAATGCTATTGGGGATCATTGGGACGTCCAAAATCTAAGTCCTAAACCTAACCGTAACTCTACCCTTAACATAACGTTAACCCTTACCTTACCTTAAACATTTTCAATTTCAACTTCAATGGGGGGTAGAGACGTCCCAAGGATATTGGATAGCACTGACCTTTTGTATACTGTGGACTCTGACCTGATGAAGCCAACCAGATATGGAACATTGGAATGGAGAATAGTTATGGCAACTTTTTTGACACCTGAGATTAACCAGACCATTGCTAGATGTGTGGTTTTCTGGAAATGGAGAGAGAATGGGCACAACCAAAACAAATACAACCCAACAGGCCTATAAGAATGGAGAATTGGCATATTAATGTAATTACAGTGTGTTTATAGTAATCATATATAATGTAAAATATGTCACACTTAACGCTTTGCTGATGCCTTTGACCGTAGAAAATTAGAGGAGAGGAAGAATGTCGGCCTACTGCGCTTTTTACGCATGCGTCATGCTTAATTTGTCATTCATTTAGAAGCCTCCAAACACCTAATTCATGTTACGCCTACCTCGCTTCGTTTCATTGTCCAATATTGGTCATAAACTGAATCGATTGCCGTGTTAGGTTCTACATTTGGATTTTGAATCGGACAAAGGTGAAAGCCTAGGAGGTGCATTTCACAAAATGATATAGGCAACTGCAGTATCCACCCCGACTTAATAACCCTATTTTTCTCATTCCCTCTCACTTCTCTCTCTCTCTCTCTCTCTCTCTCTCCCTCCCTCTCTCTCTCTCTCTCCCTCTCTCTCTCTCTCTCTCTCTCTCTCTCTCCCTCTCTCTCTCTTTCTCTCTCTCTCTCTCTCTCTCTCTCAAACACAAACACACAGAGAGAGAAATAGGTGTTTATATTTTCAGTATTAGGCGCATGCAGTGCAAATAGTAGCTTAATCTTCCACAGCAAAGTAGAAGTGTGCCAAACATCTATTCATGTGGATCCATTGTATTTATTCGAGGCAATTGACCTGGGATATCATTTTCAATTCTCTGCGAATGGGGTCAGACCTTGGGAGAGTATCCTTTATAATAACAGCTCCATTACTCAAGCACCTGACAGCTTGGGCGAAGTTCTCCCGTGTCCTTGTTAACACCATTTCCATCACAGCGTGCATGCGACTTTGCTCCAATAAGCACCTGCTCGACGCGCTGAGCACGCGGTACTGGTTGCTCATACCATAGCGCGTTTTAGGACAATGTCATTACAGTTGATTCATGCATAGTACCCATATACTGTGTATGTTGTGCTTTGTCAGTATGTCTTATGTTGTCTATATTTCAGGACAATAACTTTTCAGGACAATAACAGGACAATACTTTTCTATAGCTAGGTCTATGTGATACTGGTCAACGGGATTGAGATGTCCAGTGCCCCAGAGACCTACAAAGGCCCACAGTCTGATATTGGTTTCAGTCAGTGTAAACTAGGCTATAGTGCTGAGATTAGAGTTTGAGTGTATTAAAACGCATGCCACAGTTTTATGCCGCCACTCAGTGGCTATGAAATAAGACTTTGGTATTACATCAAGTCAATGATTTACAAGTCAATTACGTGTATTTATTCAAAAATTATCTATTCTCAATTAAAAAGTAATTAAAATTGAGTGAAAAAATACAAATTACGTTAAATGATTTATCGATTAACGTATAGGCCTACATGTATTGATAGAAATTGCTATACTAATTTCATGACAGAATCACACATTTTGCATGGTGTCTGTCTCCCTCATCAGGTAGAACTGGGATTTACCATAATACTATGGCTCTATTTTGATCATGATTTAAGCATGTAGCACTGGATTGGCCTTAGTAAACCACATACAACACTAACGAGTCATGGTCATCTTGTGTTCATGAGTAATAACAGCTGGTATCACTGTCCCTAATGCATATCATTAAAGTTATGCGGCCTAACATTCATAGTTAAACCTACACAACTGCTATAAAACGCCCTGCAACATTAAACAATAAGAATCACACATTTTGTACTCAAAGATTACATTTAAGAACTGATTTTTACACTGCGATATATATTTTGAATGATACTTTTGTGTGTCTTTTTTTTTGTGTTTGTACGAATGAAAACGCTATATTTTGCAATCTCAAGGAAGTTTATTTAAAGTTATGAATTTTTCTCTGTACATTAAGTAAACCCAGTACAAACCACATGTGCACATATTGTTTCCAATGATTCCTTTAATGTTTACTGGTTGCCTGCCGTAAACATTAACCATCTTTATGGCATTGCTGATAGATGATTCACACTTGTGCACAGAGAAAAAACAAGGGTGAATAGTGATAAACAATGTTCCCTTAATTTTTTTTCAGCACTAAGTAAATGTCAGGTCTGCTGAGCTCAAACTTGAACGTTGTGAAAATTATGTATAATGTAGGCCTACCAGAGTGGCCTACCATCAAAATCAATGGAGAAAATGCCTCCCATAACATTTAACATGGAAGTAGCTGTTCTATCATTCAGCCTACAGTAGCAGCCAATGTGGTGTTCAATGCAAGCCTACATTCCATGAGACTTTGGGGGGGGGGGGACATGCAGGGCTTGACATTAACCTGTTTATCCACTTGTCCTTCAGACAAGGAGGTGACTGAAAATGTTGTTGTGTTGTTGGATGCAAGAAACCACTTTACAAAATAAAATGTTTTTTATTCACATACCATTATTACAGATAATCAGACAAATTATGCTACCCTCTGACTATTGGCTAGCTTATTCAAACCTGTCTCAAAATACAACAACTGCCCCTTTAAGACAAAAAAAAAAGCTCTTTACCTAACTGGCTTTTCGTAGATGTCTAGAAATGTATACATTTTGTGCTCTTGTAGGAAGCAATCCCTCCCTTATTGCTGACTACAAATGATTTATAACTGGGCTAATAACTCACTAACTAGCAAAGGATATAAATAAAATGTGCACATAGGGCTGCATGCAGCTCTCGCTTTGATCTCAAAACAACAGCATCTACTCATGACCACTCATGCTGTAAACACAGTCCAGATCAAAGTAAATGGCAAAGATCCATATATGGCAATGGTCTATTTAAGCAATATGGCACGAGGGGGTGTGGTATATTGCCAATATACCACGACTAAGGGCTGTACACACGACCCAACATGGATTGCCTGGATACAGCCCTTAGCCGTGGTATAGCCATGTACCACAAACTCCCGGAGGTGCCTTATTACTATTATAAACTGGTTACCAATGTAATTAGAGCAGTAAAAATAAATGTTTTGTCATACCCGTGGTACACGGTCTGATATACCACAGCTGTCAGACAATCAGCATTCAGGGCTCAAACCACCCAGTTTATAATTGCATATACCAGTCTGTGTAGAGTACAGTCTGAGTAGGCTGTGTGAATGGAATAGAATCCTACTCTGATGCGTTCTGCCTACAACAAAATCTCTTGCATAGTTTGTTTTGTTTCAGTATATTGCATTGAAAGTGACATATATTGCATTGATTTGACCACAGTAGAGGGAAATGTTGATAGTGATAACAGGGAAAACTCTAGAACAGTGGTCACCAACCTTTTTTGAATCAAGATCACTTTGAATCAAAATGCAGATTTATTTTTAACATGACTTAAAAAACATAAGCCTATGCAACATTAACCAATTAAATGAGGTTTGTGCAGTAAGCTATAGGCCCAATACATTATCAACTCATATCGGCTTTGCTTGAATTGCCCTGCCAATGCACTGTTGTTCGGGCCACTTAAAAAATATGTATTTCAAAATTTGAGGTAGGCTATATGATCACCCCGGTAATAGATCAGTTGTTGTATTACTTGTGAAGCACAGCTGAGTGAGCATACATTTAAATCATTTGCTTTTTATGTTTATTTTATTGGGCGGATGGTGCCTGCATCTGATGGTCAGTCTCGGCAGAGAGAGAGAGCAGCAGACTGAGGGTCCGCCTCTCACCATCCCATTGGTCTCCCTCTCCTCCACTGACACCTTCCAGATGATGGAAAAACTCGAGTCGCACCGCATTAATGCACAAATTCATGTTGTTACTCCTATGAACAGAGAACGTGAAATATTACTTGATATTAAAAAAGACCAAAGCCGATATTAATAACAACAACGCAAGGCTATATATACATTTTCCTACTCAATAATTCCTGCTGCAGTGCCTGTTGTAGCAATGAGTGGAAATAGACAGTGTTGAGTAAGAACTTAAACATTAACTCACTCATAAAAACAGTATATATTTTCTGTATTCGTTGACAGTCTCTACCTTGTCATTGTTTTAAACGTTCTGAAATCTCACAGTATCAACTTTGTTGTAGCTATCTTTTATGCCGTGCTACATTACTGCAGACACCGCCATCTGAGCCATCCATTCTGCCAGCAGTAGATATTTTGTGCAGTTGATTTGCTCTCTGGGCCCGCCCGGGTAGGCAGAAGTTTGTACCTTCAGACACATAAAATGGTTCAAAATGGCAACAGTTCGCCTATCCGACGCACAGGGCAGCTGGATTGGGTCCACATACAGCCAACAGCCGGAGACGAATAACAAGAAATTAGGAACAGAAGGCATTATCGTTGGGTTTTTTACATAAATGTTTGGCGATCGACTAGTAATGCCTTGTAGATCGAACAGTTGAGCGCGATCGACAGGTTGGTGACTACTGCTCTAGAAAGTTGAGTGAAGTTCAATCTCGTGCTTCTCTCTGTGAGTTTATAGTTCTGCTCGGCAGTCCCGGGGGAGCAGCGTGGCAGTCTCGGGGCTACTGCACGCGCCCAGTTTAGAGACAACCTTGGTGAAAAGTGGTAATGTAATATGGTGTTCTAGATGTACAGAACACTGTTATGCAACTGATAGTACTCCTTGCCTTAGGGAAAAAAACAGTGCTTTTGGGCGAAGTAAAAGAACATCAGAGAGAACGTGACGTCAAAGCTCAAGAGTTTAAAGGAACAGACCTAGCGATATGTAAATCAAACCTATGGATGGCAGTGTCACTGGATAATTAGGCCTGGTACCCCATGACGGACCTGGTGGAGAAGATTTGGACACGTTACACGATTTCCTTTCCTGTGCATAACATTAGTTTCTGAATGTAAGGTCCTAATTACATTCACAGTAGAACATATGAAGCGCCATTGTTCCTCATGACATCCAATAAGAGAATGTAGTCAGCAGCACGCCCATGATCCTTAAGACCTACCATAATAAGCTGACGGCATGGCCGTTGGCACACCAGGCAGGAACAAGTCGCATCCATCTTTAAATCATACCTGACATAAATCAATCAATGGAAACAGTAAAAAAAAGAATTGTCACGTTGTCAAAAAACAATTTTAAAAGATCTCAGCAGTAGTGGCTCAGGCTAGAGTCAATCATAGGTAATTTTTACCATATAGACAGTTGTTCTATCTGTATATTGTTTTACATTGTGAATGACTTGTTTAAACCGGCACAGTTCAACTCAATTTCACGCCTGCTTGATTCGCCAGAGTAATAAAAAGCATATTGTGTTATGCTGATTATACTTATTTTCACTAACAAGTACAGAATGGCAAATGTATTTGTTAGTGTGGGTAAGCGGTTTATTGTTTTGGACTTTCTTTCCCTCATAAATACAACCAGAGAAGATAGCTGAGTTGTTATGGTTAAGTTGACATCTTGAATTCATAGTAATGTGATGTATAATGAGCAGAGAAAAAAATACAAATTGGCACCTATAATTAGTGACTCATCTTAATTTTCCTCAATCTTACTGATGAGTGACTGCAATCTTTTCCGTTGTGCTGGCCACTTCATTATTGCCAGGCAATTAATAGAGATGTAGCATTAGCAGACAACTCGAGGGATGGAGTTGATTTAGTATCTAGTCTGGAACAATATTTTGAATGACAATTAAATGTTGAAAGCAACAGGCTTTATCCAGGTGCAACTATGATAAATTGTCATAATTAAAGTTGGAAACAAATGTGGTTATGGACAGTGTAAGGGAGAGGCCTTACACCAGGTCAGTGGTGCTTGGAAGTAAGCATGATAGATCACAATAAGTTATTGGCTAGAATATGATGCCACCATTGAAAAGCAAAGATGCCTGCACTTGGTATTACTGTATCGGACAGTAGGGGGTAGCATTTGCCTTGCTTGTTCACAGTAAATATGATGTGGCCTATAGGTCACGTGTTCTACATTTTGAGCTGCAAACCAATGTCGCTAAACCTTTTGTCCTTTGGTCAATATCCCACTTCAAGAGAGACTTTAATTCAATAAATTAAATCCTAGAGTCCAACCACTATTGTTATTGTATCCATGCTTCAAATATACTACAGAAACACCTCATCTAATTACACAACGTAGCCGGATGAGATTCCTTAAATGAAAAAAATGTAAGCCCATTTATATATACGATGAAACAAAAACATTAGGTAGTAAAATAGTATAGATTTAAAGTAATTGTGATCAGAAACGCTTGTGACTCATTAGTAATACCACTCTAAACCACATGGTGGAGACATCAGTTCACATTTTGAATTCAGGGTCCCAAAAATGTAGTCAAACACTTTACTATATTAACTCAGTCTCTGTGTTTTAAAACAAACATCTGGAAAATATGTATACACAGGTTCATAGACAATCCACGCGATATGGAGACAGAGACTGAGTTAATATTGTAAATGTTTGATTACATTTTTGGGGACCCTGATTTCAAAATGTGAACGGATGTCTCCACCATGTGGTTAAAGGTGGGATTACTAATGAGTCACAAACGATTCAGATCACAATTACTTTAATTTCATACTCTTTTACTACTTCAGGTTTTTGTACATATTTTCCAGATATCTGTTTAAAAACACAAAGTCATGTTACGTAAATATGCATCAAAACGTTTTTGGAATTTAATCCACTGTTTCTCAAGTCAATGATGGGGAACCCTCATTTTTGTTCTAACCCACTACTAACACTAACTCAATAAACCAAGGGTCTGGTGATTGGTTGAGTAGTCTAATCAGGTGTGTCAGTGCTGGGTTACAATAAAGATGTGTACACCATGAGGGTCCCCCAGGAATTCATTCAGAAAAACGTATCTAATCTACCCATCCACATATGGCTTTTTTTATATATATTTATTTATATATTTAGATATATTTAGTCAGTTAAGAACAAATTCTTATTTACAATGATTTACAAAAGGTCTCCAGCGGGGAAGGGGACCTGGGATTAAAATAAATAAATACAATATAAATATAGGACAAAACACACATCACAACAAGAGAGACACAACCCTACATAAAGAGAGACCTAAGACAACAACATAGCAAGGCAGCAACACATGACAACACAGCATGTTAGCAACACAACATGACAACAACATGGTAGCAACACAACCTGGTAGCAGCACAAAACGGTACAAACATTATTGAGCACCAACAACAGCACAAAGGTCAAGAAGGTAGAGACAACAATACATTACACAAAGCAGCCACAACTGTCAGTAAGAGTGTCCATGATTGAGTCTTTGAATGAAGAGATTGAGATAAAACTGTCCCGTTTAAGTGTTTGTTGCAGTTCGTTCCAGCCGCTAGCTGCAGCGAACTGAAAAGAGGAGCGACCCAGGGATGTGTGTGCTCTGGGGACCTTTAACAGAATGTGACTGGCAGAACGAGTGTTGTATGTGGAGGATGAGGGCTGCAGTAGATATCTCAGATAGGGGGAGTGAGGCTTAAGAAGGTTTTATAAATAAGCATCAACCAGTGGGTCTTGTGACGGGTATACAGAGATGACCAGTTTATAGAGGAGTATAGAGTGCAGTGATGTGTCCTATAAGAATTACTAAGCATGTTTAATCTTGTTAAGCCTTTGATGTCACCTTTATAATTTTTAGAACATTTATTTTACTCAACACTTTTTTACAAACAGGAAGTTTGGGGTAGCCTACACATCATTTCGTCATTGCAACATCAAGATTTGGAAATGAGTGAAATTCCAGACTACACTCATGTAATTGCATCATTGCAAGCAACATGTATGTGCATTGCATGATGCAGGCCTACAGTAAATGTACATTTCACAATCAACCAGTTAAATGTAACTAAATGTAAAAATATATATATATATGTTTTTTAAATCATCTACATAATCACCTAAATGAATTATTTATCATGAGAGGTCCATAAACAATAACTAGTAATGCTGCATACTCAAAGAAAGGTTAAAATCTCAACATTCTGGTAAAAAAAATAGTTGTAAATTGCTGAGGTGTAGTCACTTTGGAGGACACAAGCTCAAGTACACAGTACAAATATGATACAAGATATAAAAATATGTAATATTTTATATTTCCTATTCAACAAAGCTGTATGAATAAGGCTTGAAATGACTTGTATGTTTTCTAAATATAGCATAATCAAATTATAAAATGACTAACTAATATTTCATCTTCCTAATAACTGTAAAATTCGTATTTGTGTTTTTAGTGTTAGAGAAAATTTGCCCCCATCATTGTGAAAATATAGTATCACAGAGCTCAAGTTTCCTGAACTCCTTAGGAACTCACCTTCAGTCTCATATTAATCTTGTCCGTTTATGGCTAACAGAAAGTGTTTTTGTTTCACATCAATTAATGATTTCAGATGAAGGGCTATAAATCGACCTCTGAATGTGCTACCATGATGAAACCACTCTCTCCTGCTGCGCTACTATGTAATGATTGAAGCATATGTCTGTGGCTGTGATGTAGGGTTCAGCCAGGAGTTGATGAACAGTTGGAAGAGCCAATTAAATGGTGGGAGGGACATCCCAGTTTCAAGTGGTTTCAGATTTCACATCCTACATCACACAGGCTCGGAAACATACTACTGTGTCGGTGGGAACCAGGGCTAATGCGCAATGCAAGCAATTTCCATCTACGGAATCCACAGATCGATTTATAAGCAAAAATGTCAGTCGGCACATGTAAATGAGCTGCTGGGAATGATAAAAGGCAAATCTCTATCTCCTGAGAGGCCTAATAGACTCCAGCACCAGCAGCACTTCATACACAACCACTGTTTGCAGATTAGAGGGAGTCATACCACACACACACACACACACACACACACACCATGAAAGTAATGTGAAGTGTGTAGCATGACAACAGCTTTGGCCTTTCACCTACCACTTTCAATCAATGACAGATTCCCTGGACTTCCTTCTGTTGAAGGAGCAATGAGCATATACTGTTGTGAAAAATATAATTCGCACGCTTAGTGTATTTCAATTGTCTGAAATGCTTTGAAGGATGCTTATGTTCAACAGAGATCCCTCCAGAGTTAGGGTATGGGTTTACTGCAATAATATACACTGAACTAAAATATAAACACAACATGTAAAGTTTAGGTCCCATGTTTAATGAGTTGAAATAAAAGATCCCAGAACACAACACAACGCCACAGATGTCTTAAGTTGAGGAGGTGTGCAATTGGCATACTGACTGCAGGAATGTCCACCAGAGCTATTGCCAGAGAACTTAATGTTAATTTCTCTACCATAAGCCGCCTCCAACGTAACATTTTAGAGAATTTGGCAGTACATCCAACCAGCTCCACAACCGCAGACCACATGTAACCACACCAGCCCAGGACCTCCACGTCCGACTTCTTCACCTGCAGGGGGTATTTCTGTCTGTAATAAAGCCCTTTTGTGGGGAAAAACTTATTCTGATTGGCTGGGCCTGGCTTCTCCATGGGTTGGCCTTGCTCCCAAGTGGCCCACCCATGGCTGCGCCCCTGCCCAGTCATGTGAAATCCATAGATTAGGGACAAAGAAATGTATTTCAATTGACTGATTTCCTTATATGAACTGTAACTCAGAAAAATCTTTGAAATTGTTGCATGTTGCGTTTATATTTTTGTTCAGTATAGGTGAAACACTACAGTAAAGTACAGGAACAGGAAAGTGTTATTAACCTGACTATTTAAAAAAGTGTGTCTGTGTGTGGCAAACAAGATTTGTTTGCTTATGACCAAATGCACAAGATGGATGTCATGTGCACAAGACTAAAGTCTGCAGGTGTTCACATGGTTTTGCACATGTGTCAGGTGATATAACTGTCAACTTCAGAACTGGGGCTCTAATAAGTCGAGTAAACACATTTTCCTTTCATCTCAAATTTCAACCTACCACACAGACAAGCCATAGAACAATTAGGCTAACATTTCAGTTCGGGCTGGCCTAGTGCAACTTTTTTAGCAAACATTGTTTTGTGCTTGGTTTAAGTGGGTAGCCTAG
Organism: Oncorhynchus mykiss; assembly: GCF_057628025.1. NCBI lineage: Eukaryota > Metazoa > Chordata > Actinopteri > Salmoniformes > Salmonidae > Oncorhynchus > Oncorhynchus mykiss. The sequence continues at coordinate 30,127,325 of NC_143026.1, forward strand.
CCTGCTTTACATATGAACTCATGAATGTTCACTACACCACAGGAGTTTGGTGGCACCTTAACTGGGGAGGACAGGCTCGTGGTAATGGTTCGAGTGGTGTTTCCAGGTGTTTGATGCCATTATGCCATTATATTTGCTCCGTTCCAGCCATTATTATGAGCCGTCCTCCCCTCAGCAGCCTCCAACGCACTACACTTAGAGGCAAAGGTGTTCCTGGATTTCCACGTTTACCTTCTCTTCATTGTTAGGGTTCGGTACAACATTTGGTACAACATATTATGACACCATTCCTGAGAGCTATGACTCTAACATGCTGACCAGACCGGACACTTCGCGTGCGCGAGTGTCGCAAAATAAATGTAGAAATCCATGTTATTCAATTATTGCACCCACACTGCTCGCGCGCGCCAACGTCATATTTCTGACGCAGATCCCGCTGCAAGTCCTGCCTCTCCCATCTCCTCATTGGTTTATAGAAGCAGGTACCCACGTGCCATTTCCTCATTTCCTCATTTCCTCCACTCCACGTGGAGTGATTGAAAGACGAACTGTTTTGCCGGTAGTCCTGGTAATACAATGACAGTTTAGATGCGATCACCATATAAATTAAACGATGAAAAAGCCTGGAAGGAGGAGAGATGGCTAGAAACGATTCGGTTGTCCGTTTTATGTGTGGATTAATTGTCGGAGTAGAGGTCCTTGTGCATTTCAGGTAAAATAACAACTTAATGTTTATATCCCAGGACAAATTAGCTATGAACAGCAAGCCAGCTAAATAGGACAAATTAACGTTAGCTAGCAAGTGCAAGCTAAATTGCCATACATGTTTAATGCTTTTCGATCTGTCCCAAAATTAATGTAATGGGAGGGGGGGCAAAATAAATATATGCACGATAGCGCACGATAGCACACGCGCGCAGCCGGTTTGGGTTCCGTTTAAGAAACACTTATATGCTTTCTGTTTGGTACTCACAAGGACTCCCAGACCCTAAATCCCTGTAAGGACTGCCAATTATGGACCAGACCAGACAGATCAAACCAGAAGTTTCCCATCCCATACCACACCATAAATTTCCCACGCAACTCAATTTACTCAGTCTCCCCTAACTGTGTTCTGTTCTGCTGAAATGGGCAGGCACCATCCGATATAGCTTCCCAAACAACATTCAGGTCAGGGCGACATCCAACCCATATCTCAGTTGTTCCTAGTTTTCAAGTAGGCACCGTATGCACGTGATATTTAACTATTGACTGATTGATAACTGAATACTTCTTGTGATGTATGTAGTGCAATGTCTGCTTTCTCGCTTGATTCTATTGAAGTCGATTTTGGTGCGTCGGTCTTTTCTCTTTTTCACATGCCAATGAAGTGAAGGGCCAATAGAGGGCAGCAGAGGACATGACATGTAAAATAATGTCCCATAATTAAAGGGGAAATTATGTCAGAAGATCAAATCGATTTAAATGATGATAGGGAAACAGGGAATATAAAATATGCTTGCAATTAATACTATTGTAATTACCATCAATATTATTATGATGAATAATAATTAGTTATTTATGTCTGAATCCGCATGTTTGATTTGAGCATATCTGGCCTACAGCTGCAGAGTTCCACTGAGAGCCAGCTGGGGGAAGAGGAGGGCTGTAAATGAGAGGTTGTGGGTAGAGAACGGGATCAGGAAGTTGGAATGTGGGTCCCTGTGTGTTATGTGATTGTTAGCAGAAATGTGTCAGCCCAGCCCCACCACTCCTCGGAGCAGGGCTCCATGCAGCCTGCACAACTCAGAGCCAGGCTAGAGGTGTGGGGGACTCTGCCTCTGAACGCTGCAGTGCCATGCAGCCCCAGATAACTTATCATCCCTGTCTCTAGTGGAACAAGCATAAACCCACAGGGAGGAGGAAGAAGGGGTCTTAGTGGAAGGCTGAGCATAGAGCCATGTGTGGCCATGGAGGGGTCTGCCCATTCTGCGGAGGGTTCGGTGGGTCACCCCCTCTCTTGGAGAGGCCTGGAGCTGGAAGAACCGTGTTGGCAGGAGAAGGAGACTCTGTGATGGGATCTAATCAGGAAGGAGGACACAAGGCACACAGACAAATGAGGCATCAATCAGGACACAACACATCACTTTCTAGTCATTATGCAAGACTGAAAGAGATGGGAGCTACAGTATGTCCATGAAACTTTGGCTCTGACACATTCTTTGAAGGTGCATTTCTAACATACCCTAACACTATTTACTCATTTTACTTTCTTGGAATGTTAGAGGAAAGATGGATGTTTACATTTCAAAAACTTGTTCACAGAAAAAACATTCTCTATAGAATGATGAATGCTGTTATATAGTATATGTTTTGGATTGGACCTAGGTGAACAGAAAGTAGTTTTGCCTAATAAGAATAGAATCACATTTGTGCATATTCATTCAATCACAGAAGGGTCACACAGTCCTGAGGTGAACTAGGTTGATTGAACCCAGGTTGCTTTCTGACATGTCCTGTATCTCTGTCCCAGACTGACTCTTCTGGCCCTATCAATGACAAACTCCATGTCACAGTCACACATGGAAAAGTCTCAGCCTGAAAAAGTCTCAACCTGTTCTTCTTCTTTCTACTATTCTCCCCAGGTCTTGTGACCCAAACCATAGCTGGGTTTTCACCCACAAACCACAGCTGGGTAGGAGCAGCTCTCCTCACCTCCAATTCAGGGGCAGACCTGCAGTTACCCAACAGCGCTTTCACCTGCCTGTCTGTGGGATTCCAGACAGATTCCAGACACTTCCCAGGCCATCCATCACCCATGGGAGCGCCACATGGAGCGGAATATCAGACCACACAATCACCAAACATACTGGATGACCCTGAAGTATAGAACATGCAGAATGTCTCGATGTGTGTCTGTCCATTTTCTCCTCAGGGCGAATAATATGTAGCCAAACCCCTTGCATATTTAATTATGTCTAGGCTTTCCATGTACCTATTATGTGTGCCTCTCTCCACTGGGAAATCAAATGCAAGCCTCAACCTAACATAATATTAGGTATTATTATATATTATAATATTAGGAGATTTTGGGCAACCTGTGATCATTGCATGGGTGCATGGACTTTGTAGTTTTGTCTTTGGAGGGAACTTGCATGATCCTAATTCGTTATTATTAAAGGGGCTACAATTACCAATCCCACAACCAGCGCATTAAAAGTCAGTTGTTAATGCATTATAATTAGCCTTTTAAAGGGAATGAATATAACACACACCCAGTGCACAAAGCATTCGTATCACCTTCCTAATATTGAGCTCACCCCCCTTTTGCCTCAGAACAGCCTCTACAAGGTGTCGAAATGTGTGCCATAGGGATGCTGGCACATGTGGACTCACAGTTGTGTCAAGTTGGCTGGATGTCCTTTAGGTGGTGGACCATCCTTGATACACACGGGAAACTGTTGAGCGTGAAAAACTCAGCAGCGTTGAAGTTCTTGACTCACTCAACCCGGTTTGCCTGGCACCTACTACCATGCTTCCGGTGGCGCTGCACAGCCATTTTTTTGTGGTTTCAGTTAGCTTTTTCTTGTTCTATATGATACCTTAATGTGGATTATTCCCCTTGTGGATTATACATATAATGGACATGATACGAACTGTATCCACATGTGTTGTCTGCTGTAGTTATTGCGAGGGATTTATTTATGTATTTATGCATCTATTGGTGATGCTGTGCTGTTGTTTGTGGGGATGCAAGACACCAAAAGGGACACACATAAAATAATTACTATTACCCCGTTCAAAGGAACCTAAACATTTTGTCTTGTATCCTCCCCTTCATCTACACTGATTGAAGTGGATTTAACAAGTGGCATCAATAAGGAGATCATAGCTTTCACCTGGATTCACCTGGTCAGTCTATGTCATGGAAAGAGCAGGTGTTCCTAATAAGGTTTGTACACTCCGCATATAATACAACATTCAGAACATATTTAGGCCATGCTTTTGATTAAGTTGCGCTCTCGGCTCCCAATGGTCTCTTCTGTAGGTAATAACATGGTAAATATACCTGCATTATGTACGGCCCTAATTGGTGCAAGTGTTCGATGGTCTTAATTTAAACGTTATTGTAAATGTTATGTATATTCTCTCACCACGTGAAGATTAGTTCATTATTTCAACATGAATAAAATGTAGCCAAATGATTTACCTTTTTGAAGATAACCTTTTTGAAAACGTTTGCTGCAAATGTTCACAAGCGTGATGTTTTGCAGGAGTTGCAGTGTGCGTTTGTAAAATATGTGGTGTTAATAATATTAAATGTTTTTCGATCAGTTTTATGAGTAATTAGGCCTAAACTTTCACTATGAATCACAACCACAATTGTTCAGCAAAAGTGAAAATGAGGGACAGTGCCTTAATTCACAAATAATTACAAATAAGTAAATATTTTTATTTTTTTAAATGCAAAAAAGCGTTTGATTTCTAGGTCTGAAATTCACTTCTTGCATACATTTTGCACTTTTCCATTGAGCATTGCCAAAAGGCCCATTTTATTCTGAGCACACCTCTGGCCGTGACCTACACCTTTATCTGGCGATTAATTAATTTGTCAGTTTTGTGCACGTGCAATTAGATACCAATTATTAAGAACAGACTTCGATAAATTCATCGGAATTACAGTGTATTGAAACAAATTCAAATCATACACAAATGCGTCACTATTATCATAGTTTAGGCTACGGTATTAAAACCGTTTTTTGTTATATATTTGCATTCGAAATTAAGCCTGATGCTGACAACCAAGCATAATAGCAAACACATTTGTTGTTGTTTTTTGTGTGGAATTGTGTGGCTCTCATATGTCTAATTCAATCCATATTATTTTCTGATCAGACTTTACATTCAATTCCAAAAAATAAGATGCAGTGCCATGTCGCTTACATTTTTGTTTTTACATCTCGATGCAATTACATGTAGGCCTAATTACACTGTATAATACGTTTTTTCCCCAGTTTCATTACAATCAATCATTATTTATTGTAGGCTGACTCCAAAGGGCCTTGCTGAGTAATGACGTTCTAGTTGTACACGTAGCTAGGCTATAGAGTAACTAACTACATGGCATAAATGTAACCTAATAAAGGGTTGACACTTTATCCGTGGTTTTGAACTACCCGACCATTCTGCGTTGCTGGACCGTTTGATCGTGAGATATTTTCACACTGGTGTCGTTCATGCGTTATAGACAGGCTATCGAACATAACAATCAAGAGGAATTGGCATGTTGTTGAACTTTCAATATCATTCATTGCAATAAAATATGCAGTCAATTAATAACAGTTTTACATTTTAAAGTTAATGTCCAACAGCTATTTTGAAACGACTTAGATGCAGTCCTTTTACACAGCTAAATTGATTGTTGTTTTGTTGTTGTTTTTCGTTATTACTTCATTAAATGTCAGGAATCAGAATGTAGGCAAGCCCATGTTGAAAATTAATTGCTTTATATATATAGTATCATCTCTGATAATGTGATATATCCCGAACTGACAGTCATTAGCCAGTAACGTTCAACGAAAACGTTTGGTCCGTAAAACTACTTCCAGACTAATTTGTCAAACCAAGGGTTGAGTCCCATTACGCACATTACCTGTTGTTGACGAATATGATTATGAGGATAATGTCATGATGATGATATTGAGGATGATGATAAGAATAGTGATGGTGAGGATTGTGATGATGAAGACTGTGATGATTCTAGCAGATTGTGGTTGCACTTTTGGGCATCAGTAGTTGTGTTCTCATGGGAAGTGAATGCTCTGGTCAATCATTTGAAGGAGGAAAAAAACAATATCATGAACATGCTTGTGCATTTCGTCAAATTGGAACCAAATTGGATTTACGCAATCTGGCATGATTAGCCCGATATCACCTCCATGCTAAACGATGCAGTATGAGAGTTTACATTCCAGTGGTGCGTTGGGTGTAATGTTGACACAGAATGCAGTGAGCGGTGCATCACTCCTATAAAGTTGTGTTGCCTAAACACAATTCAGAAGTTACGTTTCCCTTAGGGAGTCGGTAATAATAATGATTTATTTTGTCTCACGCACATGCACTGTGTACGATCTTGAATGGAAATAGTGTATTTGACAACAACAAAAAAGTGCACCGTTGTGTGCACTTTTTTATAACGACTGTCTCCTGTAACGCTAATTTTATTAAATGCATTACTGCTGTTACCTCATGTAACGTCCATATTTGTTTGACAGAAAGCATTGAGTAGCCTAGCAGTTAAATGCCCTCGGGTAATGTGGCGTATTTTTTATTGAATAGTTAGTTATTCGTCACTTGGTTTTAATTTCACGAAGGTCTTACAGTATTAATTATTAGCGGAAGGCTACACTATTTGATTGACCTGCAGTCACAGAAGTAGTAGTAAATGGAATATTGAGAGTAGATCTACAACGACTTACACCAATATAGTATTTTAAACATTGGTACACCTCTTGACATGCATGCGCTCCATAGTTGTCTCGCAAGGTCAGCCTCTCTCATTCAATTAGATTTGCTACTTTATTTTTCTCCTCAGAATTATCATTGTCAGTTCAGTGCATATCTTAAGGAAAACTCTTGCTTTGCCCCCAGCGGCCAAGAACTGGGCTACTTTAGCATGAGTTTCCTGGATCTGCATTTTATCGTTGCAAACAACCGGTTCGCACACAACGGGTTATCATTTGCTATATTAGGCCTATAGGCCTAAAGCTGATGAGTTAATTTAAAGGACATTCATTTCATTACAAACGTTGTCTTTTGGGGGTAGGCCGAATTTCTATTTTGGTGATGTGTAATATTTTGACACGTGTGAATAGAAATGCTATTTATGATGAGTCCTAGCCTAACTGTAGCGGTCACTCGTCACATGTGTGGTGTAAGTGGGGCCAGGGTGTGGGCTACAGGGTTATAGCAATTGCCATAAGAACCACTGACATCTTAGAAGTCTAAATATTGACATCGTGCCACTTAACTGACCCAGAACAGCATACCACGCAGTGTGAGGTGGCTTTCGTCCCATATTGTTTTTGTCACACAGTTCTTCCCATTCGACGTGTGTCACAACGCGCTGTATTAAGTCAGGGAAATTGCCTGTAAACCAAATGTGGTTTTATCAGAGGCAGTGCGCCTGCATTCTGGAACGAAAGCCTCGGGAAAATCAAACCTGATGTAGTGTGCACAGTGCTTATCTTAACAAAAAATCAGGAAGCTCACCATAAAAAAAATCCATGTAAAATAGAGATTTCGGTGCTGTCCACATAAGAGTAATGTCCAGTTAAATACTAGTATTTCGTCATTTTGTGATCCCTGATGCTTCCTGCGAGATCAACGACAAAAGCTCTCTCTATATTATATGACAATATCCCTGCGAACAATGGAGAATCTTCCGTGTAATTTTGTATTCAATATCGATTTGTACGATATCAGGCCTTCAATTAACATTATAGGCTTACTCATCCTCGTGAAAGTGAGGGCATAGCCTATACAATTGTGCTGTGCTATATTGTAAAGGTAATTCACTCAATAGAATGTTTCTCTATGAATGTAAAGCTGGGCTGCCGTGGCCCACTCCATGTTCACCTAATGTTACACATTCACACATTGCATGGATATTTTCTGTACAATCCACATTTGTTGCCTGTTACCCACATGCACTCCCATTTGCCTATGCTTTTGTTGGCCATTGTTTTTAGATCGTCCCAAAGTATCCCATCACAAAGTGTACTTTTCGGTTATCTGATGCAGGATGCCCAGGCCAAATTTATAAGCACATACCATTTTTTTCAATATGATGGATGTGCTCTCATACATGTCTGTATCTGTGTTTGTCTCAATTGACGGCGATTAGTTATTTCTGTAAACAAAATCCCAATGGCGAACGTTACTGAGTCTGCTCAATAGCAAAATATATCCGGAAGACTTAGCAGTAAAGGATAGGTTTTGGAGAGAGGGCGGAAGGGGTTGAGGGACGCGGGAGGGGGAAGGGGGACCTGAATAAGACTATTCTTGGGGTAGACCATTGCTGTTCAGGCACTGGATAGGCAGAGGACAACCCAAACTAGCCTACGCTGCTCGTCACAGACTCAGCGCTTCCGCGTCATAACGCGTACTACTGTGGGCCATTGGTGCGTAGAGAGAGAGAGAGTGAGAGGAGGGAGGGGAGAAGGTGGTGACGGATCTGCTCCTCTGTAAACTTGCTATACTGCTATGTGCTATCAGCAGGGAAGGCTTCCCGAACAACGGTCATCGACTCTAAAATGTACAATAAAGTAACACCGCGTGGTTATTTTAGCCATCTTTGCTAGACTCCTGAATCTTCCTTCACCTGTGCGTTTTCGCTTGGTCACCGTACATTTGGACTTGCACTGAAGATAGAGAAAATCCATGGGGATATTAGATAGCCTTTTCGGGCTACACATTGGGATTATACATTGAATTGGGTGGACATTTTTCGCAAACACTTTGCATTTTTGAAGAAACGACCTCTGCTGTGCCATATCTTCACGACATTGAAAGTGACGTATCTGGTTACAAGGTAAATCCGTTTTTACTGTGCGGAGTATTCCGCGTTTCTGTGGTCAGTGGTTCACTATTGTCGTTGTTATCGCAGGTCATTTTAGTGTAGGACCTCGTAGTGGAAGAAAATAGTCTGTTTTTGAATGGAGCCACGTCGTGCTCTCTGTTTTTATGCCTACAGATACATGTATATGTTTTTCAGTGATGGTTGTTACCAACACCATCTATGGTAGGCTATTGTTTTTTGTTTCAATTGGCATTTTAGGAATACACAACCTATAGGATCTGTCCCGAATTTATGTTTTTTTTTGCGACCAGTTGTCTATATTCTCTACAAATACGAACAATGTCAGCATAATCAAATTTAGAAACCTTCAATGAGTGGTGTCCTTGCTATGAATATATCACAATTGGTATGTTCATTATAGCCTAGCCTACTTTTCACAAGTAGCCTTCATCATTCGTCTTTATATTATTATTTATTGTGGGCTATCAGTTATAATGAAACGCACGTCATTTGTCCAAAGGGTGAAATGTATTAGAAGAATAAAGACGTCCTTATCCTTATTAATAGTTCTCTTTACTGGTAATTAAGTTATATTTTAAGGAAAAATATTGACTGATATTTTCACAAAATTAACCTAAATAAGTTGTGTGTGTGTGTGTGTGTGTGTGTGTGTGTGTGTGTGTGTGTGTGTGTGTGTGTGTGTGTGTGTGTGTGTGTGTGGGTGTGTGTATGTGTGTGTGTGTGTGTGTGTTGGCCATGTTAATAGCAGGCCATGTTGTCTAATGATGGCTACATTTTATTTTGGCCTACAACTCATTAAAGACGGCCAATATCACATCAAAAAGTTATGCGCATATTCAGGACAGAGAATGGGAGGTTGAAATGCGCTTTTGTTTCGATCTGACAGTTGGGGCCTTGGTCTCCGGAGCTCCAGACATGGCAGACCAGAAGGAAACATTTGGACTGCAAAATTCGCCCAGCGGGTCAGAGTCAAAGGAATTACACACTGAGAGTAAAGCAGAGAAACAAAATGGAACTTCGAGCAAATCTCCATCCTCCCAGACGACATATATTCAACAGGTCAGCTTTACACGCTATTTTGAGCCTATGTACTTCAGGTCTCAAGTCACTGCCTAGGTGTTGTTCTTGACCTGTATCTAGGCCTACGTATTAAATATGGATATCTGTAAACGACTCATAAGAGAAGTACGTGCACTGCAAACTTTTCAGACCTTAATGTGCATAAAAACGCAGAATTACCATTGTTTTGAACTATAGCCTATGGGCTAAAAAGTTCCGTGAAATGATCGTGTCAATCAACTTGATTAATCGCTTGGTAGTTGGTTACCGTAGTCTAGTCCTGCAATTATTGCAGTTTCGTGTATTTTCTTTGTGAGATTTTATTATCTGCCTATTTATAGTCAAATCACAGAATTTATAGGCTAGTTATATAATAGGCTTAATGGGAAATGATGGTATACTATTTCAGAATAGTAGCCTATTGTTTCACGAGGTAGCCCAATGTGAATGGTGGGCTAATATGAAATTATATTATGTCTAGGTTTTTGTTAAACTATTATTGAATTTATACCACAGTGCAACATTTATCCTGTATGAATGACATGACATATGCATAATACTAACTGGGCTAAATAAGCTTACCAATTGGTCTCCACTGCAAGAAAGGTCATATTGATATTCCTCTTACTTGTCTAATTTTGAAGGGAATGGAGGGGATAAAAGTGTACCTGCATGAGAGGGAATTGTGGGCGAAGTTTCATGAGGTGGGGACGGAGATGATCATCACCAAAGCGGGAAGGTAAGAGAGCAACGACTGCTTATACTGGCATTAACGGATTATGCGAATACGTTTGAGAAACATACAATTGCATGTGAGGTTATGTTTTAATCATTATTAGTAAATAAGAATGGTCAGCATTTAGTGGTTTTAGTTTTGACAGTGCTGTCTGAAAAAGTTATTTCGTCCATACTTTGCTGTAGACCTATGTCCACGGAGAAAATAGATTTTTACAAATCTTTTTGTGTTGCAATAGTGATAGCTATACTGATGCTGTACTCGTTTTCTGGAGGGAGGCCTACTGTATTTACACTTCATTCTTTACCAATGTACCACGGCATAGTTCCCTAAATACATCTAAAGGGATATAGTCGGTTTGAGACTAGTTTTTGGGCAGATAAATGTACACGAAACATGCTTTATAGCCTATATATCCTCAATTATTTTAATCCTGTCATTTTTTCCACCCCTTTGTTGTCCTTTTCCAAATTGGATGTATGATATTACTTTTTATTTATTTATTATTTCCTTATATTCTTCACGTTTGCCATATTGAAAGCATTATCGAGTGACTTTTCAAGACAAAAAGGCCAACACGGCAATTGGGCTTATTGGGTAGACCTGTCCTGCTCAGAGTCTCTCACGGAATATGGTTGAGATATTCTTCTACCTCAACTTAGTGTGAACTTGAATATGCATGATGGTCGGTGGTCTCTGCTCATGTTAACAAATCGTGTTGTGGCTCTTAGGTAGCCTATTTATTATTAATTTCAGCTATGTCTCAATATCCTTCCAGTCTGCACTAGGTTCGTGTTTTTTTCTCAACTGCATAAAGCAGTCTTTATATTCTGTCCATTCATTTTCCCGTTATTGGCTTGAGACGTTATTATCCCTCCCGCCCTCATTATTAACCAGCCCTTACCCCTTTCCATCACCTCGCGGCTGCCTCTTTATTCAGGCAGGTCACCCGTTTGAGAAACAGCTTGTAGGCCTGGAGGCTTGTATCCCAGTCGGCGTGCGACAGCAATTTCTGACGTTTTTCCAACCTGATAGACCCCATTTCATCAGGGTACTTGTGTAAAAGTTCTGAACATATGCACGTATGTTACCATGCATCTGGTTACCATGCATCTGGTTTTAGTGACGCATTTGATGCAAAAGCAGCTAACGTTTATTTCACCGTGAAACTATAGGCTCTTCCTTAATACATGTTTTATTTTGTTGAAGTATGCATTCGCTTCAGTTGTTGCATGTGTGAAATGATGCAGTCGTTTCCAAACGAACAAAATATATATTAGGCTACCTAATTCCCTTACATTTTATTATGTTTGATTGATTGTTGTTCTACCTTTCATTTGGTTATGCATTGGCTATCTGACGTTGATAGCATATACATGCATTGTGAACCAGTGGGTTCACACCCTGACCCACCCCAAAAGACGTGCAGTGTATGCATAGTTGGTCATATTGACCTTTTAAGATAGCTAAGTTTGGAACAAGTTGTGGGCTTCTATGCAACGACTGTGCGTCAAGGTCGTATAATTTCCTTACATTTTACAGTGTGATTTCGGAAGTAATCAATTTATATTAAATTGAGTTGAATGTCGACTCTTGTCCATAAATGTGATTGCATAGACTGTAAATAATCAGAAATGTCCTTAAGGAAATATACGGTAACTTCAATCACCAATAGCCTATAGCAGGCATAATGTATTCATGTATGCACTTACATTGTGTAACTATATTGTTCCATTTGCAGGCGAATGTTTCCCAGCTTCAAAGTGAAGGTCACTGGATTGAACCCTAAAACGAAATACATACTCCTGATGGATGTCGTGCCTGCGGACGACCATCGCTACAAATTCGCCGATAATAAATGGTGTGTAAGACTTTAACAAATAAAGTTCCTCTGGGATCGCATCAGAGCTAATGTCCACAGCCTTATGACAATAAGTAGCCTACCTGTATACAAGATATGAACATGTCATATGTAGCCTATTTTTGACCCAGGATGTTTCACCTTGTAATGAGGTGTTTTCTGTTTGCAGAGTGCAACACCCCTACTGAGTTTTAATAACTTTACAATGCATTTCTGGAGCATATGGGTCTATAGCTATCAGGCTATTGCATATAGATAGAAGGAAACTGTAGTCAATGTGCAATAAAGTAGCCTAATATTAGGTCGTGTCCAGTTTATGTAAATAAAGCATTATACTTCACACATTGGAATGAGATTTATAATCAGTCCTGGGACTAAAAACGTGTTTTATTGAAATTAGGTTGGCCTACGATTTATGGCTCAGATTAAATTCGAGGGCATTTACTGGTTCTTTAGCAAACTATTCATTATAGCTCAAATGTCGAAGCCTTAGCCTAAGTACTAAACGTTTACCAATTCTGAAGAAGAAATAGCTTCCGTGTGGTGTAGGGGGATCCTTGGCAAATGCTGGGGAGTTGTTCTGACTACCGACTAGAGGTGGTTTATGCGAATTAATGAACTCATATTTGTGTTGATGTTTCCTTTGGTGAGGGTGTAGATCTCTTTAGACAGCTCTGAAATACAATCTTCACCATCAGCGAAACACAGCCTATAAACACTAGTTGTTAGTGTCATGTCCATCTGGTCAAGAATGCCTTGTTTGGGTCAGTGGTTTTCAATGGCGAATACCGCCGATAATGATCCGTTCAGCGCATGTTGTGGAACTAATCTGCTTTTGGTCAAGTAGTTTAGGTTACTGTAAGAAAATAACGTTCGCCCTTGCAAAATAGCATGCAGGTTATTGGTTATGCTAATTGGGCTGACCCAACCCAACTGTCCTCGTAGCACGACACACCTAATGTAGACTATTAAATAAAAAATATATATATATATATTTTAATTATTGTCGCGCAATAGCCATTTTTACAATACTTCGTCATTCTTATTCCAACGGGTTGAGAGTACAGGCTAAACAAAATTAGGCTATAGCCTACGCGGACAATACTACAAACCAAAGGCTAGGCTACAACTAAAGGCATTTCTCAAACCTTACATTTCATTAACTGGATAACCTTGTTAAAATCTCCAGTTTTGGAACAAACCCCAAGCCTACTTCCAAATAGCCTAACTGAATTTATTTCGAAGAAGCCTTGGCTACATATTAGGCTAAACCACTATTTCCGATGAAAGGGGAAAGGGAGCCTAAGCATTTTCATGAACAGCATATTTTAATTGCGATAAAGTATTTTTCATGAGTGGAACAACTTTGTAGGTTAGAGGTCGCTTTTATCTGCTCACATAAGCGTAGGCCTATCGTACCATTTATAGTTGGGTTAATTTAGCTGTGATTTGAGTGTAAAACGCTGACTTTGGTTCTGTGATTCAGGTCAGTGACCGGGAAGGCCGAACCTGCCATGCCCGGGAGGCTCTACGTTCACCCGGACTCTCCTGCGACGGGGGCGCATTGGATGAGGCAACTTGTCTCTTTCCAGAAGCTGAAACTGACGAATAACCACCTGGATCCTTTTGGACACGTATGTGTTACTTAACTCTTCATATGTTATGGCTTTGTCTGCAAGATGCTTGATGAATTTCGTAAAGGATTATAATGATTAACACATCATCTGCATGCATTAGTACAGACAAGAGGTCAGATGGCATCTGCTTCTTTCTTTTTAACGAACTATTATTATGAACTCCCAAGACCCCAGATTTTGTGATCCATGTCGGAAACAAAACAGCAAACAAAAACATAAATTACATCATCTATTTTCTTCGTTGTTAAAAATTGTGATTTTGGCTAGATATTTTATGGGGTCGGGGGGTGTGGGTGACATTTTGGCCAAATTACACATCTCAACAGAGAATGCAGGATTGGACAGATTACAGTAACATACAACAGTCATATCACGTATAGGACATAACAACAGCACCATGCTATAGTTGACAATCCCAAAAACAATAGTGGTTGTTATATAACTTGAAATAAGGAAGTAGATTATGCACAAATATACCAATTACAAATTATATAAAGCTAAGTGATAAACTTCCTCTATCCATCTCTTGAATTATAACAGGCAGGAAAGTAATATCAATATTGGTCACTTCCTTGTTACTTCTAATTGTATGAAGCTGATAAGAATTGCAGTTGGTGGAACCTACTCTTTCTGCCCAGAGTGAAGCAAATATGTGATATTACTTCAGCATAACACACTGGGTGCAAACTAAAACACTATAAAAGGTCAACACAAAATCAGTCACAGATTTAATAGCAACTTGTAGTCATTGATGAACGCTGTAGTAGGGAGTATGTTGATTGGAAATCATTTTGTATTGTTTGCATGTGTTGAAGTCAGTAATAGGCCAGATTTTACTCACTTTGACTATCACTTACAGCACTCTCTTCTGCCTGATCACATGACTCCATTGGCGGTGTGTGAGAATTGATAGTGATTGTTGCCTTGCCAAAACCCAGCTAGTAGAATGAAATTGGAGCTCAGTTCAGTTGGAATGTGAACGGTGTTGTAAATTTCGCGGCCAGAATGCATTTTTGATTGGTTGCAGTGGTTCCTGCTTGCCCTCTTTCGTGTCCAGGAAGTACCATGGGATTCATAAATGAAATACTGGTGCCGAGCCAAAAAAAAAATCCATCAGCTTGTTGGTCCAGCTGGCTGAAATAACTTTTAGACGATTTATAATTACTAGCTTGAGCCAGGAGGGACCTGAAATGTCTGGAAATTAGACAGAGCAGAGCAGGACCTCACCTCCTCAGCCAGAGAGCATGCTGCTATAGACCAGTCTCTCCTATAGCGTTTTGAAACCATTTCCATTGGTTGAAATTCATGTTTTTTATTACTGTATGTTTGGAATTGACTATGAATGTGAGTTTATTGAAGGGATTTCTGATATTCCTATGATAGATTTCTACAGTTAATTGTATATGGTCAATGTTAACATACATCTTAATGACTATCTATATATTTTGTTTCTTATTCTCAATCATTTAGATGGTATAATCTCAGCTATTTGGGTTACATGTTGCTAATTGAGCCTTTCGTGTCTATCTGATACCAATAGTATGCATATAAACATACAGTATGATTACCCATTTTCAATTTAGCACCTATGGTTTATCCAACACAACACTTATCACAAGCCTAAACTATGGCTTTGATCTTCCTCTAGACTTGCGAAACATTTTTCCACGTTATTCATCTTCTCCAAAATGTGCTGGCGCTGGTGCGCTCGTCCAGTCCTCCCCACACATGTTTTTGCCAGCTGGGTGGTTTGTGGATATCTCACTGTTTATGTTCGAATGGCAGTGTGAGATGAGCAATAGATGATGGTGTACAAATTCTGCTAATCCAAAGTCTTCAGAAAGCTCTCTGATGTGGAGGAACTTGAAAGGCAGACGCAGGGGACCCAGGGTGATCCCTCACTATCATTAAATACTATCATACAGAGTCGGGGGGAATGGAGATGCAGAGAGCCAGGCAGCAGAGAAGGCGTGTGCTGGAGGCCTAGTGGGTGGTCTGGTCTGCTCTACTCTGGTCGCCCCTTCAGACAGACAGACAGACAGACAGACAGACATGCAGGGAACCAACCCACAGTATGTCTGTCTGTGCTTCTTGTTGTTGTTTTTGTAAGAAATTAACACAATACTTTTAGTGTATTGGTTACATGACAGACTTGGGAGTTAATTGTAACCTTGTCTTCTAACCTACATGTTGTAAATCAAATCATCCCAATGGTTTGTATCATTGTGAATCTGTTAGCCAGATAAAGGGAAAAGGGGACACCTTTCAGTTGTTCAACTGAATGCATTCCACTGAAATGTGTCTTCCGCATTTAACCCAACACCTCTGATTCAGAGAGGTGCGGGGGGATGCCTTAATCGCCATCCACGTCATCGGTGACCGGGGAACAGTGGGTTAACTGCCTTGCTCAGGGGCAGAACGACAGATTTTTACCTTGTCAGTAACTTGTACATTTGCAGTGCAGGTGATATACGCTGATGTTCATAATTTATTTGTAAGTCCCCAACCAACCTTCATTGAAGGCTTTGTGATGGGATTGGTGAATGTGAAGATACAGTGCCTTCGGAAAGTATTCAGACCCTTTGACTTTTTCCACATTTTGCTACTTTACAGCCCTATTCTAACATTTATTCAATTGTTTTTTCCCCCCTCATCAATCTGCACACAATACCCCATAATAACACAGTAAAAACAGTTTTGTTAATGTTTGCTAATTTATACAAAAATAGAAAACTGAAATATCACATTAACATAAGTATTCAGAACCTTTACTCAGTTCTTTGTTGAAGCACCTTTGGCAGCAATTACAGATCGAGTCTTCTTGGGTATGACGCTACAAGCATGGCACACCTGTATTTGCGGAATTTCTCTCATTCCTCTCTGCAGATCCTCTCAAGATCTGTCAGGTTAGATGGGGAGTGTTGCTGCACAGCAAGTCCGGGCTCTGGCTGGGCCACTTAAGGACATTCAGAGACTTGTCCCGAAGCTACTCCTGCGGTGTCTTGGCTGTGTGCTTAGGGGATGTTGTCCTGTTGGAAGGTAAACCTTTGCCACAGTCTGAGGTCCTGAGCACTCTGGAGCCGATTTTCATCAAGGATCTCTCTGTACTTTGCTCCGTTCATCTTTCCCTTGATCCTGACTAGTCCCTCAATCCCCGCCACTGAAAAACATCCCCACAGCATGAAACATGCCACCACCATGCTTCACAGTAGGGATGGTGCCAGGTTTCCAAGAGTGACATGTGGCATTCAGGCCAAAGAGTTCAATCATGGTTTCATCAGACCAGATAATCTTGTTTTTCATGGTTTGAGAGTCTTTAGGTGCCTTTTGGCAAACTCCAAGTGGACTGTCATGTGCCTTTTACTGAGGAGTGGCTTCCGTCAGGCCACTCTACCATTAAGGCCTGATTGGAGGAGTGCTGCAGCGATGGTTGTCCGTCTGTAAGGTTCTCTGATCTCCACAGAGAAACTCTAGAGCTCTGTCAAAGTGATCATTGGGTTCCTGGTCACCTCCCTAAAGAAGGCCCTTCTCCCCTGATTGCTCAATTTGGCCGGGCGGGCAGCTCTAAGAAGAATCTTCTTCCATTTAGAATGGTGGAGGCCGCTGTGTTCTTGTGGATCTTTAATGCTACACACACTTTTTAGTATCTTTCCCCAGATCTGTGCCTAGACACAATCCTGTCTCGGAGCTCTACGGACAATTCCTTCGACCTCATGGCTTGGATTTTGCTTTGACATGCACTGTCAACTTTGGGACCTTATATAGACAGGTGTGTGCCTTTCCAAATCATGTCAAATCAATTTCATTTACCACAGGTGGACTCCAATCAAGTTGTAGAAACATCTCAAGGATGATCAATGGAAACAGGATGCATCTGAGCTTAATTTCAAGTCTCATAGCAAAGGGTCTGAATACTTACATAAATGAGATATGTTTTTTATTTTTAATACAATTGCAAACATTTCTACAAACCTGTTTTCGCTTTGTCAATATGGGGTATTGGGATTTTTTTTACATTTGATTCCCTTTTACAATAAGGCTGTAACATAACAAAAAATGAAAAAGTCAATGGGACTGAATACTTTCCAAAAATATTCACACCCCTTGACATGTTCAACATTTTGTTGTGTTACAGCCTGAATTTAAAATGGATTGGTAGATGGGTAAACAACAACAACAAAACAGACATTGAATATCTCTTTGAGCATGGTGAAGTTATTAATTACACTTTGGAAGGTGCATTAATTAATACACCCAGTCACTACAAAGATAGAGGCGTCCTTCTTAACTCTGTTGCCGGAGAGGAAGGAAACTGCTTAGGGATTTCACTATGATGCTGCCATTAACAACATTGTAGTTACTCCACAATACTAACCTAATTGACAGAATGAAAATAAGGAAGCATTCCATGCAATGCATCCTGTTTGCAACAAGTCACTAAAGTAGTACTGAAAATACAAAGTGTTATGTTTGGGGCAAATCCAATATAACACATTAGGGAGTATCACTCTCCATATTTTCAAGCATAGTGGTGGCTGCATCATGTTATGGGAATACTTCTAAACGTTAATGACTGGCGAGTTTTTCAGGACAAAAAAAGAAACGGTATGGAGCTAAGCACAGGCAAAATCCTAGAGGAAAACCAGGTTGAGTCTGCTTTCCACCAGACACTAGAAGATTAATTCACCTTTCAGTGTGACAATAACCTAAAACACAAGGTCAAATCTACATGGGAGTTGCTTACCAAGAAGAGAGTGAATGTTCCTAAGTGGCCGAGTTACAGTTTTGACTTAAATCTACTTGAAAATCTATGGCAAGATCTGAAAATGCTTGTCTAGCAATGATCAACAACCAATATGACAGAGCTTGAAGAATTTTGAAAATAATAAGTGGGCAAATGTTCCACAATCCAGGTGTGGAATGTTCTTAGAGACTTACCCAGAAAGACTCACAGCTGTAGTAGCTGCCAAAGGTGCTTCTACAAAGTATTAACTCAGGGGTGTGAATACTTATTTGAATTAGATATTTCTGTATTTTATTTTCAGTAAATTAGCAAACATTTCTAAAAACATGTTTTCACTTTGTCATTATGGGGTATTGTGTATGAGTCAGAAAAATATATATATTTAATCAATTTTGAATTCAGGCTGTAACAACGAAATTTGGAATAAGTCAAGGGGTATGACTGAAGGCACTGTAGTTCGTTTTCTCCCACAGTATTTATCTGATTCAGTGTTTTATAAATCTCAAAAATACTTCAGCTTTGACCCATTGTATTATCATGTAGAACATCAACCTAAGTCATAATGTATTTCCAGTGTTGGCTGTTGAAAGACGTTGACCCATTTTTGTTAAGAAAACAATCAATTTCATTGTACACTGACCTACTATCAAGGTGCTTTTGGAAAATTCACAGTGGATCCCAATTTACTCTCTATTTTGAGGTTAAATTGTTCCATCAGTTGTGAGAATCCATTGAGGCCATGTCTTTGTAGTCAGCGCATCCTCTCCCTTTTCTCTGCAGCGTGCTTGAAAGGCACAACAAAAAACCTACAGATAACAGATAGGAGGAATACCCGAGGGGCAAGGGTTCCTGAGGAGGTGAAGGAGAAAAACACTGTTTTGTTATCTCTAAATTTAATGAAATTAAAAACCATTAGATTGCTCACGGCTGATGCCCATGACTCCATAGTATGTCAGACCAATTAAGACTAAAGCCTGAGAAGAGTTCATCGCTCAAGTTCAACTGGGTGGACCGCCGTCTTAATGTCGCCAGCCTAGCCAGTGGTAGTAGTCATCGCTTGGCACAAACTAGGTCAGGGGTCAGGGGGAAAGCATGGAAAGAGAAGATGTTCACGTGTTACAATGGGAACTCATCTCTTTTGACATATGTGCATTATCATGTAATGTAACCAGCGTTGTATGTATGTATTTATTTATTGCTGAATGCATTACTGTCATACCCTTCAGTGATGGGCTTGTAGAGTTAGGCAACATATAAACTATGCACACATTTAGATTTTGACTGTACATTCTATCGTCAAATATATTTACATGCTTTTTCTTCCGAATTACTATGATTAGGCCTATTGGTATATTCACGGTTTTATGAAATACCTTGCATGTTCTATATTAGTATGTTTTTGTTCGAAGCAATAGCAATAATATTTTGTCTTTATCTTCATTGTCTTGAATGGGTTTGGATTTATTTGAATGGGATTTTGATAATATCAGAAGTTGGGTTTTGGCGGGAGAAATTGTAAAAATACAAAAGGCGCTTAATGGAATACATTTCTCTCTTCAGATTATCCTCAACTCCATGCATAAATACCAACCCAGGATTCACATCGTGAAAGCGGATGAAAATAATGGCTTTGGCTCCAAAAACACGGCGTTCTGTACCCACGTATTCCCCGAGACTGCCTTCATTGCGGTAACATCTTACCAGAACCATAAGGTAGGCCTAAGCCTTCGATTTTGGACATATTTACGCAGTGGTATTATGTATGTAAGAATAGCCTAAATTGGTGTGAATTTGCAAGTGCATTATAAATGTATAAGACTAATTACAATCAGTTTAGAACGAATTAAAACTTTTTGGCATATGGAGATATCGAATTGTTGCATTGCCCTTGCCTTCTCAATTAAAAGTAACAACGTCACAACACATATAGTCTATAAAATCACTTCATGGATAAATCGAAATCAGTTCCTGAACATCAGAATGTAGGCCCACATTGCTGCTAAAGACGTGCCGGGAAGATGGAAAACTGATGAATGGGCTGATTATCAAAGATTGAATAATAAAGCGGATGGAGTGTATCCTTTCGCCACAAATGGAGTCTGACGTAGGCCTATGTCACCATGAGCAGTGGCAGAAGATGAGGTTCACGTCTGATTATCACTGATATCATATTCAGATCATTGACAGATGTGAATATGGGTCGGGGAAACCGCATGTCCGAAATATTGGACAAGGCACGACCTCAATTTCAACTGGTGCAGTTCCATTAAATTTTAGTGAATGATACGGATTGCAGATAAGGCTCATGGAGTAAGTATAACGTCCATACATTTTGAACGTTTTATTATATGCTTATATGTGCTTTATTATGTTCGAGCTTTATAAATAGTGTATTATTAACAGGCTACTACAGTTATTATTATGACTATGCATATTATTTATAATATTAGAGAAAATGTAGGTGTTAGCCTATAGCCTATAAGAAATAAGCCTAAACCAACTTGTTTTTTTTTAGCCCGAAGTTGCAATAAATCTCGAAATAGTATATATTGTGATGAATATCGATTACAAAAAATATATTTATGCATGCATGTATTTTATTTGTATAATGTACATGTAGACTAATAATTCACAGGTTCGAACATGATTTCGCACATGAACGAAAATATTAACTGTTTAGCGTCCTGCTTTCTTTAAAAAATATTTAAAGTACAATTTTGTCACTGAATTAAGAGCATTTCAGTATTTAATAATATTTATTCGTCTTTATGAAATTAATGGTTACGGTTAGACACAATCCGTCTCCCATGGTACGCTCAGGGTTGTTAATTAATCAGAAAGCCAACTTCCTCACTTGAATATATTTTTTTACTAAAATGTGATGTAGGTCTATATAAATTATTTTCAAAATATTTTTAGACTGAAATGAAACCACTAAGAAAAATATAGGCATAGTCTATTTTACAAACCTGCACTTAAATCCCTGGAAGATAAATGGTTAAAGTGTTGTAATTTACTTATTAAGTAAGTTTTAAATTCAAAAGTGGGTATATTTTCAATCATGTAGTGTGATATTGTCCTCTATGAACGTTCAAACATGCAACCACCTGTTGCATGCGCTTTATTTTGGCTGCGCATTGGAATGTTTATTTACAAAGAGAAGACAAAGAGAGATCATATCAAACGATTACATTTTCCTCAAATCCGACCAGGCATACGCATAATCTTAGGAGTGTTGCCCAATCATTTCTGCGTCCGTTTAACATCCGTTTTTAACTATGTCTGAGTCAGATTTTACTGTGGGACAGAGGAAATGTGCAGAGGGTAAGGACCCTTAATGTGTCCTGAGCCAATCCGAATTCTGAGAAACAGGAAATACAAATGACTGAAACTCTGAAGAAAACATTAATTAAAATCAAGGAGTTTGAGGGCTCTTGAGAATGCAACATGGGCTAATTATTATTATTAGGCCTGCCAGACTTCCAGACAAACAGTCTATTCTGATTTCCTCAACTTTTACCACGAATACCTAATCAAAGAATGTTACATCTGCCAATTAAGGTAAGAAAAAGTTATCATGCCATGCATTTTGGGGGAACTCGCACCACCTGTTAATAGTTTATTCAGAACGGCCAAACTTGCCCATAGCTATACTTGAATTGAAAACAAAACATTTCCTTCTGAATAAACTATTTCGAAAACAACTCGCCTTTTCATATCTTCTGTTCTCAAATTAGTTAGTTCTATACAGGCTACAGAAAACACAGGGCCTAGGCCTATGAATCTGAACGTATTGGCTAACTCTTAAAAATTATATTTGCATTATGGTAAATAGCCTGATTAACAAATGCAGTAATCTATTATGGCTGAATGTTTGTCATGATTGCTATCCTTGGTAGTCAAGGCAAGTAGGCTATCTAACGACCCAGCATTGGTAACAACTTGCTTTGTATTTAACGGGGTGTTTAGGCCTATAAATGTCTCCAGAATTGTTAGGAAACTGTCGCCCCAGGCGTGTAGTTTTTTTCACACGAACAGGGTTAGTTCATGCATGGCGCTTTCATGCAACGGCACACTATACAATATTTATACCTTTGGGCTCAGTTTGGAAAAATTCCTACATTTGTATAGTCTGGTATGAATTCGTCCAATTGTAAATATACTGTATGTAACCTGGTTGACCTGCATTAACATTTCGTGCCATTAACATTTGCATTTACTATGCTATTCAAATTTGAAGATAGCATTCTTTTTCATGCCACCCTTTGTAATTCATAGGCCTTTTCACCTGAAACACCTTAAATTATCCTGCATAGGCCTAATTGGTTTACAATTAGATAGGGATATTGAGCGATTAAATATCAGTTAGACTTTTAGGTAGACCTATAGCCTATTTTGTTGAGCCATGTGTAGGCTACAAGTTGTTTTTGCAAACATTTTGTACCACCAACAGTTATTTTCAAAATTATTGCTTTTTTAATAAGCTAGTTACTTTTTGAGAAATCATTTTGAGAATCATGTTACTGAAATATGGTAAGATTTAATACCCTCATACTCCTGTATTATCCACACTTTATTCTACATTTGCTTCCCAAAGAAAATCTAGACTTTTGCCAAACGCCCAGTGCATTAACGAGAAGCTAAAAACGTGTATGTCTCAATGAGATATATTTTACAAGGTTTGGTAGAAAGTGAAAGCCAGCGCGTGGACAAAAATACAGTCTTATTGTGAGGCATGAAACACAGCAGACCAGCCAACTAATTAGGCCTACCTGCCAGAAACCGCGTGCCCTGCATTCTGTTTAATCTCAAATCGTATTTTTTGCGGCTGTTAGAACTTCATTCCATTATCCATTATCCAAAATCTATGGCTTTGGTCCAATCTGGAAAATAATATAATTGTTTCCTAGATGGGCTACTTGCTCTCTACACTGTAAAAAGTAACTGCTTAACCCATTAAAGAAATTGAGTAGTGGCTACTAAAATGTATCCAGTAGTCATTAAAACTCAAATCGTACTAACTCATATGTCATTACGATTTCTTATCACTTAATATTTTCGAGTACTGTTTATTATTGAGTAAATAACTTTGTGTTCTGCTAATATAGTTCGTTTTTACAAATTATGATTAATTAAGGTTTTAAAGTCAATCTGGCATTTATTAAATAAATTGTCCTTTCTTGATTTCAATGTTTTACATCTTTACTTAATATAATAAAGTAGTAGTCAGACATTGATCTTTGAGTAAAAACACTCGATTTATCTGTGTTTTTCTGATGTATAATTATTACATTTTTGCAAGTTATGAATTCCTAATAGTGCCATGTGGCTCTGTTTTTAGAGGATTGTGGGTAATTCAAAATGTTTACACTTTATGATACTTCTACACAATGTTGTATGCATGTTTGAAGAAAGTAAATTATATTTCTAAAATAGTATTAAGCAGTATGTTGTGCTGAGTTGTAATTGATCATGATGAACACATATCAAAACCATCAGACAAATTGATGTTCAATATTGAGACAAGTCATTCCTACCGTCAACAAGGTGTGCAGCACTCTTAATGAGAGGTATAGCTGTAGTGCTCACAGCTCTACCTCTACCTCTACCTCTACCTCTACCTCTACCTCTACCTCTACCTCTACCTCCACTTCCACTTACTGCTAGAGGAATGAGTACTGTGCTCAACAATGCCTGATAAGGTGGGTTAAAATACGAAGTCTTCAAATAGATACACATTTTAAACATGAAGACACGATCACTCAAAATTACCAATCAGAACTACTTACGCTTGAAAAAAAAATGCCACAAAGGTAAATCATTTAAGTAGAAGGGACCCTAAATGTATATGTTCACTACAACAAAAATTAATGTTCAGGTAATGTCAAAAGTTATAGTTCAGAAAACAATACAATTTACTGTCAAAAAGTTCACACAAAAAAAACAGTTAAGTATTTTACAACTTAAAAAATGAAGTTATAAAGTGACATCACCATATATGGTTAAGTATTGAACACTGAAATACTTTGAGTTGGGTTACTCGAATGGTTCTAGGCAAGGGTTTCCACACAAAAAAAAAATGTTAGCAGGACTAATGACCTTTTACAGTATATAGCTCCATGGGAAATTACGTTTCTGGCATCAACTTTAGATCTGTAGCCTGATCCACTTTAATATTTATAGAGTTGTATAGTACAGCAAGCTAAT
The DNA here is from genome assembly GCF_057628025.1 of Oncorhynchus mykiss. Lineage (NCBI taxonomy): Eukaryota > Metazoa > Chordata > Actinopteri > Salmoniformes > Salmonidae > Oncorhynchus > Oncorhynchus mykiss. Next base: position 30,152,150 of record NC_143026.1, read on the forward strand.
GTTAGATGATAGAAAGTTTTCATATTTACATTAAATTAATGAAATATGTTTTTCAGAATTAAATTGTGTGCTTAATGGTCTGAGCACATGGTCATTTAATCTACATGTTAATAACTAAACCAGGGGCACAGCAACCAACTAGTACAGTAGGCCTATTATGCCAATGCTTTGGTGAGGTTTCTTTCCTTTTGAGTGCTTATTTGAAAAGTTAAGATTGTCATACAACTACTGACCAGCGTGTGTGTGTGGACCTATGGCCAATGTTTCATCCTAAAACCATCTTGATGCTTTATGATGTTCCACATGGGAGGGTGAAGAAGCTGGTTTTGAGTGAAGATGTCTTTGAAGAGGCTTTGAAGGACACAACAAGTCCTTCTCACAGAATATAGGAAAAAGGAAATGTGTATGACATTGGGATGTAAAGTTTTCTTTTTACATAAAATTGTAGGCTAATTGACGGTTGAATCACTTATGACAAATGTGCGGTCTGTTTTGCAGATAACCCAACTTAAGATAGAGAACAACCCGTTTGCCAAAGGCTTTCGTGGGAGTGATGACATGGAGCTCCACCGGATGTCCAGAATGCAAAGGTAGGACCTATTACAGTCACAAAGATACCCATGATCGCCAATGGCTAAGCTTTGATTCAGTGGTTGACTTTTCTAACTCTAATAATCCAATATTACCATCATTAGAGGTTGTTTGGCACACTATATGGTAAACTGGAAGCATGCATTAGACAATGTAACCACAATTAGATAAGGATTACTGACATTCTAATCACAGTGTCACTTCACAAGCACCATTGTAATCCCTGAATCAGTGAAATGCAAACCAGATGAGTGTTATTTTCAGTGAGACCCACCACCCCCTGCCCCCCTCTCCCCAGCTGAGTAAGTGTAGTTCTTGAGCAGGGGCCAGTCTTCATGTCCCAGGGCTTTTTATGGCTGATCTGGCAGGGCCTTCTGAACTAGCGACATCTCCCTCTTTACCGGGAGGGATATTCCTACCAGTCGTCTGTGCATTGATGATATGGCTGGTCCAGCATTAGCATCGACCACATGGCTCTTTTCCCTATTCACTCCAGATGAGTACTTTCACATGCATCCACACAGTGTGGAAAACACATTTTCAAAGAAGAAAATCTGGTATGAAACTTGCCCAGATCGGCCAACAAAGGCGTTGCAAGGGCTTTCAAACAGAGGATTCCTAAATCTGAGAAAAATGTTAAAGGAGTTTGGTTTACCATGCGCAAGTGACACTTTGCCTCCCATACATTTGATTTGGAATGGGAGAACAGAACATTCTCTCTAATTAGCCACTGCAGGTGAATCTAATTTTGGTAGTTTTGGTTGACTATGATTTTCCACATTGGGTGATGTGGTACACATTTAGCTAATTTTATAGTGGAATTAGTGAGAGAAGACAGAACAGTTTGGATGTTTGTCCTTTTTCTCCAAAACTATTTTACCTGCACACATAATCCATTTTTTATTCATCACTGGGGTGTTCACAAATCTATATTGTATATTTAATATTGGGTTATCTCAGTCAGATGTTGATTAAGTTGGTTTATGTCACAATATAATACTTCTGCAAGTGGGATAGTTATTTTGTATAGACATTTGTAAATTGATTTCAATTGGCCAAAGGCCAAACCACACCATAACTCCGACATGCCACTGTCCTGTCTTGCCAAGTACAGTAAGCTCAGCACATCTGGTCTTTGTTAATATTTCCAAGGGAGAGCTTATTGCAAGATGAGGTCACTGGTTCAAAAGAAACAGTCAAAGAAACAGAAGTAGCAAAAATGGTCCATTCATAGATCCTCTAGATTAATGCAACTGGAATAAATGCCTTTCTTTCCACTGGAAACCAATCCTCCCGAACACTTTCTCAGTGGATCCTAAGTGGGTGTGACTCATTGATAGTCCGTGTGGTTTGTTAGTATTGAGAAGGGTATCAGATCATTGGATGAAAGAGACAGTGTATACAAGTCAGCCATGGTTAATGACTTAGGTCAGGGGCAGTTCTCAAGTAACATATCTATCTTCTTTTGCATGTGAAAAACCATGATGAATGAACAAATACTAAAGATAATTAGGATGATTGATTTGGGATAATTAGGTGATGATTAAAGGTCCAATACAGTCATTTTTATCTCAATATCAAATCATGTCTGTGTAACAATTAAGTACCCTACAGTGATTGTTTTCAATTAAAATGGTTAAAAAAAATAGTTTTAAATAGCTTCTTAGCAAAGAGCAATTTCTCAAGCAAAAATTGTTCTTGTACTGTCTTGGAATGGTCTGAATGGGGAAGGAAACCAAGAAAACTAGTTGTTTGGAACTCTATTTCTTATTGTCTATGAACTCATTTACATTTGACAATTTCACAGGATTATTCCAACCTCAGTGTGGAAATATATATAAAACACAAGAAAATCACATTTGACTGCACTGGGTCTTTAATAATCACTACTATTAGTAATAGTAATGGTAATTATAGTAGTTGTAGTAGTAGTACTAGTGGTGGTGATATATACTGTGTAGAAAACATTATTTCCATGACATGGACTGACCAGGTGAATCCAGATGAAATGATCTCTTATTGATGTAACTTGTTAAATCTACTTCAAATCAGTGTAGATGAAGGGGAGGAGACAGGTTCAATTATTTTTTTTCAAGCCTTGAGACAATTGAGACATGGATTGTGTGTGTGCCATTCAGAGGGTGAATGGGCAAGACAAGATGTTGAAGTGCCTTTGAACGGGGTATTATAGTAGGTGCCAGGTGCACCGGTTTGACTGTGAAGAACTGCAACGCTGCTGGGTTTTTCATGCTAAACAGTTTCCCATGTGGTCCACCAAGAATGGTCCACCACCCAAAGGACATCCAGACAACTTGACACAAATGTGGGTAGCATTGGAGTCAACATGGGCCAGCATCCCTGTGGAACGTTTTTGACACCTTGTAATGTCCATGTCCCGGTGAATTAAGGCTGTTCTGAGGGAAAAGGGCGAGTGACTCAATATTAGGAAGGTGTTCCAAATGTTTTGTACACTCAGTGTAAATTGAAGAAGCATACAGTACGATAAGTGTTATGATCATTTCGTAACCCTGTGTGTGTGTGTGTGTGTGTGTGTGTGTGTGTGTGTGTGTGTGTGTGTGTGTGTGTGTGTGTGTGTGTGTGTGTGTGTGTGTGTGTGTGTGTGTGTGTGTGTGTGTGTGTGTGTGTGTGTGTGTGTGTTTGCAGCACTAAGGAATACCCAGTGGTCCCTCGCAGTACGGTGCGCCAGAGGGTGGGCACCAGCCAGAGCCCATTCAGTGGGGAGGTGCAGGTTATGGTCACTCCCAGTGGCCTGGCCTCCCAGTACACCCAGTGTGAGAATGGGGTCACCAGCACCTCACAGGACCTCCTGCCCCAGTCTGGCTGTTACCCCCTCCCCCACGAGCACAGCCAGGACTACCATTGCATTAAGAGGAAAGGTGGGCCAGGCTATCATGATATATGCATGCCAATGGGATGGGTTTTTGGAAGCATATAAAAGGGAAAACATAGTTGATTACTAATGTATAAAGATATCAATTGTTTTGCTCAGCTGATTAGTCTACAATATCTGTAAATACTGCAGCTGTAACTGTTTCCTGTCTGTCTGTAGTGGATGATGACTGTCACTCAGGGGAGCACACCTACAAGAAGGCTTACCTGGAGAGCTCCTCCAGCGAGGACGACCATTACTACCGTCCCGTCAGCTACCCACAGAGCCTGGGCCTGCCCGGGGGGCCCTACAGGACCGAGTCTGGCCAGAGGCAGGCCTGTATGTACGCCAGCGCCTCCCAAGGGGCTGAGCCCGTCCCCAGCCTGGAGGACATCAGCTGCAACACCTGGGCCAGTGTTTCGCCCTATGGCAGCTGCTCCGTCACCTCCATGCAGCCAATGGAGCGGCTGCCCTACCAGCACTTCTCCGCCCACTTTACCTCGGGGCCCCTGGTGTCCAGACTGAGCGGGGTGGCAAGCCACGCCTCCACGCAGCTGGGCGAAGCCCACCACGCCATGTACCAGGGCCCCATGGCCCACCAGACACTGGGCCGCCAGTGTAGCCCTGGGGCAGGCATCCAGTCGCCCACCGCAGGTCTCCAAGGCAACGAGTACCTGTACTCGCATGGGATCCCGCGCACGCTGTCGCCTCATCAGTACCACACAGTGCACAGCGTCAGCATCATGCCAGAGTGGAATGAGAGCAGCTAAAATAACTTTCTTCATAGGAAAGGATGGAGAAGTTGGATAAAGAAAAGGCCCTTGATAAGGTTGGGCTTTAGATAAATCTATATTTAGATTTTTGAAGCAGTACAGTACGGCAGTGCAGTCTCATGAGATTAATGAGGCATGACCGCCTAGAGCATTGGACTTTGGTGCTTAGAGGAACTGCGTGACTGTCTTTGCAGTTGACTTCTTACTGTGCCTAAAGGCAAACATCATGAGGATGGGCAAAACAAGGTGGAGAAAAGCATTGGTCATGAAGGAGACTTATAAGGAAACTAAACAAGTTTAAAAACCCAATGCTTTTGCATGAGTAACAGAAGCACAGAAGTGGCTTCATCGGGAGACCCCTATTTTAAAACTGTTCTGTTTTGATAGTGTATTTTACATCTTGGTGTTGCATTATCAATGTTTTTTTCTGCTGCCAATAGAAAGCTCTTTTACCTTTATCCTGTAGATTTGTAAATTTAACATTTTGTGAAAAAAAATACCTCCCAGTTTTCATTTTATTTGTTTTTTTTTGTTGTGAACTGCTTACCTTCTATATTGAACAAAAATAAACGCAACATGCAACAATTTCAACGAATATACTGAGTTACAAGTTCATAAAAGGAAATCAGTCAACTGAAATACATTTATTAGGCGCACATCTATGGATTTCACATGACTGGGCAGGGGAGCAGCCATGGGTGGGCCTGGGAGGGCATAGACCCACCCACTGGGGAGCCAGGCCCAGCCAATCAGAATATGTTTTTTTTCGCACAAAAGGGATTTATTATAGACAGAAATACTCATCAGTTTCATCAGCTGTCCAGGTTACTGGTCTCAGACAATCTCGCAGGTGAAGAAGCCAGATGTGGAGGTCCTAGGCTGGCGTGGTTACACATGGTCTGAGGTTGTGAGGCCGGTTGGATGTACTGCCAAATTTTCTAAAACGACTTGATGCGCCTTAAATAAGCCGACTTGATGCGGCTTATTTAATTCACTGGCAACAGCTCTGGTGGAATTTCCTGTAGTCAGCATGCCAATTGCACGCTCCCTCAGAACTTGAGACATCTGTGTTATTTTGTGTTATGACAAAACTGCACATTTTAGAGTGGCCTTTTATTGTCTCCTCCACAAGTTACACCTGTCAGGTGGATGGATTATCTTGGCAAAGGAGAAATGCTCACTAACAGGGATGTAAACAAATTTGTGCACAACATTTTGAGAGAAACACACTTTTTGTGCGTATGAAACATTTCTGGGATATTTTATTTCAGCTCATGGAACACTTTACATGTTGCATTTATATTTTGTTCAGTATAAAACCATTCTACAGAAATTCAGAGGCTGTGATTATTTTTTGTGGCTCTTTTGAAAAAAGTACTCGTTGAATTAATGGGTGATTTGTCAATCAACATTTCTAAGAGTAGAAAACATACTAGATACTTACGAAAAACATTGCATTGGTCTGCATTAGTTTGAATACTATAGCAGAAAAAAAATTGTCCTTAGAGTGACTTTATGTACTGTAGAGGAAGTGTGTATTGATATCTTCTCTAACCCTGGCATGTAGCAACACACACTTTGACATGGAAACAGTTTGTTATTTGCAGTAAGTCCAGGAACAGTGTGTGAAAAATGGACCCAGTATTCGCCTGCAACAACCCGCATGAAAAAATACTATAGTATATTATGGCATGAATACTAAAAGTATTCACTAGTGTTTTTGCCAACTTCACTGTAGTATTTGCAGTTAACTACAGTATAAATACTGTAGTAAAATAACTAGTGTATATACTATAGTAATTAATGTAGTGTTTTTGCAGATTGTAGTATACTGTAGTATTTACTGTAGTATTTACTATAGTGTTTTTCTTTTATTATCTATGACATAGAAATGGAGGATTTCTCCTAGAGTAAACCTACTAGAGAAATATTAAAAGGCCAAATTTTCCACAACCTGTAGGTACGACTGGGGTCTGAACAGATAGTTCAGAGCTCCTGCTCTTCTCTATAACCTGAAGGGAACACATTATATGGTCTATACTTGGAATGTAGGTTTCTCACTTATGAGTGGCACAAATTGGGATATGGGGAGGGGAATGCTAAGGGTATATGCAATTAAATACTTTAGTATTTACTATAGTTAAACTGTAGTGTTTTTGAGGACTGTAGTGTTTAAGGATATTGGTGAAAACCACAGTATTTTTTTTGTGGATAATACAGTAGTATTTACTATAGTATTATACACTATGCTACCAAATTCTACAGTAAATACTACACATGATCGAGGGATACTACAGTGTGTAGTATAGTATTCTACAGTATACTACAACATTCTATAGTAAGTACTACTCATGATCGTGGGATACTACAGTGTAGTATAGTATTCTACAGTATACTACAGTTTACTGCAGAATAATATAGTAAGTACTGTAGTATTATATAGTAAACTGTAGTATTTTGCAATGTGGAGAAAGCTAAGAAACAAGAAACCTTCTCAAATAGCAAGTATAGTTCTCATTCAGACACGGCCCTTATAAGAGATTGAAGCCAGCATTGCTGAAAAGGTGATTGCATATTATGAAAACTTTTTTTAATCCAATTTTTATTAGTTGACTTATTTTCATTGTTGTACCGAGCAAATGTGTTGTATATCAATATTTTCATTTATGTTTTGACAACTGGCACTTCTCCCATGACTACAGTCATAAACTCAAACTGAGCAAACAACAAAGATATGTATGGTATATATGATTTAACAATGTGGAATGTAAAGGACGAGAGGCACAGATTATTAATGACAAACAATGATAATATAAAAGCATGGTCACTGCAGAGATTATACACGATCTAAACATGCACATCAATACATACATTCTGCCAATATATGGAAGTCATGGTATATGTTAAAGGTGAGTTTGACGAATGTACAAAGACTTATTTTTGAATTACTTGTAGTCGATAGAATGCTACTTGTCAATAGTATTTATTTTTTTCCCATATTCTAAATCAACTTGCTCCTGTTGTATCAAAAGTTAAACCTGTTATTCGCTCCTGTTCTTTTTGGTACTTTGTTATTTAGGCTCCTTTTATTTTCTTTTTTAATCATACTGATTTAGAAATCAGGACATTCATTTAGAGGTCAAAAGTCTAAGAGAGAGAGATGGATTATGTTGCTGTAAATAAACACATGTAAATAGAATAAAGAATACTTGCAATACATTTAAGAGCATTCTGTCTTTTCTCATTTGACCTCTTTTTTTATGATGCTTTTTGTCCTTTGTTTACATACACATCATTTGTATAAAAACAACAAGTTGAAAATCTTGTCATCACAGTGTAGGTGGCAGCAGTAACTAATTGTGCCTAATTGTCCCTAGCATCTCTTGATTCAACTGATAATCCTGAGGATTAAAGGTCTGCTGTCTGGCCAACCCCTCTGAGCCCCTCATAAATTGTGTGTGTGTGTGGTGCTGGTTCACACCCTCTAGTCAACCCCTTGGGTGCAGTTGACCGGTTACCTTAGACATCGAGGACATATTGACCAGAGTGGACCACTCCTTGACCACTGTTTCAAACCACAGCGTGATGCACACGTTGTATTCTTTTACAGATTAGTTTGTTGTTGGACAGTCTAAATCAGGCTTGGAAGGTTCTCACTCACATTAATTCACTTCATGATCAGGACCATTTATGATGAAGTGTCCTCTCTTACATAGCACACAGTTTTTAGAATGATCTAATTGAAAGCTGTATCAATTCATTATGCTACAAACAATTTCTGTAAAAATGTGGATGTGGACAAGTTTGATGTTGCAACGGGTAAAGAATGAGATGCAGCGCAGGGAGTGGCAAAGCTCTATCAATCAATGTGAAATTATTTTCTTGGTTGGGTTAGTGGAAGTATACAGATGTAGATCTTAATTTGATCACTCTTTTGTTGCCGAGAATGTTTGCTGTGCTGCAGGAAGAGCAGATGAGCTTTGTGATTTGCATAAATTCACTGTAAATCCACACTAAACAGAGTTATATTAACAGTAATCCACTTTTCATGTAGCCTCATTTTGACCAGCTAATAGCCTAACCACTGATCAAGTAACTATATGGAGTAAACGTTCAAATCCTGTTGCTACAGGATTATTTTGCTGTGACAATACAGGTCAAATTAAGATCCAAAACCTGTAACAGTTCATTTCACATACCAGCACACAGATGTGTCACTCGGTATAAGAGGATATCACATGATGATACATTACATGACCAAAAGTATATGGACACCTGCTCATTGAACAGCTCATTCGAAAATCTTGGGGATTAATATGGAGTTGGTCCACCCTTTGGTGCCATAACAGCCATAACAGGGACTTGCTTCCATTCAGCCACAAGAGCATTAGTGAGGTCGGGCACTGATGTTGGGCGATTAGGCCTGGCTCGCAGTCGGCGTTTCAATTAATCCCAAAGGAGTTCGATGGGGTTGAGGTCAGAGCTCTGTGCAGGTCAGTCAAGTTCTTCCACATCGATCTTGACAAACCATTTCTGTATGGACCTCGCTTTGTGCACAGGGGCATTGTCATGCTGTTACAGGAAAGGGCCTTCCCCAAAATGTTGCTACAAAGTTGGAAGCACAGAATTGTCTAGAATGTCATTGCATGCTGTAGCGTTAAGATTTCCCTTCACTGGAACTAAGGGGCCTAGCCCAAACCATGAAAAACAGCCCCAGATCATTATTCTCCCTCCGCCAAACTTTACAGTTTGCACTATGCTGTCGGGCAGGTAGCATTTTGCTGGTATCCGCCAAACCAGATTTATCCGTCCGACTGCCAGACGGTGAAGAGTGATTCATCACTCCAGAGAGCGTGTTTCCACTGCTCCAGAGTCCAATGGTGGTGAGATTTACACCACTTGTAAGGGGTGTCCATTGAAATGTGTCCAGGTCTTCTGGGTGTGCTCTCTCAGGTACTGAACAGATGACACTAAAGAGAAAAGGACAATGAACTTGTAAATAAAAAAACATGACAATCATTGGGAGCCTGGGACCTGAACTGGACATCCACATCCATCAAAAGTCAAAGGACAGACGGATACACTATCTAGAACCTTCTCGTGGATCTGGTAGGACAACATGGCTTTGGTCCTGTGCCCAATTTGCAACACTGTTTTTGTTTCCCCTGTGTAAGATGCTACAGGCAAACTAGCTGTCTACCGGTAGCTAGCTTGCTAGCTCGTACAACAATTTCAAGTGTGACTAAAGTTACTGGCGAGCTCATCATGCTTATAACATTATGTTAGCTAGCTATCCCCAGTTTAGATCATTTGTTTTCACGTCGCATCTGCGCCTGTTGCGTTTTCCTTGTGCTTGTCCGATGCACTGTGAGCTGGCTGATGCTTGTGCCTTGTTCTAAAAATAGAGCACATTAGCAGCGGCGGTGATTTTGAACAGGCAAATGTGAAATAGTCGTATTTATGCTACGGTTCAAATGCACAGATCACTTTCTATAGAAACCAGGGAATTTGAAAACATTATATAATAATTCTGTCATGTGCTTTATTGACTGGCCTCCACTCCACTGCTTACCACGTTATGCATCTTGATGCCCACCGCCACCCCACAGCCTGTGCATCATCCCCACAAGCCCGGCCAGGGATGATGATGCAAAAGGCTCTTTAAACATTTTAAGAAAGTCAGCTTTCAAAGGGGGGAGCCAGAACTGTTGGCCACTGGTTCAGTCATCATGGTCAGTGGTTGAAAGCAGAGAGATACGTTGAAGGGAGAAGGAATGAATGTCTAATGAACCAAAAGACTGAATTATTAATGAACACTGATACTGACACTTATTTACATGACCACCGTATAGATATGGAGAAAAGGGAGAAAAAGTATTAGGTAAAATAAAATAAAAACAATGCATACTTATCTTCACTGATTTGTGCCATGAGTTGTGGCTTTTCTTCTCTTCAATTAACTCAGGTAATTTTTTCCTTCCTGTTTGGCCCTGTCCCTGGGTATCATCGGATGGGGCCACAGTGTCTCCTGACCCCTCCTGTCTCAGCCTCCAGTATTTATGCTGCAGTAGTCTATGTGTCGGGGGGCTAGGGTCAGTTTGTTATATCAGGAGTACTTCTCCTGTGTTATCCGGTGTCCTGTGTGAATTTAAGTATGCTCTCTCTAATTCTCTCTTTCTCTCTTTCTTTCTCTCTCTCGGAGGACCTGAGCCCTAGGACCATGCCTCAGGACTACCTGGTATGTTGACTCCTTGCTGTCCCCAATCCACCTGGCCGTGCTGCTGCTCCAGTTTCAACTGTTCTGCCTGTGATTATTATTATTTGCCCATGCTGGTCATTTATGAACATTTGAACATCTTGGCCATGTTCTGTTATAATCTCCACCCGGCACAGCCAGAAGAGGACTGGCCACCCCTCATAGCCTGGTTCCTCTCTAGGTTTCTTCCTAGGTTTTGGCCTTTCTAGGGAGTTTTTCCTAGCCACGTGCTTCTACACCTGCATTGCTTGCTGTTTGGGGTTTTAGGCTGGGTTTCTGTACAGCACTTTGAGATATCAGCTGATGTACAAAGGGCTATATAAATACATTTGATTTGATTTGATTTAGTTAATCTTCTAATAGTTCTGTAGAATTACAGTTAAACATAAATGCAGTACAGTAGAGAACCCCACAACACTGTAGATCCAGTTGGAGAGAATATTTTAAAAGCAGAGTCAACGTAGAGTGAGTCATGGCCTGAGCCAACCTTAAATGTGAAACCAAAACAAATCACAGCCAGGGCATGACAAAGGAGAGGAGCGCAAGAACAAGAGCATTCCTACCGGGAGAAAAACGAGCAAGGGATTACTTTATTAAGCTTTACTGAAAAGCTGTTCGCCAAAGATAGATGGAGCAGTTCAAAAAGCAGGGTTTTGGGGAGAAACAAATCCATCTCGTTTTGGAGACACACATCTGCTTTGAAAAGACAGCCCGAGCCAAACTGTAGCAGCTTCAGAGGCATCATTCGAAACTGGGAGCTATTCCTATTCTGACAGCCCCTGGACAGCAGTCTGAGACCACAGTGTCAAAGGGCTCTCCATGCCTGTAAAGAGAGAGAGAGAAGCTTCATCTCACCAAGGGGCTGAGCTTCTTGTCACACCCCAATCTGGAGGCTTGATTCTGGGCTTCGGCACAGGGAGGCCTGTGCTCCCGTCCACACACGGAGGCCTGGGCTGCCATGCACATGCGGAGTAGAGGGCTCGCTCTACTCTGTGCTGGCAGGTAAGAGAGGCGAGTTGCGATCTCTTGGCAGGATCCCAGGGCACATGCTGGAGGCCAGGCCTGGAGGTGGGAGTGGGGTCTGGAATTAGGAGAGCCCTCCATCAGATAACACATTTTCTGGTTCATGTAAAGACGTTGGGCGTATCAACAGAGACATGCATCACCCTGATGGGTCTCCAGCATGTGTACGAAGCCTTGGGCTCTGGCTCTGTGGCCAGCCAGTGCTGAGATGGGAGCAGAGGCCCTCCAGCTCCCACCATTCAGTCTTTCAGCACCAGCCTTTGTCAGAGTCTGAGGAGGGGGGCTCCTCTCTGGGCGAGGCAGGGAAGGAAGGTGGGGTGTTGATAGGGTGAGAACCAGAGAGTGTCGCAGCGCTAAGAAAGAGGGATAAAGCTGTTAAGCCTGGACGTACAGTAGCATTGAGCTTTCAACTCAACTCTTGCCAGGGTGTTTCCTCCAGTACATGGCAGAATCTGAACACTAACACATTTCCATACAGTACTGACAGATCAAATCAAAGTTTATTTGTCAAGTGCGCCGAACAGTGAAATGCTTACTTACAGGCCCTAACAGTGCAATTTGTAAGTAAAAAATAGGTATTAGGTGAACAATAGATAAGTAAAGAAATAAAAACAACAGTAAAAAGACAGTGAAAAATAACAGTAGCGAGGCTATATACTGTAGCGAGGCTATATGTAGCGAGGCTATATATGTAAGTTGGGCTAATTGAGGTAGTATGTACATGTAGGTATGGTTAAAGTGACTATGCATTAAATGATAAGCAGAGAGCAGCAGTAGCAAAAAGAGGGGTTGGTGGGTGGTCTTTGACAATTTTTAGGGCCTTCCTCTGACACCGCCTGGTGTAGAGGTCCTGGATGGCAGGCAGTTTAGCCCCAGTGATGTACTGGGACGTAATCACTGCCCTCTGAAGTGCCTTGGAGTCGGAGGCCGAGCAGTTGCCGTACCAGGCAGTGATGCAACCAGTGTTGCAGCTGTAGAACCTTCGGAAGATCTGAGGACCAGGCCAAATCTTTTTAGTTTCCTGAGGGGAATAGGCTTTGTCGTGCCCTCTTCACGACTGTCTTGGTGTGTTTCGACCATTATAGTTTGATGGTGATGTGGACACCTAGGAACTTGAAGCTCTCAACCTGCTCCACTACAGCCTCAGTGAGAATGGGGGCGTGCCCGGTCCTCCTTTTCCTGTAGTCCACAATCATCTCCTTCATCTTGATACTGTTGAGGGATAGGTTGTTATTCTGGCACCACCCGGTCTCCTCCCTATAGGCTGTCTCGTCGTTGTCGGTGATCAGACTGTTGTGTCATCTGCAAACTTAATGTTAGTGTTGGAGTTGTGCCTGGCCACGCAGTTGTGGGTGAACAGGGAGTACAGGGGGCACTGAGCACGCACCCCTGAGTGGCTCCAGTGTTGAGGATCAGCGTGGCGAATGTTTTGCTACCTCCCCTCACTATCTGGGGCGGCCCGTCAGGAAGTCCAGGATCCAGTTGCATAGGGAGGTGTTTATTCCCAGGGTTCTTAGCTTAGTGATGAGCTTTGAGTCCCAGGATCCTTAGTGATGAGCTTTGAGGGCACTATGGTGTTGAACGCTGAGCTGTAGTCAATGAATAGTATTCTCACATAGGTATTCCTTTTGTCCAGGTGGGAAAGGGCAGTGTGGAGTGCAATAGAGATTACATCATCTGTGGATCTGTTTGGGCGGTATGCAAATTGGAGTGGGTCTAGGGTTTCTGGGATAATAGTGTTAATTTGAGCCATTACCAGCCTTTCAAAGCACTTCATGGCTACGGACGTGAGTGCTACGGGTCTGTAGTCATTTAGGCAGGTTGCCTTAGTGTTCTTGTGCACAGGGACTATGGTGGTCTGCTTGAAACATGTTGGTATTACAGACTCAATCAGGGACATGTTGAAAATGTCAGTGAAGACAACTGCCAGTTGGTCAGCACATGCCCGGAGCACACATCTTGGTAATCCGTCCTGCCCTGCAGCCTTGTGTATGTTGACCTGTTTAAAGGTCTTACGTCGGCTACGGAGAGCGTGATCACACAGTCGTCCAGATCAGCTGATGCTCTCATGCATTCCTCAGTGTTGGTCACCTCGAAGCAAGCATATAAGTGATTTAGCTGGTCTGGGAGGCTCGTGTCACTGTGCAGCTCGTGGCTGTGCTTCCCTTTATAGTCTGTAATAGTTTGCAAGCCCTGCCACATCCGACGTATGTCAGAGCCGGTGTAGTACGATTCAATCTTAGCCCTATATTGGCACTTTGCCTGTTTGATGGTTCATTGGCGGGCATAGCAGGATTTCTAATAAGCTTCCGGGTTAGAGTCAGCTCTACCCTTTAGCTCAGTGCAAATGTTGCCTGTAATCCATGGCTTCTGTTTGGGGTATGTATGTACAGTCACTGTGGGAACGACATCCTCGATGCACTTATTTATGAAGCCAGTGACTGACATGGTTTACCATCGGAAGAATCCCAGAACATGTTCCAATCTATGCTAGCAAAACGGTCCTGTAGTTAGAATCTTTTTCATAGACCGAGTCACTGGTGCTTCCTGCTTTAATTTTTGCTTGTAAGCAGGAATCAGGAGGATATAATTGTGGTCAGATTTGCCAAATGGAGGGCGAAGGAGAGCTTTGTATGCGTCTCTTTGTGTGGAGTACAGGTGATCTGGCATTTTTTTCCCTCTGCGCATGTAACATGTTAATAGAAGTGAGGTAAAACTGATTTAAGTTTCCCTGCATTAAAATCCCCGGCCACTAGGAGCGCCCCCTCCGGTGAGCGGTTTCCTGTTTGCTTATTTCCTTATACAGCTGACTGAGTGAAGTCTTAGTGCCAGCATTCGTCTGTGGTGGTAAATAAACAGCCACGAAAAGTATGGATGAAAACTCTCTTGGTAAACACAGAATGCGGTAGAGTACAGTAGGGGAATGGGTAGCAAGGGGAATGGATGGAGTGGAAATCTAAATCCTATTCTATTTTCATATCTATCTGGATGTGGGAAAATGTGTTGGTGTCACTAAAAATAATGTTGATAGCGAGATCATACTGTGGGTATCTGGATGCAGATTGTATTTGATGGACAAATCCTCCATTATTTGTATTTTTTTTTTTTTACATTGCAATTCACGAACCTTAGCTATTTATTAACCTAATCAGCTCCATCGGTGGAATGCCAAACTTTATTATTAGATTATATCTCATTTGAACTGTAAAAGGTTTGGATTAATAAAGAGAAAGGGATACACATCTATTGATCATTTACTTAGTACATCTATTTATCATTTAATCAGTGGAATCTTAGTAATGATTCATTTTCAACACAGTAAATAATTCATAAAATTTTAACATGAGGCTTTCATCATACAAGAAGGATTTACAAAGACTTGCCATGACATGGGCAGCGCTCGACTCCAACGGTGAATGCTCTGTCTACGACAAAGAGATAGCCAAGAATGAGTGAAATAATGGCATTTGTGCAGAAAGACATTCATATCAGATTTTAATGCATGGCTAATGTCAGAGCGGTCCCATCCGTCCTTGTCATAGGGAGTGTGGGTAGGACAGGCCATGGGGGTTTCAAAACCTAATCTGGACCAGGCCTGAAAATGGCTTCCAGCTGTCTCATCATTAGAGCTGATAAGGCACCCTGGCTCCCTCCACTCTCTGTCAGAGGTGGGAATTAAAATTAGAATCCTGAGGTAAAGAGAAGCACACAGCAGAGTACAGTCCCCTGTAAGTCTGTTGGGAATTAAAATTAGAATCCTGAGGTAAGGAGAAACACACAGCAGAGTACAGTCCCCTGTAAGTCTGTTGGGAATTACAATTAGAATCCTGAGGTAAGGAGAAACACACAGCAGAGGACAGTCCCCTGTAAGTCTGTTGGGAATTAAAAGTATGCCTAGAGTCCTGACGTTGCTGTTTACTTTTTACATTTGAGCCTTTGTGTAATAATAGTAACACATTAGATTTCTATAGGGCTTTTCATAGAATCTCAAAGTGCTTCAAGAGGAAAAAAAACAATCAAGCAATATTTCATGACAGGTCAACAGATAGAGGCGAAGTGTTTGAGAGTTGCATTCTCCGAAAATGGAGAGGTTCAGTTCATAGCTTGAGCGGAGACAGCTGGTCAGAGGATGGTAGATGATGGCGATGGAGTCTGCTGATGATCTTGTAGAGGGTAGGTTTGGGAGGACTTCTCCCCTTCCACTCTGTGTACCACCCACTTGGGTGATGCTTCTGCAGCTCTGGGCACCAGAAACTCACCACACAAAGTTCAGAATAGTAGCCAGTCGTCCTTACTAGTAGCCCTCTGTCCCAGCACTGCTGTATTGGATGTCGATTAAGGCAGCCCCCCGCACCTCTCTGATTTAGAGGGGTTGGGTTAAATGCGGAAGACACATTTCAGTTGAATGAATTCAGTTGGACAACTGACTAGGTATCCCCCTTTCCCTTATTCCTAAATTTCCTCTCACGCTTCTGGCAACTCTTTAAATTATGTTCTCAGAAGATCATGAATTTTCACTACTTAAAGTGGTGTTGTCACTACAAAAAGAGCTAAATTGTCATTATTTTCATCAAGTCTTTTGATACTGGGTCTGTTTTGTCTGGAAGGGACTGTTAAGTCTCACACCAAGTAAACAAACAGAGGTCAACCGGGGTCAAATAATTGTCTGCTGTGGGAATGAGCCTTATGATGCCTATAATTTCCATTCAAATGTACTCATACTTTTTTCTCGTTGACCTGGATTCAGTTTGCATTTTTGACAATAGCAGTCCATGAATCGCTATTGACAAACATACGACATATGCACTTCCATAGTATTTTGATTAAGGGGCACTGATTTCATCTCATTCGAAGTGACAGAATTGATTCAAAGTGGCCTGTATCGGAAAAGCTCTCAATACACAGTACATAGGTGGGGAGGAATAATCAGGGCGCTGATCACATCTAATCTGATGCCAGCAGGACACATTGGGTGGAAGTAATCTGGTCACGGAAAGCTGTCGATGGGGCAGGATTGTGACAGGCGTGGCCTGTGCCCTCTTGCAAAGGCCCTGTAAGACATGGTGCCCCAGCTATGGGATACCCTAGGAAGGGGCCACCAGGCTATTGGAAAAGCACAGCTGAGGATAGGGAGCTCTACAGGGAGCCCTGTAACCCCTGCCTAGGGATCAATTGTGTACCTGCAGAGTGGCGGTGCCCAGGGGAAGCAGAGGTGTGATGGCATAACCTCACCCAACAATCTGAGCCCACAGAGACACAGACAAGGCCCCAGGTCAATGAGTCAATGAGTCTGGGGGCAGCAGCATGGGGCCTGCATGTTTTGGGCAGCATGTTGACCCACTATGGCAGCCTTTTCACCTGGTATCCATCACCAACAATACATTTCTTGAAAGAGCACATTGTGATGTCTCAAAACAAACAGATTTCCTTTCAGTTGAAAGTAAGTGTTTTCAAGAATTGAGTATGTGTTTAAGTATTTATTTCCAAGAAATGTGTTTCAGTGTGAAAATTATTAACATTTAACACAATCAAATGTGGTACAAAAGCTCTATTCTTACACGTTGCTTTTTTATTTAGAAGAAACGTGTTTTAATTGTGTTGGAGGTAAAGAATCCGAAATAACCAAATAACTTAGAGTGGACTATATCAGGTCATGCTCATTCTATTAACACCAGTGCTCAGTCGATACGGACCTGTCTCCTGGGAGGCCCTGAGCTGTTAGTTGAGGGTTATTGATCTCCCTTAATGCAGGGGCCTCCATGCTGATCTCTGAGGAGGAACAACGTCCTGCTATGGCTACCTCTGCCCCTTTCCTTCTCCTTTCCTCTCCCTCTCTCCCTCTGCCCCACCACACTAACAGGGCCAGCCAGAGCCTCCTTCACCTCCACAGAGGCCAACGTGTGACTTGATGCCATCAATAAAACTACCGCCTGAGATGGACCTTGGTCACGTCCCTGCACAGTGAGACAGGCTCTCTACAGTGACTCAATGGAGGACAGCCCTCTAGGAGACAAACACTCAATATCTCACTGGCAGGTCTGTTCTCTCGGATCCATACAAGTTCATGTCTCAGTTTTTTCCCCTCCCTGTGTTCTGGGTCTTCAGGGTTTGGGTTATTGGTTAGCGCCACTTTCATAGGAGAAAATCTGGAACTATGCACGTCCAAGGTGAGCTATGGAAGGTAGTCGTGGTTACATTGGGATCTGGGAGGTAGGGGAACAAACATGACGGCATACTACAGACTATGAATTAATAAACTGCTGTAATTGGCAGCTGTTTACCACATTTCATCACAACCAAATAGCATGTGATTTGTGTAATGCTCAGATAATGACATTGCAGTGGAGTGACAATTCATACTCAAACAGGAAAAGTCACTCCACTTTAAGCTTCAATTGAAGTGTCCAGGCTTTAACAGAAATATTGAAATGATTGCTCAGTGTTTCCCTGGATTTTTGTATATGTTTTGTTCATGGTGGCAGAGGTGGCAGAGGGACCTGCCATTTGTTCATGGTGGCAGAGGTGGCAGAGGGACCTGCCATTTGTTCATGGTGGCAGAGGTGCAGACTGACCTACCATTTGTTCATGGTGGCAGAGGGACCTACCATTTATTTATGGTGGCAGTTGCAGAGGGACCTGCCATTTGTTCATGGTGGCAGTTGCAGGGGGACCTGCCATTTGTTCATGGTGGCAGAGGTTGCAGAGGGACCTGCCATTTGTTCATGGTGGCAGAGGTTGCAGAGGGACCTGCCATTTGTTCATGGTGGCAGAGGTTGCAGAGGGACCTGCATTTGTTCATGGTGGCAGAGGTTGCAGAGGGACCTACCATTTGTTCATGGTGGCAGAGGTTGCAGAGGGACCTGCCATTTGTTCATGGTGGCAGAGGTTGCAGAGGGACCTACCATTTGTTCATGGTGGCAGAGGTTGCAGAGGGACCTACCATTTGTTCATGGTGGCAGAGGTTGCAGAGGGACCTGCATTTGTTCATGGTGGCAGAGGTTGCAGAGGGACCTACCATTTGTTCATGGTGGCAGAGGTTGCAGAGGGACCTACCATTTGTTCATGGTGGCAGAGGTTGCAGAGGGACCTGCCATTTGTTCATGGTGGCAGATGTTGCAGAGGGACCTGCCATTTGTTCATGGTGGCAGAGGTTGCAGAGGGACCTACCATTTTGTTCATGGTGGCAGAGGTTGCAGAGGGACCTACCATTTGTTCATGGTGGCAGAGGTTGCAGAGGGACCTACCATTTGTTCATGGTGGCAGAGGTGCAGAGGGACCTGCCATCTGTTAATGGTGGCAGAGGTTGCAGAGGGACCCGCATTTGTTCATGGTGGCAGAGGTACAGAGGGACCTGGCATTTGTTCATGGTGGCAGAGGTTGCAGAGGGACCTACCATTTATTCATGGTGGCAGAGGTTGCAGAGGGACCTACCATTTGTTCATGGTGGCAGAGGTTGCAGAGGGACCTACTATTTGTTCATGGTGGCAGAGGTTGCAGAGGGACCTACCATTTATTCATGGTGGCAGAGGTTGCAGAGGGACCTACCATTTGTTCATGGTGGCAGAGGTTGCAGAGGGACCAACCATTTATTCATGGTGGCAGAGGTTGCAGAGGGACCTACCATTTGTTCATGGTGGCAGAGGTTGCAGAGGGACCTACCATTTGTTCATGGTGGCAGAGGTTGCAGAGGGACCTACCATTTTTTTGTAGAACCATTGAGAAAGTCAGTTCTGGTGACATTTTAAAATGACATTCTGCTCAAATTAAAACATTTAATTAAATAAATATACCGATGCCGACACCATCAAAAATAGTCAAGGTGTCTGAATATTCCAAATGTACTGTAGGTCCTGGATGGCAGGAAGCTTGGCCCCAGTGATGTACTGGACCGTAGGCACTACCTCTGTATGCCACGCAATTGCCATAGCTGGAATGATGCAACCGGTCAGCATGCTCTCAATAGTATAGCTGTAGAACTTTTTGAGGATCTGGGGACCCATGCCAAATCTTTCCAGTCTCCTGAAGGGGAAAAGGTGATGTCATGCCCTCTTCACAACTATGTTGGTGTGTTTGAACCATGATAGTTTGTTGGTGATGTGCACACCAAGGAACTTGAAACTCTCGACCCTCTCCACTACAGCCCCTTCAATGTGAATGAGTACAGGAGGGGTCTAACCACGCACCCCTTAGGGGCTCCCGTCTTGAGGATCAACATGGCAGACGTGATTTTGCCTACCCTTACCTGGCTGTGGCCCATCAAGAATTCCAGGATCCAGTTGCAGAGGGAGGTGTTTAGTCCCAGGGTCCTTAGCTTAGTGATGAGCTTTCTGGGCACTATGGTGTTGAATGCTGAGCTGTAGTCAATTAACAGCATTCTCATCTTGGTGTTCCTTTTGTCCAGGTGGGAAAGGGCAGTTTGGAGTGCATTTGAGATTGAGTCATCTGTGGATCTGTAATGGCAGTATACAAATTGGAGTGGGTCTAGGGTTTCTGGGATGATGGTGTTGATGTGAGCCATGACCAGCCTTTTAAAGCACATAATGGCTACCGACGTGAGTGCTACGGGGTGGTAGTCATTTAGGCAGGTTATCAAATGAAATGTTATTTGTTACATGCGCCGAATACAACAGGTGTAGGCCTTACAGTGAAATGCTTACTTACAAGCCCTTAATCAACCATGCAGTTCTAAGATAATCCCCCCAAAAAGTAAGAGATAAGAATAACAAATAATTAAAGAGCAGCTGTAAATAACAGTAGCGGGGCTATATACAAGAGGTACCGGTAGAGAGTCAATGTGTCAATGTGCTGGGGCACGGGTGTTGAGGTAATTTAGATAATGATGTACATGTAGGTAGAGTTAAAGTGGCTACGCATGGATAATAACAGAGAGTAGCAGCAGAGTGGGGGGTGCAAATAGTCTGGGTAGCCATTTGATTAGCTGTTCAGGAGTCTTATGGCTTGGGGGTAGAAGCTGTTTAGAAGCCTCTTGGTCCTAGACTTGGTGCTCCGGTACCGCTTGCAGTGTGGTAGCAGAGAGAACAGTCTATGACTAGGGTGACTGGAGTATTTGACAATTTTTAGGGCCTTCCTCTGACACCCCCTGGTATGGAGGTCCTGGATGGCGGTAAGTTTTGCCCCGGCGATGTAATGGGCCGTTCTCAGTACCCTCTGTAGTACCTTGCGGTCGGAGGCCGGGGAGTTGCCATACCAGGCAGTGATGCAACCAGTCAGGATGCTCTTGATGGTGCAGCTGTAAAACCTTTTAAGGATCTGAGAACCCATGCCAAATCTTTTCAGTCTCCTGAGGGGGAATAGGTTTTGTCGTGCCCTCTTCACAACTGTCTTGGAGTGCTTGGACCATGTTAGTTTGTTGGTGATGTGGATGCCAAGGAACTTGTAGCTCTCAACCTGTTCCACTACAGCCCCATCGATGAGAATTGGGGCGTGCTCGGTCCTCCTTTTCCTGTAGTCTACAATCATCTCCTTTGTCTTGATCAGGTTGAGGGAGAGGTTGTTGTCCTGGCACCACACGTTCAGGTCTCTGACCTCCTCCCTATAGGCTGTCTCATCATTGTCGGTGATCAGGCCTACCACTGTTGTGCCATCAGCAAACGTAATGATGGTGTTGGAGTCGTGCCTGGCCATGCAGTCATGAGTGAACAGGGAGTACAGGAGGGGACTGGGCACGCACCCCTGAGGGGCCCCCATGTTGAGGATCAGTGTGGTGGTCACCTTTGTTTTCTTGGGCACAGGGACTATGGTGGTCTACTTGAAACAAGTAAGTGTTACGGACTCAGTCAGGGAGAGGTTGAACATGTCAGTGAAGACACTTGAAAGTGGTCCACACATGCTCTGAGTTCATGCCCTTGTAATCCATCTGGCCCTGCGGCCTCGTGAATGTTGACCTGTGTAAAGGTCTTGCTCACATTGGCTACGGAGAGCGTGATCACACAGTCGTCAGCTGGTGCTTTCATGCTTGCTTTATTGTTGCTTGCCTCGAAGTGAGCATAGAAGGCATTTAGATTATAGGTGCCGGATACCGATCCTGGGAGGTAGGAGTGACAGGGCCAGAGAGGTAAGGGATGGAGAGAAATAGACAGAAATATGGTCTGAAGAAAGGTACCACATAGCTCTAAATCCACAGATGAAGGTTTTTGCTAAGGTGTGTTTCATATTGTCACAGAGATTATTCTCCAATGCAGGGCAGTGAATCAGCTGCTCCTTTTATCTTATCCGTGACAGGTTGTTTGGCTTTTCTAGCAGCTTAGCTATCGCCCGAACAGAATAGTCCCTTTCTTCTTCTTATGTGTATAGGCAACGTGTGTGTTTGTGCGTGCGTGTGCATGTGTGTATAACATTCTCTGGAGAGGGTTTGAAGGGTCCATTTTATCTTGTTGGTGGTCTGATTCTCCCACACACTTCAAAACAAATGGTCCCTGAGACAATATAAATGATTGTTCTGTGTAAAACAAAATGTTCAAGGGCTATCAAAAGATCATCATCTTAACGATAGCTTTTCTAACCTATTCATTACTTTGACCGTTTTTTGTTTTCTGTTTGTGTTTCTAATAAAAGAGAGTGGTTTAAGAGTCCCCATTTGTCTCACTGACAGTTAACTCACGTCTTGTTCTCTCACTTCACTGTAGTATGTCTAGATTGATCCTACTTCTATAATCCAATTAGTTAACAGCATTGATTGATAGTTAGAATTGCTAAACTAACACTTGACAGGTGACAATAACAATGTGGAAGAGAGCCCACAGCCCCATATCTTAACTGAGAGCCCTATCAATATAGATTGGCTTGGCTGGACAGTGGATGGTTAGACAGCTATTGATAGGAAAACAAACAGACAAACAGACACCCAGACAACAGCAATGATAGGCAGGACTCTGGATGCCACCCGGACACACAGCACTGTTATACCAGTCATACTGCATTGATGTGTTCATCTTCAACATCATACCTCAATATGACAAAAGGGCATTTTAGGAGAAGCTGTAGGTTCACCTTCTTCCCTTCAATCTCACTATCATTGAAGGGTCAATATAGTAACTTCCTACACCTTATCGTTTATTTTATTTTACATACAGCTGTTAGGGTTCAATTGTAACAAAATGTAAGCTATGTGATCCCAAAGAAAAAGGGTGTCTGTTCAAAACATTTACACTTACAGGTGGACAACACATCCATTTGCTGGAGTTTATACAGGCTTTCTTGTTCAGCCCCTAGACTCCAGGTAACTTACTTCTGCAGTGTTTGGGTCTGGGAGAAGGCCCAGAAAACAGTGGAGATGGATGAGTGTGTGGCTGCGTGCTACTCTCGCTCTCCCAGGGAGGCTCCGGTCTGCGGCTGGGCCCGGCTGGCTGTGTGTGTGTGTGTGTGTGTGTGTGTGTGTGTGTGTGTGTGTGGGTGTGTGTGTGGGTGTGTGTGTGTGGGTGGGTGTGTATGTGTGTGTGTGTGTGTGTGTGTGTGTGTGTGTGTGTGTGTGTGTGTGTGTGTGTGTGTGTGTGTGTGTTCGCTGTGTAAACTCACCCAGAGGGACGCCAGGCCCGTGGGAGATAAAGAATTCTCCCAGAATGTAAACAATGTGTGAATTGGCAAGGGGGCAGCTGTAGTCACACACAGACACGTTTGAGAAGACTCCCAGCCGGGTCAAGGTTAAACAGCGCTCTGTTTCAGGGCCCACTTTCCCTCTTAACCTTTCTCGCCGGGGTGCATGGATCTGTGGGGAGGTATTGTGATGACGTGAAGGGTGCCGAGATCAGGGAAAGAAAAGTGGAATGTTCAAAGTATGGTATGGCCTTTTATGTCTATGGAAAAGCAGCGATGGGGGAGACTTCTTAAGAAACTTGTTATTAGGTCATAGTGTGTGTGTGTGTGTGGGGGGGGGCAATGATCTTTGTCATAGGCATCATCATCATCATCTTTGGTGGCAAATGTTTGATGTCTTCTGGACAGGTAGATAGATATCTGAGGAGATGCACGACTTGTACAAAGATCTTCCACCATCAGTCTGGTTCAAGCAGCGGTTGAGGACTGACTTCCATAACATGTTTCCAATGACAGAAGCAAACACGCTAAATATTGTTATTAAACCAAAAGAGTTCCCGTCCAGTTGTGGAGTCATTACAAAAGAGGAATCCTGAATTCAAACATTGTCGTAGAAATGTTCACATGGGTTTATTGTCATATGCTAAGACAGGGGAACATGCTTCATTCATCATGCATGCATATTTACACATCCGTTCCACCTACAGCGCAACTGAACTGAGCCTGTCATCTTAACTACACATCACACTGAGAAGTGTCTCTAGCTGTTCACACTTGTCCAACATGAAGTGTGTTGGCATGTTGAGGGTTAAATTAGTCATAGTCATAGAGACATGTTCATAATGAGAACACGGGCTCTAGTTGTAATATACACAAGGCCTCTTGAGGGAAGGTTAATGTTCCCTTCTGATCAAAGTGGTGAATTATGTTGTCTGTTCTGGTCTGGTCTCCTCCCACACGTTCTCCTTCAGTCATCCCCCACAGGACATGACAGGCACGCTCAGAATGGACCATCACCAGGGCAATGTTTGTGTGTACAAAGAATAACACACTTAACAACTACTTAACAAAGTAGCTTCTGCCCAGAGAAAGTGCTGTGAAAGATGAGGGGGGCTGGAATGGATCGGTGGTAATCTTTGCTCCGGGGCCATCTTCATTATCTGAGCCTGTGGACAGAAGTGGATCCTCGGGTAAAAATACCCTGGCCTGCTTCTCATCTCTGTGAAGGGCTTATCTCTTATCTCAGCATTTGAAATACAGTTGGAGAGTGAGACAGTAATGAATGGTTCCCATGCTGCCATTGTGTTTCAGCATCTCTCTGTTTGATCATGTGTTAATGTTTAGTATTGTGAAAGAAATGTTTTCTGTACATTTTGAGAAGAGATAGAAAGTTCAAGTACATCATTTCAATTCCACTGAATATTATATTCATTTCAATCTAAGATCTCTGCACCGAAACAATATTCAATGGGTGACGTACATAAGGATTTCCAAACATGATATTTAAAAAAAAAAATGTTGATCAGGTAACTAGAAGCTTTATACAATAGCCGCAATAGCTACAAGTTGATCTCTATACAATAGTTACAAGCTGGTCTGGTACAGTCAACTGGGCTGCCGGTATATTCTCTCTATCGACAAACCTGGTGGGTTAACTATGACAACAGCCTTGAAGCGCAACAGATATCAATCCAGCACACAAAGACATGGGGGAACATTAGCTGGGTTTCACCGTGACAAGGTGACAAATGGAAGCTCACAGCCCAGCCCAGCCCACTATGGTTCCACTCTAGTAAGCTATTGATTGTGTCCTCGACTTCTGGAAGGCACTCTCTGGACTCCTCCGGGAGGCAGAGAAAAAGGATGTTGTCTTTTGACAAGGACCTCAAATGTGTGGCGAGCCAGTCAAAGAACACCTCTGGAGATGCTGTCACTGTTATTAAACTGAGTCTGTTCAGTCCGGCTGTGGCCGTGTCCCTGGACGACCAACGCTACCGAGAGTCAGTCAGGGGTGCAAAGAAAAAAAGGGGAAAAGAGGGATTAAGAGTATGAACGGAGAAAGGATATACACGGTAGTCCTTCATACACGTACATACACACACTAGGCCAGGCTGAGTTAGCAACATGCAATGAGAGGTGGAGGGGGACAGGGGCACTCAAGCAGTAAGACCACAGCAGCCACCAACATATTAAAAATCAATAGCCAGACAGCTTGGCTTAACAATGCAGGGTGCGATTCTCTACCCATCACCAGCCAACTGAACCATAAGCTGATGTGTTATCCTCAATGTCTGTTTTTGTTGACCTGCTGAAATATAAAATACTCAGCGATATTGCTATGAGGCCAAGAAAGTAATCTTGATTTGGTTGATGAATTTTGGCGGCAGGTTAGGAGAACATCAGTGGGTTTGACTCTCTAGTAGTGGGCCATGCATTGAATGTATGTATTCACGTGTCCAATCAAATACGCATGGGTAAAAAAAATATGTTAATTTTGGAGATAATCATCTAAGAAAACCAGTGGTCCAAACCTCATGTCTCTATCTGTTCAAAAGTTATTGGAGTTTTTACCCTTGTAGGATAGTCAGAATTAGGGTGACTAAATCAATGGAGGCCAGAGAAAAAAAGGGGTCAACAATCAGGAATATCGCGTCAGCTAGACTGGATTCTGTGTAAGAATTAAGGCTGCTGGCTAACTAACAGGCTCACGTTCCCATTGAACTTGTCATCTTTCTTCTCGAATCTGCAGGACATAAAACAATATGGAGGCAAGGTGGACATCGATTTTGAGACATGACATGAAGTATTTTCATATTTTAGTTTACGATTTTCATATTCATCTGAAATTCCTTTTCTTTTTAGAAGATTTCTCACAATAACGAGCGTATCTGTGAAATGGCAACAGAGCACTGTGCGTATACCAAGCGTTTTCTTTTTAAAGCCTTTTACACATAATTCAGCTCGTGTCATGCTAATTTTGTTTTTTGCAACCATCAGAAACAACTTTGAAGACGACGACCACAACATCTAAAATCCTTAAAAGTTGTTTTACGATGAACCTGCACCGCTATGTCAGAGCTCGGTGCTTATTTTCAAATGTACTAGGTTACAAAATCCAACTTTTTGGATATAATGTTAATGACACATTAGAGAAAGACCCCACTGAACGATTCAGAACATGAATAATATATTTGTCTCGTTAAAATGTATTTTCTAGCATAAGGAAATTAAATTTCATCAGCAAAGCGTGTTTTCACCCACTGTGGGCAGAGTGGGGGGAATACCCTACTTTAAGTCACTTATAAAGCATCTGCTTACTGACCATATACAATCACAATCCTCTCATAGATTACAGAGATACATTAAATGAGTATGCCAATAATAATGATCAGTCCTGAGTCCTGATCATCCATTTTAAGTGGAGAGAAAACCGTACCTTTTAAAATTAATGTCATGCAATTTTACACATTTTGCCAATGGGCGGAGAGAAAATGTTGCAATTTTATGACACATTTCATGCAATTCTACTAATTTTGCCATTGTGCAGAGAGAAGAAATTTGAAGTTTTACATGTAATTGTGTGAAATTCTACATATTTTGCCATGACTTATGCCATGAAAATGCTATCTAAGTGAGAGTCACTTATAAAGTCATTGGTGACCCACCAGAGGTCAGGGACCACACGTTTAGATAGCTGGCTAGACTTAACTTAACAATCTAAAATATTTTAACTGACATGGCTGATTGAGTGACCGTCAGTGACTGACATAGCAAGAGAAAAACTGATAATGCACAACTAGGGCTGTTACGGTGACCGTATTACCGCCCACACTGACAGTCACAAGTCATGACCTCAGTCAAATTCCATGTGACTGTTGAGTGACGGAAACTACACTTCTCCAACTGCATGGTGATGCCGCTGGTGGTCATTAGTAGCCTACCAAACTTGCTAACGGCCAGTCATTAACAGGCTGGTACTCAGCGCTCTATTTTCCCACTATTCACTCTGATATCAATACAAATGCAATCGAAAATCAAATCAAATACTTAATGAGAGCCCTTGCATTCAGAGTTTGAGTGGAAAAGGATCATGGAATGAAATGTGTTCCTATAAACTCATGTTGTGCAACATTTCAATAGGCTATGTAATTCCGTGAGAAAACAGAGCTTTGATGGCCTCTATTAAAAATAGGAGGATCCCATCAGTTTTCTATAAGCTAGGCCTACTATATGTATTTGTCAACTTTCCTGATACTAAGCACATTGCTTCAAATCAAATGAAATTGTATTTGTCACATCCACCGAATAAAGCAGGTGTAGAGCTTACAGTCAAATGCTTACTTACAAGCCCTTACAAACCAACAATGCAGTTTTAAGAAAAATAAGTGTTGGGTAAAAAATAGATCAATTAGAAATAAAAATAACAAATAATTAAAGAGCTTTGCTTTCCAATCAGACTATCCTACCCGGTTGGCATTAAAATGAACCACGGGAAAAGCGTCCTCCATTTGCTTTTTTCCCCCAGCCCGTTCTGACAGGTGCATGATGATGGCCCAATCTAAATCAAAACTAATTTCACACATACAGTGATTTCCAAAAGTATTAGGAACACATTTTTGTTGTTTTGGCTCTGTAGTCCAGTACTTTGGATTTGAAATCATACAATGACTTTGAGGTTATTAAAGTGCAGACTGTCAGCTTTAATTTGAGATATTGCCATTCGTATTGGGTGAACCGTTCAGAAATTACAGCACTTTTTGAACATAGTCCCCCAATTTTAGGGGACCAAAATAATTGGGACAAATTAACTTACAGTACCAGTCAAAAGTTTGTACACAACTACTCATTCCTGGGTTTTTCTTTGTTTGGACTATTTTCTACATTGTGTAATAATAGTGAAGACATCAAAACTATGAAATTGCACATATGGAATCATGTAGTAACCAAAAAAGTGTTAAACAAATTAAAATGTATTTTTTATTTGAGATTCTTCAAAGTAGCCACCCTCTGCCTTGATGACAGCTGTGCACACTCTTGGCATTTTCTCAACCAGCTTCATGAGGTAGTCACCTGGAATGCATGTCAATTAACAGGTATGCCTTGTTAAAAGTTAATTTGTGGAATTTATTTTCTTAAAACCTCTTGATGTAATGGCAAGTTACGTAGTTCAGAATAAACAAGATCAAGCACACACAAAATAACCTTTTTTTATTATTATTATTGATGCCCAGAGCTGGAAACACATCAGATGTCTAACCACAACATGTAAACAATATCAGAAAAAAATGGGATTGATAGACCTAACAACTAGAAATGGGCAGATGTTTAGTAAGTGGTGTCAGGTGTGGTCACAGGACGTTTCTATGTGTCTATAAACCTCTCCAACGTGGCATATGTTTGTAAATTAGATAATTCCAGTGCTATTACATAGTTGCTATACCTAAATGCTATTTGTTCAATATAAAAACACAATTTCTACCATATCAACCTCACTCAAACATTGTGGTGTTATGGGGTATCCAGGGTACATTCAAGTGTTCTTTCAACCTCTCCAAAGTGTCCAAATGTGGTAATTGCACTGTTTTTGCGCACTGGATGTGCCTAAAAGTCACTGTTCACTATAAAAACTACATTTCTACAACACCAACCTCTCTCAAACATTGTGGTGGTGTCGGGGTACATACATGGACTATCCAAGTGTTCTCATCATATTTTTCATTTGCAAAGAAGTCACTCGGAGGACATTCGATGTTACCATTAAGTCATACATCATTAGATAACATTGGCAATAGGCTAGATTTGTTCCTACCAACCTAAGGATTAATTTCATACCCTCATGTAGCTATAGCTCAAACACAGACCACATCGAAGCTTACCTTGTAAGATATTTGCTGTTTGGTAAAAACGTTGTGTAAAATAAACATTTTGACTCTCAGGGCTGGTCATCAATAAAGTTAGGTCACAGGCAGACAAATAAGACATTCTCGTGATCTGTGGAGTCCTGACTTTTGGTGTGAATTAACGAATTCCATGTTATTTCATTTAAAACACAGAATACGTTAACCGGAATGTAGGTAGCAGCCATCTTGAAATGAGATCATCGGCATGGCCTTCCCTTACACATTCATATGCCTATATATGGTAGTAAGTCACACCAAATACTTTAAGGCAAATATCAATAGCCAAGATACTCAGCTTTCCGCAGACACCCTGCTTTTGCATATAGGGGGTACCGCTCTCTACCAGACTGAAATTAATACAAAAAATCTATTAGGGTCCCCAAATATGAGGACTTTACATTTTAGAGGTTAATCAGTTGTAGGGGTGGTATATAGAAGATAGCCCTATTTGGTCAAATACCAAGTCCATATTATGGCAAAAACATTTCAAATAAGCAAAGAGAAACAAAAGTCCATCATTACTTTAATACATGAAGTCAGTCAATCCGGAAACTTTCAAGAACTTTGAAAGTTTCTTCAAGTGCAGTCGCAAAAACTATCAAGCGTAATGATGAAACTGGCTCTCATGAGGACCGCCACAGGAAAGGAAGACCCAGAGTTACCTCTGCTGCAGAGGATAAGTTCATTAGAATCTATTAGAAATCAAAACATATAGTGCATTCGGAAAGTATTCAGACCCTTTGACTTTTTCCACATTTTGTTACGTTACAACCTTATTCTATAATTGATTAAATGTTTTTTTTTTGTCAATCTACACAAAATACCCCATAATGACAAAGCAAAAACAGGTTTTTCAAAATGTATTACAAATAAAATACGGAAAATTTTAATTTAATATATAACAAATATAACATAAGTATTCAGACTCTTTACTCAGTACTTTGTTGCAGCACCTTTGGCAGCGATTACAGCCTCAAGTCTTGGGTATGACGTTACAAGCTTGGCACACCTGTATTTAGGGAGTTTCCCCCATTCCTCTCTGCAGATCTTCTCAAGCTCTGTCAGGCCTCTCCAGAGGTCGGGTTCAAGTCCAGGCTCTAGCTGGGCCACTCAATGACACTCATAGACTCATAGTCCCGATGCCACTCCCGCGTATTCTTGGCTGTGTGCTTAGGGTCGTTGTCCTGTTGGAAGGTGAACCTTTGCCCCAGTCTGAGGTCCTGAGCGCTCTGGAGCAGGTTTTCATCAAAGATCTCTCTGTACTTTGCTCCGTTCATCTTTGCCTCGATCCTGACTAGTCTCCCACAGCATGACGCTGCCACCACCATGCTTCACCATACGAGTGGTGCCAGGTTTCCTCCAGACGTGACATGGCATTTAGGACAAAGAGATCAAGCGTGCTTCTGTCTGGCCACTCTATCATAAAGGCCTGATTGGTGGCAGCAGAGATGTTTGTCCTTCTGGAAGGTTCTCCCATCTCCCCAGAGAACCTCTAGAGCTCTGGCAGACTAACCATCGGGTTCTTGGTCACCTCCCTGACCAAGGCCCTTTTCCACCGATTGCTCAGTTTGGCCAGGCGTCCAGCTTTAAGAAGAGTCTTGGTGGTTCCAAACTTCTTCCATTTAAGAATGATGGAGGCCACTGTGTTCTTGGGGACCTTCAATGCTGCACACATTTTTTGATACCCTTCTCCAGAGCTGTGGCTCGACACAATCCTGTCTCGGAGCTCTACGGGCAATTCCTTCAACCTTATGGCTTGTTTTTTTCTCTGACATGCACTGTCAACTGTGGGACCTTATATAGACAGGTGTGTGCCTTTCCAAATCATGTCCAATCAATGGAATTTACCACAGGTGGACTCCAATCAAGTTGTAGAAACATCTCAAGGATGATCAATGGAAACAGGATGTACCTGAGCTCAATTTTGACTCGCATAGCAAAGGGTCTGAAAACGTATGTAAATAAAGTATTTCTGTTTTTTTATTTTAATTTGGGCTGCAATCTGAGGTGCAAAAAATGGAATACAAAACTGTTTTCACGTTGGCATCATGGGGTGTTGTTTTTATTTAATAAATGTTATTATGTGGGTGTAACGTAACAAAATGTGCAAAAAGTCAAGGATTCTGAATACTATCCCGAAAGCACTGTATTGACTAAGGTTTGTATGACAACTGAAGTTGCAAAAATAAATCTAAATTAAGCATATTGGGGGACCTGTTTCAAATGATCCCTTACATGTGCGCACTCCCTTGTAAATCGTTTTGGAAAAATATGTTTTATTCAACTATGTTCAATTGTATTCTTCTTACTATAAAATAATGCCACAGGAATTATAAGCAAATCTTGTCTGCTCAATGAACTAGCTTAGCCCACAGGCATATGGCACAGACAGATCAGGGCTCAACAACTACTCAGAACCTACTATTCTGTTCTTCTTAAATAGGCTACATTTTCTTCATATCATAATGTATCTTTAGAACTTCTTAAAGTTAATAATGGATTTATTGTGATGGTGTAAGGCAGGCTACATTAAATGGATGTATTCGACTTTTTAAAATGTAGATGTTCCATAGGTCCGCATCAGTGGCTTGTAGGCTATTTGTGGAAGGCTGGAGATGCTAAACTTGTTTATGTTAATTAATGGTATATTACCATGAGCCCTGCAGTTATTTGCATGACAATTACCTGCTGACAAAATTGCATGACCGGCACAGCCCTATGCACAATCCAATTTAGAAATTGCACCTTGTGTATTTTACTATTCTAACTCTAGGCGAGCCCTATGTCACACACCTATGCCTGGGGCCAGCCCTGTAGGCTAGGTTAAGGCAGACAGGCTGCAGGCAGATAAAGAGGACTCTTCATTAGTCTCGGCTCATTGTGCCACCCTGATCTCCGTCTGGGCCCTAATTGGCTGGCTTCTCCCGGCTCGGCGGCCATATTTCAAGTTAAAGAGAAAGGCTCAACAGGTCAGTGGAATAAAAGGGTCCATTGGACAGGTCAGCAGGCCACTGTCTACAGCGAATAACATGGTCAAAGGTCAAACTAACATCAAGATATGACAGCGTGGGTCAGCTTCGCCGGACCAGCAGGGTGACTGGCTAGACCCACAGACTGGCTGTTATGTTATGATGTTAACACATCATTATATTATATTACAGTATGTAATATTGTATTGTGTAATACAGCAATTCTAGATGTGTTATAGTGGTTGTAGCATTAGCAGGTAGTAAGTTTACACTCTGTTGTGTTGGCTGAATATCAAAAACAAGCAAGCCTTTACTTTTTAGAAGAGTCAAGGGATTTAAATGACACTATTGAAGTCTTATCCATTTTGTTCATACTGCTATTTTGTGTTCATGTGAGGAATAGCAGTTCGCTAATTCATTAATGCTATTGACTGTCTGTATTCAATTCAAATCAACAACAGATATGGTACATGAAATGAATGCTTGAGACACAATGGCTGCCCAAATACAAAACCTGGGATTAATGAATTAGTGAGCTCTCTAGCCTTCGTCCCATCTTCCCAGTCCTTAGTCAATGCAATTAATCCCTGCCCGATTCCCACTCCTCTACACGCGCGCGCGCGCGCGCGCGCGCGCACGCACACGCACACGCACACACACACACACACACACACACACACACACACACACACACACACACACACACACACACACACACACACACACACACACACACACACACACACACAGAGAGGACAGTCTGCCTGGCACCAGACAACAGCACACAGCCAAGTGAGATGTGTGAGAGCCCCCTGCTGCCAAGAGGCGGACAGGAAGAAGAAACAAACCCTTTCAAATGGAGACATGACATGCTCGCCAGGGTGGAAACTCAAACAAACGATTAATGGCTCATGGAGCCTTCAGTACACCTCCCCCTTTTCCACTCCCCCCCCTCTCAATCCCTCCCTTCCACATACGCCCATGTAGGTCGGGGTTCAGAGGCTGGCATTTCAAGACCCAGGCCACTGCACAGAGACTACATATTTCTGCCAACCCTTTCCCCCTCCGCTTTGTGTTCTGTGGAGCCCCCTGAACCGGCAGGGTAAGGACAGAGGAGGAGTGAGCGATGCTACCATGCCACAGCAGCTATTTCTCAAGGACATTATGTAATATGTACTACAACAGGTGTCAAACCAGATTAAAATGTTTCCACACAAAGACATAGCATGAACATAATGAAAGCCATTTGTATTGAGCTACAGCCTTTGGGTCTTCTATGGCTACTGTAGCCCCATGTCAATCAAATGTGTTGTCATGGCCGCTCATTGTGGACCTATCAGAGGACCAGATTGAATGCATGCGTGTATGTGTGTGTGTGACACTGTACAGTCATCCTGGCGTCTCCCGAGTGACACATTGACTTAAAACACTGCATCTCAGTGCTTGAGGCGTCACTACAGACACCCTGGTTCAAATCTAGGCTGTATCACAACTGGCCATGATTGGGAGTCCCATAGGGCGGCGCACAATTGGCCCAGCGTCGTCCAGGTTTGGCCGGTGTAGTCCATCATTGTAAATAATAAATTGTTCTTAACGGACTTGCCTAGTTAAATAAGGAAGGTCGGACAGGTCGGACAGAGGAGGCTAAAAGGTCTCCCCTCATCCAGCCAGTCTCCATCCAGCCTTAAGAGAGTCGTCTCAATCCCTCGTGGAGCGCAGGAGCTCAAACTTGTTTGACCACGCTCGGGTGGAGGATGTGACCTAACGAGGCACCAGTGGTGCAGGTCCAAATGGGATTAGAGAGGGTTTATTAGACCACAGCTCTGCTGGGCCTCCCTGGCCTGGCCTCTTGGCGCTGTGCTCTGGGGAGAGGCACTTCACAACCTCCAAGGCTGTTCCCATGCTAATTACATAGACACAGTAGCAGTGTTAAACATAACGGACCACATAGAACAATGGGTAAAATTGTACATTTTTTATGTTAAATAAAGAGAAAAAAGGCTATTAGTATTTGACTGATCAGACATACTGTATACAGTTCAAGTCGGAAGTTTACATACACCTTAGCCAAATACATTTAAACTCAGTTTTTCACAATTCCTACATTTAATCCTAGTAAAAATTCCCTGTCTTAGGTCAGTTAGGATCACCACTTTATTTTAAGAATGTGAAATGTCAGAATAATAGTAGAGAGAATTATTTGGGTTTTTTTTGTCCATTTGGAAGACCCATTTGCGACTGAGCTTTAAATTCCTGACTGATGTCTTGAGATGATGCTTCAATATATCCATATAATTTTCCTACCTCATGATGCCATCTATTTTTTGAAGTACACTAGTCCCTCCTGCAGCAAAGCACCCTCACAACATGATGCTGCCACCCCCGTGCTTCACAGTTGGGATGGTGTTCTTCGGCTTGTAAGCCTCCCCCTTTTTCCTCCAAACCAAACAATGGTCATTATGGTCAAACAGTTCTATTTTTGTTTCATCAGACCAGAGGACATTTCTCCAAAAAGTACAATCTTTGTCCCCATGTGCAGTTGCAAACTGTGGTCTGGCTTTTTTATGGAGGTTTTGGAGCAGTGGCTTCTTCCTTGCTGAGCGGCATTTCAGGTTATGTCGATATAGGGCTCGTTTCACTGTGGATATAGATACCTTTGTACCTGTTTCCTCTAGCATCTTCACAAGGTCCTTTGCTGTTGTTCCATGATTGATTTGCACTTTTCGCACCAAAGTACGTTCATCTCTAGGAGACAGAACGCCACTCCTTCCTGAGCGGTATGACGGCTGCGTGGTCCCATGGTGTTTATACTTGCATACTATTGTTTGTACAGATTAATGAGGTACCTTCAGGCGTTTGGACATTGCACCCAAGGATGAACCAGACTTGTGGATGTCTACAATTTTTTTTCTGAGGTCTTGACTGATTTCTTTTGATTTTCCCATGATGTCAAGCAAAGAGGCACGGAGTTTGAAGGTACTGTAGGCCTTGAAATACATCCACAGGTACACCTCCAATTGCCTCAAATTATGTCAATTAGCCTATCAGAAGATTCTAAAGCCATGAAATCATTTTCTGGAATGTTCCAAGCTGTTTAAAGGCACAGTCAACTTACTGTATCACAATTCCAGTAGGTCAGAAGTTTACATACACTGAGTTTTAAGTGAAATAATCTGTCTGTAAACAATTGTTGGAAAAATGACTTGTATCATGCACAAAGTAGAAGTCCTAAAAGACTTGCCAAAACTATAGTTTGTTAACAAGAAATTTGTGGAGTGGATGAAAAACGAGTTTTAATGAGTCCAACCTAAGTGTATGTAAACTTCCGACTTCAACTGTAAGTGTAGATTTATCCCAGACCAGCTAACGCTACAACAGCTCAAATACTATTGGAGAGTCAGATTCTCAAGCTAGCAGTAGTCTCCCATCAATCTAGCAGTAGTCTCCCATCAATCTAGCAGTAGTCTCTCATCAAGCTAGCAGTAGTCTCCCATCAAACTAGCAGTAGTCTCCCATCAATCTAGCAGTAGTCTCTCATCAAGCTAGCAGTAGTCTCCCATCAAGCTAGCAGTAGTCTCTCATCAAGCTAGCAGTAGTCTCCCAATCTGACCAACACTAGGAGGGAGACAGGACGGATGGGGTGGGTGAGTGGGGGGGGGGCTCCTCCTGTTCTCAAGGGGGCTGTGGAGGTCCGGCTGCCCAATCCAGTAGTTGCCGCCTCCTGTAAAGCCGGACTAAGCCCAGCGAAGTGTAGCGAAGCCAAGGGAAGGGAAGAGAAGCCCTCGAGCTCATGTGTTGTGATTAGCAGGTAATGATCTTTGATCTAATGCGCTGACTGGGAAAGTGCGGCTCCCATTGAATTCCGATGGATGCTTGGCCGACCTGGAGCCAGTGTCACTTCTTGTTAGGGCCCTGGGATCCGTGACCTCCCCGTCTCCCGGCCTGCCCCCCCTCTCAGCATGAGCGCCCCGCGTAATGATATCAATAGCAGCAGGGGTACAATAAATACAAATCTAAATGCAGGATGTTTGGACAAGAATTCGCTTCCACCCTCCTCTTCTACCCCCCACCCTCTTCCATCTCCCCTCTCATCCTACTCGGACACATTTGCAGATTATTATTGACCATAATTTATACAACAAGAAGCTACCGGAAAGTCTCTTATAGTCCAACACTTTACCTGACTCAATTACATTATATCAGGTTCCATAACATGATTGTTTTCTCATTTAGAATAGGACATGGCCATACCTGGGCTTCAAATAGTTAACCTGCTACACCACTCAGACTAAAGATTTACTTTTAACCTACATCTCTTACATAACTATTAGCTAGCTACTCTACAAACATCACAGCCACATAATGTTATGGAACTTCCGTACCTCCTCTTTAAAATATATAGCCCTATCACCAAGTGGCTGACGGGAAATTAAAAGACATAGTTTTGATCCTGAGCAAAGTGTCAGTGATCAGCCATCCCCAATCAGACACACTGTCCAGTGTTAGGCCAATCGTGGGAGAAATATGATTTCAGTCCCTGGTATTGACACAGCCGTAAGGGAGCCCAACCGACGGTGCCCATAACAAAAGCATGTTCATGGAGCAGTCAGCGAGCCCCAAGGAAAGAGACCTGTTTCTGTGTCCGAATTAACAAGACTGGAAAAAGCTATAAAAACGGCAAGAGACCTGTTTACTATAAATTACAGGTGCACAATGCAGTCACACTGTGAACATACATATGCTGCAGCCATGTGCAAATCCTTTAGGGATCACATGCCATGAACACACTGACTGGGCCCCTAGCTCTAACTGCAACACTGCCCAGAACATGGCTCCTTCTGGATTATACAAATCTGTCAATTATTGGTCCAATATGTAATGTAGAAACGTCAGCAATAACCAATAGGAAAAGTATTATTAAATCTATTCCATTATCTTAGTTAACAGGCATCAGCATGGAAGGATAGTATTTGCATAATTACGAATAATACATTTAGTTATGCCAGACACTACAAAGATTTTAAATGAAATCTTGAAAAATACAATCAAAACCAACAAAAGAGCAAAGTGTGTGTAAAAAAGAGAAAGGCATGCAAATAAGCGAGAGTAGCCTATGAAAAAGTATAGGCCTATTTAATGATAGAAAAATAATATGATTTTTGAACAAATTCCCCAAAGTCAGTTTTCAACAGTTCTGCTACAGGATTCAGTTCTGTTCAGTTCTGTTCATCTACAGGATTCTGTGGTATGTCATTTATCAAAACAAACAACATCTAAAGTCATTAAGGATGAAGGCAAAAGCTTATGACCCAACACAGCTCACACTAGCGGTTTGGGGGCTCATAGCGCACTCTCTAATTAAATGTCTGCACCCTGTCCGTCTTGTCACACAGAGATGGTTGACAGACATTGTTTGGTTACCCAACCGGGAAACATTGGCTCGCCACACTTCTACGGAGATTTCTGGCCTGTGGCTTGTCATCCGCGAAGGACGATACCGCTGAAACCGTGCTAATTGTAAACAAACAAATGGGGCATGCCCTTTCTCTGTTGCCATTCGAGGACTGTAGGCTTATTGTGTCACATGATAATACACTTGTAGGCCCAGCCTGGTCTCATAGACTAGATGTAACATAGTAAATGTATATCCGGGACGTTCAAATTAGTATGATACATGTTTGGTATTGTCACATAAAACAGATGATTACTTAAGGCATAAACGAAAGTAGGATGATTGGTCGGGGTGGATAGATGGGCGTATAACGCAAATGTCTAGCAACCCAAAGGAATGAAACTCTCCTATCCTTGAGACCAAGAATAAATATTGGATATTTCTGGGAATTAATCATGTGTAACAATTCTATCCCTAATTCTTCTCTTCCTCTCGGACATGGTTTTTGGGTATCACGTTTGTTGTTCATGGGAAATAAAAAATAAAAAAAAACAGCAAAAACAGGTCATTTAGAGGCCTTTTAACACATTTTGTTTTGCCAAAATTATTGAAGTCCCTTTTTTTCTCTTTATAGTGGATAATTAGATCTAGGAAATCAGGAGATATAATTGAAGTCTAACAAATAACATTACCTGCATAAATTGTAATCCCCTTTTTATATCTAAATTATTATTTATTTATTTTTCATTATGCCCCTACACCCTCTCCCCTGGTTGGAGGATTTGGTGAACACGTTTTACCATCTTTATGTACAATGTCATTCATAAACATGATACATGATAATTGGTCTTTCCTCTATCAGTGCTTTAAAGATTAGCCATATTATTTGCTGTAATATTTGTTTTGCCACATCAGGAGGATGAAATTGAAATTAGAACTAACTCTGTATGGCTTAATTTAAAAAGAAGGATAGGCTACTTTAAACAGGGATCCATTGTCAATCCAACTGAAATGGTTGCTTTTAATCTGTATAATGGCGAAAACCTTTTGAATATTAGATGTGCCTCACTTAATAGCCTGCTGGAAAACCAGTTTGGATTCAAATATAATTGAGGTATAATGGAAGCTTTAAGAGAGAGGTTTAATGCCTTAATATGTAATAGTTGTAACCTTCCAAACTCATGTTGATTATATAAATATGCTCGTTTAACTTTATTTGGTTTGCTATTCCAAATAAAATGTTATATTTTTTCTTGCATTATTTGATAAAGGATTCTCCTGGAGTCGGTAGAACCTTGAATAAATACGTAAACTGCAATATCACTAGAACATTTATCTGGGTCATTTTCCAGTAGATGGACAGGTGTTTCCCTCTCCATGGTTTCAAGATCCTTTCTATTTTGCTACATTTTCTATCAAGTTAATAGTTGTAAGACCAACTTTTCTGGGATATGTCCAAGCACATCAACTTCGCCATTCGCCCATTTAACTGGGAGACCACATGGCAATTTAAAGTTTGTATCTTTTAGAGACCCAAAACGTAATATAATACATCATAGTTGGGTTTTAGTCCAGAGAAACTAGAGAAATTATTCAGCTCCAGAATAACGTTACTTTTGTCTCTAATCCATAAATATTTTGCCCCTTAATGTTATCATTAAATGTGATTTATCTAGAAAACAATTCAATGGCCAATATCAATAAGTATGGTGACAGAGGGCAACCTTGTTTTAATCCTCTTGACAATTCAATGTTCTCAGAGAATTAACCATTATTTATTATTTTACACAAAGGATTTTGTACATTTTATGAGAGATTCTCCAAAGTGGAAAAATTCCAGCCATAGATTCTAGACATACCGTATCAAAGGCTTTCTCAAATCTTCTATGAAAATAATACCTGGTTTCTATACATTCTCATAGTTTTCAATTAGTTACAGTTGTTGTCTAATGTTGTATCCAATATATCTTCATTTTAATAATCCTAGATGATCATAATGAATAATGTCTGGAAGGACCTTTTTAAATCTATGAGTAATACATTTTGCCACTATTTTTGCGTTGCAACATTTTTTAGAAACTGTACTGTCCCCCTAACTCCTGCTTCAGTAGGACAGATATCAGTCCCTCTTTTTGTGTGTCCAACAATTTACCATTTAGATACAGGTAATTAAAACATGATAGTAATGGCTATTTCAGTAGTTCATAAAAAGTTTGATATATCTCTATTGGAATGTCATCGAAGCCAGGGGTTTTCCTTGTCAGAAAGGAATCAATTGCCAACCATAGTTCGTCCTGTGCAATTAGGGATTCACAAGATCTTGTTTTATGTCACAGATAGATTTTTTGGGAGAAGGATATCACAAAACTCATTGTCGAGTGAGGTTGGAGGAACTTGACAAGATAACACTTGTTTAAACCATTTTCCTTCCTCATTCAGAATCTCCTTTGTTAAGATAAGGATTTCTCCATCTAATGTAATTATTTTATGTAGGTTCGTTTTGGTTGCCTTTTCCATATTGACGGTTTAGGAAAAACTTTTCGCCAGTGTCCATCCAATTTTCTTTGTTTTTTGGATAAATGAAACTCGATCTTTCCTGAATAAATTCCTTAAACACATTTTATTTTGTATCTAGATTATAGATTGCTCCTGTAGTATAAATTCTCAACACCATTGATGTATAATGTTAGATTTTCTACTTATGTTGTAAGTCTTTTCTCCGTTGACCGATATCGTTTTGGGGATGAGAATTGAATGGCCTCTAAAGGCACATTAAACGAATCCCATACAATAAGTGGGTCCGGTGAACCTGTATTCTTACAGTGGGGCAAAAAAGTAGTTAGTCAGCCACCAATTGTGCAAGTTCTCCCACTTAAAAACTATGACAGACAAAATGAGAAAAAAAATCCAGAAAATCACCATAATTTGCAAATAAATTCATAAAAAATCCTACAATGTGATTTTCTGGATTTTTTTTCTCGTTTTGTCTGTCATAGTTGAAGTGTACCTATGATGAAAATTACAGGCCTCTCTCATCGTTTGGAGGAAAAAAGGTTAGGCTTGCAAGAACACCATCCGAACGGTGAAGCACGGGGGTGGCAGCATCATGTTGTGGGGGTGCTTTGCTGCAGGAGGGACTGGTGCACTTCACAAAATAGATGGCATCATGAGGTGGGAAAATTATGTGGATGGAAAATTACGTGGATCTACTGAAGCAACATCTCCAGACATCAGTCAGGAAGTTAAAGCTTGGTCGCAAATGGGTCTTCCAAATGGACCATGACCCCAAGCATACTTCCAAAGTCGTGGCAAATTGGCTTAAGGACAACAAAGTCAAGCTATTGGAGTGGCCATCACAAAGTCCTTACCTCAATCCTATAGAACATTTGTGGGCAGAATTGAAAAAGTGTGTGTGAGCAAGGAGGCCTACAAAACTGACTCAGTTACACCAGCTCTGTAAGGAGGAATGGGCCAAAATTCACCCAACTTATTGTGGGAAGCTTGTGGAAGGCTACTAAAAATGTTAAACAATTTAAAGGCATTGCTACCAAATACTACTTGAATGTATGTAAACTTCTGTGAGATGTGATGAAAGAAATAAAAGCTGAAATAAATCATTCTCTCTACTATTATTCTGACATTTCACATTCTTAAAATGAAGTGGTGATCCTAACTGACCTAAGACAGGGAATTCTTACTAGGATGTATTTGGCTAAGGTGTGTGTCAACTTCTGACTTCAACTGTAAATGTAAAAACAAACTTGCCAAGTATGCTGGGTGTTCTAATGACCTCCGCCCCAAAACAAGTACACATTTGGTGCGGACAAGATCTAAATCTGAACGAAGCATAGTTGTCTAGGCTATGTTTCACAAGTTTGAACATCACCAGTACAGTACGGCACAGTTTAGTACAGTAGAGCACAGTACAATACGGTATGGTGTGGTACGGTACAGGACAGTAGTTGTATTTAGTAGAGTACAGCACATTACAGTAGAGTTTAACTCGTTGGTGTAGAGTACAGTAGAGTACAGTACAGTATAGTTTAATTCAGTAGAGTATAGTACAGTACTCTACAGCACAGTAGAGTTTAATTTAGTAGAGTAGAGTACAGTACAGTACACTACAGTACAGGATAGTTTAATTCAGGAGAGTACCGTAAAATACATTGTTTAATTCAGTAGAGTACAATACAGTACAATGCAGTTTAGTTCAGTAGAATAGAGTACATTAGAGTAAAGTAGGGAACAATACAGTACACTATTCTTAACTTTTCTTGATTTGACTGTGCTCCAGTCTGCTTTACTGTATTGTACTGTAGTATACTCTACTTTTATTTACTGTACTGTGTAATGTACTGTAATCTGCTGTACTGTGATGTACTCTACTGTCCAGACTGGATCAAATCTGAACCAATTATAGACGTCTATGTTTGGGCTAAATCAAGGCCGGTCTGTATCGGACCAAAAATCAACATCTGTAGACGTTGAAATCAAGGCCGGTCAGGAAAATAAGACATCCAAATGAAGTCGCCTGACGTCAAATGCTCCTTAGGTAGTGTCAGTCAATAAACCTTGGTTATATTTCCAATATCCCTGTCCTCGTGGAAAGTCTGTCGTAGTTATATGGAGGGATAGAAGTTGTTGATCTGAATGCATTCGATCCTCAATCAACACCTTTTTTACTTTTGGCACCATAGAAAAGGATACCAGAAAATAATACATCTGACTAGCTGGATTAAGCCTCCTCCAAGTATATTTTACGAGATTCGTGGTTTTAAGTCTCCAACATGTCCATAATATTTGTAGTCTCTTTAAGCGCCAGACAGTGATAGTTGGTAGTATGATAGTTGAAAATACTTAAAACTGTAAAACTATCCCCCTACCATTATAATATAGTTATTTGTATCTTGGAGACTAATTTGATTATTATAAATATTGTCAAATCAGTTTGGATCGTCATTATTTAGTCCATATAGTTTTATGAGCCATATCTGTTTATCATCACGTTGTATTCATTTTCATTCAAATTAGTTTTTAACATAAAGCAAGAGAAAAGCCTTAACTCCTTATCCTCGCATTGAGAAAGCAACCTGGCGTATCTGAAGGGCTATTTTGGATGCTTTTTCAATGCTGTGATACTGTATGTTCTTAATTATTGTGTATTATTTGTGTATACATTGAGGGGAATGTGGTTATACAATCTCCATTGTTAAGCATACCTAGCCTATTCAACAAAAAAAACAATTATGTTGTTTGAGTGAATTCCCTGAAAATAAAAGTACCTTTCAAATGTTTCATCTGTGTTGAAAAATGATCTGGCGTCCAACTCAATCTAAACTCAAAGAGAGGACAGATGAAGATGGATAGATGCATCTGTGTCTCAGTGAAACTCAAAGGGAAGTCTAGATAACCAGAAAGGGCCCGGTTATTCATCAGCAGCTAGACAGACTGCCCATACAGAGCTGTCATGCACCAGAAAAACAGAGAGTGAGCATGGAAACTCACTAGCAGCACATAGCACCTGCTTACCATGAACAGGACACAGACGGCAACTTGGGCAAACGTGTGTGTGTGTTTGTGTGTGTGCATATGAGTGTGTTTGTGTAACTGTCTATCTTTCTGCCTGTCTGTTTCGGAGTATGTGTGTGTATCTCTGTAGTGTTTGTTTGTCACTTTGGGGTCATTGCAATAAATGGCGCTGATCCCCCTCCCCCTCAGAGATAGACAAATGAACAGTTTTGTTATCTGTGATGCATTTGTGTCTTTGATGTGGCCAATACTGGCCCCTGATTCATTGGGCCCAGCGCTGAGTTTGGGTCCTGTCAGGAGAGGGGAGAGAGGTAGGAGGTGAGGAGCAGAGAGGAGGAGGGAATGGATTGGCAGCTCGGCTACAAAAGCCTGGTCAATGTCTCCTATCATCCAGACCCACAGTACCCCACACACCCCTCCATCCCTCTCTCCTCTCCTCCTCTCCACTGCTTTCCTCAAGGGAGTAGCTTTTCCATGGGCCCTCCCTGCCATAAGTCGCAGAGCCTGTACTGTAGGTAACTCACAGCAGACCCCAAACCTTGTTTTCAGTCTATGCGTCTATCTCTTTCTTTCTTCCACCAATTCCGTCTCCATCGCTCTCTTTGTTCTTGCTGCATGCAGTCGATGGTCCATAACTCAACTGGCTCCTGGTGTTTGATGTCTCTACTCTGGATATCATTCCATCCTGTTATTACAACACTGACAATATCTGCTGCCTCATATACACACACACACAGACACACACACACAGACACACACACACAGACACACACACACTCACTCACAGTAGAAATCTACTACTGCTGATCAATCTATAGCTGGAATGGGGATAAATGCATAAATGTACTGAATAGAACCAACATTGAGCTTCAATGTCTTTCGTGGCGTTGCTCTGCATTGCAGCCTATGG
The DNA here is from genome assembly GCF_057628025.1 of Oncorhynchus mykiss. Lineage (NCBI taxonomy): Eukaryota > Metazoa > Chordata > Actinopteri > Salmoniformes > Salmonidae > Oncorhynchus > Oncorhynchus mykiss. The sequence goes on from NC_143026.1 coordinate 30,195,936, forward strand.
ATGGATATATTAGTGTATGTCCTTAGGGAAATACAGGTTCAAACACCATCCTTGCAAGACATTAGCCTTGACCTATTATGTCAAGAGGCAAGGCAGGGTCGGAGAGCAGAGAGCTCAGTGGTAGTGCGGTTGTCATGTTTTCTAACGTGTAGCAAAATGTATTGCCGGCAGTCGGCAGAGCAATGCAGGGAAGATAGTGACTCTTTACTGCACACTCATTGCCTCATGAATGAATGATGTAGGATTACCTGTAGGAGACGAGGTGGGCCCTCCCGAGTCACAGGATGACACTTTATCAACGGCACTAAAGACTGGGCTCCCCTAAGTGACCGTAGCCAAGGTGACAGAGAAAATCCCTCTCTCTTTCTCTCTTTGTATCTTGTTTCAGCTGAACATTTTTTCAAACTGTTTGAACAGAGAGCAGATCTCATCAGACTTCTATTTGCTATGCGGACACCTGCTGTGAATATCTGACCTGACTTGTGCCTCATGCATTTATGTATACTTCAATCTGAAATTACAGTCAGGGTTTTATCTTAATGGTATTTTAAATTAAAGTTGGCATCGTAGGATTTCATGCTAGGATCACTAACCAATATATCAAATTCCATTCGTACCCCATCTGAACCACACCCCCCATTTGACGCCAGCCATATTTGTAACCTAACCCTATTTGTGCCCCAGCCCCATTTGCTCCCCGGCCCCATTCATACTGTACCCCAGTCCTATTCATACCACAGCCAGTCCTATTCATACCCCAGCCATCCCAAATCATACCCCAGCCAGCCCTATTCATACCCCAGCCATCCCAAATCATACCCCAGCCAGCCCTATTCATACCCCAGCCAGCCCTATTCATACCCCAGCCAGCCCTATTCATACCCCAGCCCTATTCATACCCCAGCCAGCCCTATTCGTACCCCAGCCAGCCCTATTTGTACCCCAGCCCTATTCATACCCCAGCCAGCCCTATTCATACCCCAGCCCTATTCATACCCCAGCCAGCCCTATTCGTACCCCAGCCAGCCCTATTTGTACACCAGCCCTATTCGTACCCCAACACCACTCAAGGAGAACAAGGTCCAGATGGCCTCTAGGTCCGACAGTCTCCCTCTTCCACCAGCCCGCTTATCTCCAGCCTCACTTCACTTCAAGGGACCACTGACAGCCCTGTTAATTAGCACCTTGAGCCTTTTTCCCATGAATGACAGAAACCTAGAGCGGCCCAACCAAATTTTCCCAACCTCTGTCCGTTTGTCTGTCAAATATATGCAATAGTGAAATATCAATTTCTTGACAATAAATTCCCCTCCTTCTCAGTTCTCATATCATTCCTCATCATCACCACCATCATCATCAATAACAACGACATTCCCTCACAGCTGCATGATAGCCTTACAGTGGTGGCTCTGGCCAGTCCAGGCCTTCTGCCCTTACCGGAACTGAGCTCCTGACCTTGTGGTCATTTGTCCAGGGCCCTACCTCCTCTCCCTGAACCCCTGAACCCCTACAGAGAAATTAGTCTGCCCCTTTGATCTCCTCTGGCTATGTAGTAAGTGGGAGTCATGAAGTCACCCTGCTAAATTACAATGGGCTTCAAAAGAGAAATAAATAAGCAACATGTCCACCAATTACAGGTGGCTGCCCTACATAGGTCACATTCTCCAATTAAGCAGGAGGACAAAAAACTAATGGATTAATTACAATAGATTAAAAGTAGCAAGGAATGTATATACCATTCAAGCAACTATGGAAATAGCATCTTCAGCATCCCATGATATCCAAACTAGAAAAATGACATGTGGTGTGATATGCTCTCCTTACTATTGTCTGGATAAGATGAATGGAAGCTGAAGGGGATGTCTGTCTTTTAAAGCTTTCTACTTTATCATCTATAAATGGATGCTTGGAATGTTTGTATTGCTGGACCCATAGGTCACCATTAAAGATAATGATTTACAAGATCACCAGGAGTTGTCTCATGAAATAAAGACCAAATAGAAAATGAATGTTACCAAGTCACGGTGCGTAACATCTCTGCCTGGCTGAGGCTCTCCTTGGATCTAATCCTCTGTGTGTTTGAAGTGGTGGGCCATGGGCGGGGCCAGGGGTGTTGATTGATGGCTCCTCCTCCTATAGGGCAGTGGGCTTCCTCCGGTGGGTCACGTCCTGTCTGGCCCCTGTCCACTACACACTTCCAGAACATGTCCTGGGTCTCTGCCCTCACCCATGCGGTCTCGACCCCCTCACCCCTCCACCCCCCCGGCGCCATGCTGTACCGGTGGTCAGGGCCTATGAGCCACCCGGGTCTAGGGAGAAGGGGAGAGGAGGAGTGGAAGAAGGGACAAAAGGGAGATGGGGAATGAAGCCAGGGCACTTGCAGGAACTAAGCTTTAGTTCCTTCAACTGCTGCAATGTGTTGCTGGTGATGTACCCCTCCTTCAGGGGGTTCAAAGGGTTCAAAATTCAAGATTATTGGAAATGCAGCACAGTGCACAGTGGGTAAAGGTGTTGTTGGCATGGTCTAATCCCTGATTAATAGCACATTTCAAAAACCTTTTCCACTACAGCTTGTCGCGATAACGTCACATTAACAAACATCGGAAATCTGAAAACGAGGACACGAGGAAAAAAGGTCAGGAAAGCGGAGGCTGAGCCAATGACTGTAATGCCACCTCATGGAGACAAAGAACACTGCAGTTCACCAGTCAGTCCAAAGCAGCAGTGAAAGCATGGCCAGATGTAAAGGTGTCCGCATACTAGGTTGGGTTGGCTCCTAGCAGAGCTCGGGTAGGCAAAGCGAATGTCTGTGCCTCGCATACTACCTTTAGATACCTTTGGTTGAACATTTAGAAAAAAGCCAATATCCACTTCCCAAAATAGTCTGAATTAATCTAATATAAATCTAGAAATCTGTAATCAATTTTGACGTTTTTGCCGAGGAGGTCTTAGTCACGCATTTTGACATCTAACTAAGATGTTTGGTGCAGTATTTCTCAAGTGAAAAAATGTGCATGGAAACTAATCGTCTCTCGTTGAATGACTCTCATTGATGAATCCCCACTGTTGACCAATCACAGACGAAGTGTGTGCTCGAACAAGTCGAAATGCTGCCGAACACTAAAACGAACAAAAAACGTCACAGAATTGCATCATAATATATGCTCAAACTGTTTTGACTGGGAAGCATACGGTAAGCTTAAAAACTCATTAGGATTGGTGGGTCCCTCACTGGATGGTTGAGCTAACATAGGCTAATGTGATTATCATGAGGTTGTAAGTAACAAGAAAATATCCCAGGACATAGACATATCTGATATGGCAGAAAGCTTACATTCTTGTTAATCTAACTGCACTGTCCAATATACAGTAGCTATTACAGTGAAATAATACCATGCTATTGTTTGAGGAGAGTGCACAGTTATGAACTTAAAAAGTTATTAATAAACCAATTAGGCACATTTGGGCAGTCGACATTTTTGAACAGAAATGCAATGGTTCATTGGATCAGTCTAAAACGTTGCACACACCCTGCTGCCATCTAGTGGCCAAAATCAAAATTGCAACGGAGCTGGAATAATACACAATGGCCTTTCTCTTGCATTTCAAAGATGATGGTACAAAAAAAATACAAACAAAGGAATGTTTTTTTCTTTGTATTATCTTTTACCAGATCTAATGTGTTATATTCTCCTACATTCATTTCACACTTCCACAAACTTCAAAGTGTTTCCTTTCAAATGGTATCAAGAATATTCATGTCCTTGTTTCAGGTCCTGAGCTACAGGCAGTTAGATTTGGGTGTCATTTTAGGCGAAAAAAGATTATTGCACCGCGTAAGACCACTGAGTTCCCTGGACATCCTAATGTTTAATAATTACTGTATAACTGTAATTAATGATGAATTAGTAACATAATTAGGGTTAGGACTAGGTGTGAGATGTGGGATCTCAGTGGTAGAAGTAGTGACCATGTTGAAACACCTTACTCTTTTAGTGTTCACAGTATAGAATCCTCCTCAACAACACTGATTCCTAGCAACCACAACATAAAATATATATATGAACTTTCTGTCCACAAAGAGTAAAGTTTATAAATGACTGTAAATCTTTAATGTCTTGACTTAGACTTTTCTAGTGGGCTCTATTGCAGTGAGCCAGGACGTCTTGTTATCTTGGCATTCTGTCTTTGTTGCATTACTTCTACCTGAAGTCAGTGATTATTTTGATTTCCAGTGCCTCTCTGATCCTGGGGAAGACAAATGAAGTGCCTAACCACGGAGCGGCAGAACGCTCTGAGAGGGTGAAAAGAGATTCTGGGAAAACATTCCTCAGAGAAGAAAGGAGGGATTTAAAAAAAAATAATAGTAACAATAGATGTATTTGTATATATTGCAGATTCAAGTAACATCAAACTGAGATTATTTATATTATATATATAAATAAGTAACACACCTACAGTGTGTTTACTTTTCTTGAATTAATATTTTTAGAAAAATTATTTGTGGTGCAAAGGTCTAGGGAAGCAAAACTGCAGTGAGCTGACTGATATTAACCATAAATATTCATACACGTTTGATGGCCTTTGTTTTCCTAGGAGATTAAATACATTATAATAGAAAATGAATAAGAGGAAGAAGTCACTTTTATCCCTGTGAAAGTTTCCTGAAGTAATGACAGAAATAACTACATCTTCCATGCCACATAATCAAAAGAACAGATGGCTGACGTTCTAACTAATCACTCTCACACAGAATGTGTCCGTCCAGGAGTAGAGGTTTGCATATCTCAGTTGTAACAATGATTAAGACTCCCCAAAGACTGGAAAACCATTATTAACCTACTGGCTACTCCATGATATGGCCAAGCCAAAACACACTTGGCCCTTTATTTCTCATAAATAATACAAAACACATGAGGAAGAAGGTGGAGAGAGCGAGGGAGGAAGGGGAACCTTGTTTGTTCCCCAAAGCACTTGAGTAGAATCCGATGTGTTCGGAGTGCTTGGGAAGCCAAAGGGTCGTTTTAGGAAGCCGGGGTCGGCTCTGCCGGAGAGGGGAGGAAGGTGTTGACTAGATGCAAACGAGATGGCCTTGTGAAGAGCGACAGTGGGATGATAACCCACTTTCCACCCATTGAGAGGGACGTCTTTATAAGGGCTTTCTCATCAGGCCCCAGGCACCTGAGCCTCCCCCAAAATAACCACCTCTATGCTGCATGGCTCCCTGCCAGCATGCCGTCCCTTCCTCCAGCCCAGCCTCCCAAGGCCCTATGTCCTATTGCACAACCTCTCCTCTAACACTGAATACATACAACTCTACATCTCCAGAATACTACAGGGCCAATCAATGCAAATGTTCAGTCAATGAGAGAATCATAATAACATTTAGATTTATTCAGGTTTCTTGTGCTTTTTGTAACTGCATGTCGCTTTTCATTTTATTTTGTGATGGTCAGCAATATAGAGTGACTCAATTGTGTGAGGGGGGGGGGGGGGTCGATTTATGTGGAATGATTTAAAGTAGAACATTTAGCATTTATTGTGTATTATATTGTGAAACAGTGAATGACAAAATTACGTGTATTTCACCACCCACAAATACATTCACTCACATGCAACCTTAGGACAGGCCATAGACTTACTTTAGGACCTCCCAAAGCTCACAACCGTCCCTCAAGAGGCTTTTAAAACCTTGGCCCTCTCAGCGACTGAACACATAATGGAGAAGAAGGAGGGTAAGAAAGGAGGACAAAAAAGGAGGTGCAAAATGGGCCCTAAAAAGGTCTCTTTGCGTGCTGAGTCTACTTCCCAGAAGAGGCAGCAGCACATTCCCCTGCAGTATGGTGTAACTAATCGGCTTTGCGGAAAATACTCTTTCCTGTCTACAAGAGAGTGCATGGAGATTTACTACATGGGGACAGAGACTCAGGCAGGTCATAAAGCAGTCGTTTCTACAGTAGGGCCTCGGCCCACGGCTCATACGTCACTGACAGGTGGTTATGGTGGTGCCTGGACAAAGGGTTTTATTCCATTCTGCTTTATTAGGATGGATGGGAAGCATTATACTGTCTGTCATCAAAGAAATGGGAGGGGCGTAATGTAATCAGAATGTTAAGTGGCAATGTTACCAACACTTTTGGTCTGCAGTTGTTGACATGTTAGAATTATCATCTTGACAAAGCCATCAGATGAATACTAAACGCTCCTCTCATGCCAGCGCATGCACTCCACCCCTTCACAGAGCCTCCCAAACCACGGTCAGTGTCTGGAAGTCAGGACCTCATTTGGCTCCAACAGAGGCCAATCAGCTCTGCGGTAGCATCTGGCGTTCCTGTGTAGTGGGTGGGACTGGATGTGTTTAGGTGGACAGACAGACAGTACTGTACCAGTCTACCACATCTGAAAAAACGAGGGTGTCCTGAGGTCCTAATTAGTAAAGCCCAGTAAGGCACACCAGGGTGCCAGTGAACTAGGGACTTACAGGGGAAATAACAGATTAACTATGGGAGGTGAGGTGGTAAAAATAGCCACAGTTTCTGGATAAGTGAGGAATTCTTGGAATATGCTTTTGTTTCCCACTACCCTTCAATGCCACCTCTTGGTAACTCCAGACAGATTTTAATGTATGACCGTGGACACAAACACGGAACCCAAACCGGCAGCGCGCGTGCGCCATCGTGCATAAATTTATTTTGTCCCCCCACACCAAACGCGATCACGGCGCGCAGGTTAAAATGTCAAAACAAACTCTGAACCAATTATATTAATTTGGGGACAGGTCGAAAAGCATTAAACATTTATAGCAATTTAGCTAGTTAGCTTGCACTTGCTAGCTAATTTGTCCTATTTAGCTAGCTTGCCGTTGCTAGCTAACTTCTCATGGGATATAAATATTGAGTTGTTATTTTACCTGAAATGCACAATGTCCTCTACTCTTCCAATGAATCCACACATAAAACTGTCAACCAAATCATTTCTAGTCATCTCTCTTACTTCCAGGATTTTTCTTCTCTTGACTTTATATTGTGATTGGCAACTTTCACAAATTACGTGCATTACCGACACTGCCCTCGTTCGTCTTTCAGTCACCCACATGGGTATAACCAATGAGGAAATGGCACGTGGGTACCTGCCTCTATAAACCAATGATGAGATGGGAGAGGCAGGACACACAGTGCGATCTGCGTCAGAAATAGAACTGATTTCTATTTTAGCCCTTGGCAATGCAGACGCCCGTGACCAGTATGGGTACAATAACTGAATAACATAGATTTCTACATTTATTTTGCAACACTCGCGCAAGCGATGCGAGCGGTGTAGTCAGCCTGTTAAGGAAGAGCAATAGTATTCGTACCAATAAAACAATTATAATCAACGGTGAAGGTTGTGATAAAATAATAATAAAATAGTAGTAATGTCATTTGCCCAACATGCCTTTTGAGTTCAACATAGTCATTGACTAAAATAAACTTTGTATGAATAAATGAGCTATTCTCTGTGGCAGAACCGAGGACTTCTCTTCATGACTTCCTTGCTACATTAAAAGTGTCCAACAGTTATATCTTGCAGTTAGGAGACAATTTGAGACAATTTTAAAGGCCTGTGAAGAAGGTGTCTAACTGTGTTCCTACACACCTATATCTAACACACAGCCAACCTAATTACAACACAAAGTTCAACCAAACTAACACCGCAGCAACCCAAGAGAACACTGAAATGTTTCACTCCACAAAATCCTCCCTCAAGTGAATACTACATAACCATATGCAAACATATATAGGAATGTCCACTGATAATCCCCATAGGTAATGTGTTGCTGTAAGAGGTTTTGTACATTGGAGACTGCAATTGCTAAGGCAGCTGCTGTGCTGTCAGTCGTGTCTGTCCTGTCATTCCAGGAGTGCCCTTTGCCTTGTGAGCAATAGCCTGAGAAATAGCAGCCATCTTATCAACGTTTGGAGCCCCCTTAGGACAGTCTGCAGACCGTAGAGCTATAGGACATTTGGCTGGCTAAAATAGTACACATTCAAAAGTATGCATATTTACACAAACATAAACAGCTGTTAAGTGAAAATGGCAGAAAATATCAAAAAGGTTTCCACATGATATACATATAGTATTTGTCTGGTGTTGAGAAAGAGAGAGAGCTGTGTGTTGCTGACAAAGATTTTTTCCTTATCTGACCAGATTTATAGAGAACAAAAAAAAAAAAACTTGGCCTGGCCGAGACAACCACCAAGCCCTCCTCCTCAGTAACAGTAGCCGACTGTTTAGTGGGGAGTGGTATGGTCAGTCCTTCTCCGCTACGATCATCTCCATACGTACACAAGTGGATGCTGTGCCATGGCCGGGAACACAGATAAGCCTGCCGTTCTTAGTCAACTCCAGAACCACTGCTGCACTGCAATGGACTGGCTTAGAGGGGGGACGGAGTGGCCATCTGATAGTGGGTAGGCTGAGGAGAAGCCCGACTGGCCTGTATCTCTACACTATGGCTGCTATTCAATCAAAAAGGGAGGATACTGGGTCTCTAGGATAGTTTCTGCTCTGCAAGAAGGCCCGTACAGTACAAGTAGGCAATGTCTGGAGGTGTGTAGCCTACTCAACAAAAGGAAAAATGACAAAGCATTTGAGGCCAAAATTTGAAGCTATGCCTTCGGAAAGTATTGAAATGCCTTGACTTTTCCCACATTTTTTTTTACATTACAGCTTTATTCTAAAATGTATTCAATTGTTTTTTTTCCTCATCAATTTACACACAATACCCCATAATGACAAAGCAAAAACAGGTTTTTAGATTTTTTTTCTAATTTATAGAAAAATAAAATGAAACGTAAATATTGCATTTACATAAGTATTCAGACCCTTTACTCAGTACTTTGTTGAAGCACCTTTGAAGCACGGTTGGATAGGAAGCATTGCTGCACAGCTATTTTCAGGTGTCTTCAGAGATGTTCGATCGGGTTAAATTGTGGCTGCGCAACTCAAGGACATTCAGAGACTTGTCCCGAAGTCACTCCTGCATTGTCTTGGCTGTGTGCTTAGGTCGTTGTCCTGTTTGAAGGTGAACCATTGCCCCAGTCGGAGGTCCTTAGCGATCTGGAGCAAGTTTTCATCAAGGATCTCTCTGTACTTTGCACCATTCATCTTTCCCTCAATCCTGACTGGTCTTCCAGTCCCTGCCTCTAAAAAACATCCCCATATTATGATGCTACCACCACCTTGCTTCACAGTAGGGATGGTGCCAGCTTTCCTCTAGCTGTGACGCTTGGCATTCAGGCCAAATAGTTCAATCTTGGTTTCATCAGACCAGAGAATCTTGTTTCTCATGGTCTGAGAGTCCAAGTGGGCTGTTCTAGGAATATTTTTTATTTATTTAACCAGGAAGGGCTCATTGAAATTTAAAATCTCTTTTTCAAGAGTGTCCTGGCCAAGATAGGCAGCACCAAGGCATTACACAAATTACAGACAAACAACATGAAAAACTACAAGTAATCTAGTAAAAACCATAGAATTCACAAGAGTATAACAAAATCATAAACAGCTAATTAAAAACATTGACAGGTCAGGAAATCAGTCTCAAGATCATACATTAGTGATTTAAAAATACCAATCGGGACAAGTTCTTCCAGTTTAAAAAGTATTTTGTAGATAGTCTTGGTGGTTCCAAACTTCTTCCATTTAAGAATGAGGCCACTGTGTTCTTGGGGACCTTCAATGCTGATCTATCAGTTACACATACATGTCAGTACATACCACACAAGTAGGTCACATGGGGAGAGTCGTTGGTGCTGTGAGGTGTTTTTTTTATTTTACATTTTAAACCAGGTTTTCTGTTCACTTGTGCTATATGCGAGGGAAGGAATCCCATACACTCATGGCTCTATATAGTACTGTACGTATACTTGAATTTGTTCTGGACTTGGAGATCGTGAATGGTGGCATGTCTATTTGACAATGCAAACAATTCATCTTTTGAACTGTTCATCCCAGACACCATCCAGAAAATCATTCTGGACTGCACTAATTTGGAGGGAAGGCGTGTTTTTGTAGAGAGATGGTAGGTGATGGACCAAACTCATTTACATGTATACTTTGGGTTTCTTATCCTTGCTAGTGTTTTCAGATCCAATGGGGAATCCACAGAATCCCTGTGGGATGCAGAAACTGGCAGAGAACTTTTCAGTGCAACAATGTCTCTGGAAAACTGTCACATTATTTCCAGGATTATCCCCTTCAATAACCGTGACACCAGACCAGCTCGGTGGCAGAGAGACAAGCTAGCTGCAATCAGGTCAGTGTGGGACAAGTGGGTGGACCGCCTTCCCATTTTTACAACCCTGGGCCCAACGTTACTGTTGATGAGCAGCTTATGCCATTTACGGGCCGCTGCCCCTTCTAAACCTGCAAAATATGGAATCAAGATCTGGGCTGCCTGTGATGCTGCTTCATCATATGTTTGGAACTTGCAGGTGTATACGGGCAAGCCAGATGGAGAAGCCCCCGAGAAAAACCAAGAGATGCTGATTGTCCTGGACGTGACACAGGAACTCCATGACCACAACATAACATGCAATAACTTTTTTACTTTACAAGCTGGCAGAGGAGCTTCTCAAGAGGAAGCTGACAATGTAAGGAACAGTATGAAAAAACAAGCCAGAGCTCCACCTCAGCTGTTGAATACACGGAACAGGCCTATCAATTCCTCTAAGTTTGTGTTCACGGCCGACACGTCCCTAGTGTCCAACATGCCAAAGAAAGGCAAAAATGTGGTACTCATGAGTACGCTGCAATAGGTATGGGAGAATCTGTGGCCAGGAACATCAGAAAACCGAAATCATAATGGATTACAATGCCACAAAAGGAGGGGTGTACAATTTAGACAAGCTGGTGACTGGCTACAGCTGCTAAATAAGAACCCTATGCTGGCCACTTGTGATATTCTTCAACATCTTGGATATTTCGCCGTACAACGTGTTTGTCATCTGGATGGCATTGAACCCAGATTGGAACAGAGGGAATCTCCAGAGAAGAGTCTGCGCTTTCTCGAGGATCTGGGCAAGGCATTGGTAAGACCTCAAATCCAGAGGAAGCAAGATATCCCAACGACCCCAGCTTCTGCAGCCATTGTGAGGAGGATTCAGGAGGAGGATGCTGGTGCCCCATCCGCCCGACCCACATAACCAACAACTCCAATACCAGAAGTAAGTGTGAGTATTGTTGTTGCATGTGTGTGTCTGATTCTCCTACCTTGGCCTGCTGTAACTATATATGCGCGTGAATGAGATGTTCGTAAAATTCCTGAACTCAGTGTTTTCATCATTCTAGATTGCAGCCGGTAGCAAAAAGAAGAAGCGCTGTGATGTGTGTGGACCCAAGAAGGACAGGAAGAAACAGTACACATTTATCAAATACATTTGCAACACACACACAGTAAAATTCTGTCCCTCGTGGTGTGTAGACCAGCCTTAATTTGTGGTCAATGGGAACTCAATTATAATTTCCATAAAATACTGTATGTAAAATGTGTCCTTCCAATTTCTTCAGCTCAAAGCAATACACATCAATAGTGATGCAAACCTTCATTTATATTTCTTCAAGATAAACATGATTTATTCCACTCATGTCTTGACTATAATAGATTTTTGTTTACATAAATGTATTGATAAATGTGATCTAGCAGAGAAAAATGGCAAATATTAAGCATGTATGCTGTCTATATTGCATGTAATTGATTAAGTCAACATCTAAGTATTACGTATTTTTATGTAAATTGTTATGGCTGTATTGTTATAAAATCCAATAATGTTTTTTTGTCCGATGGTAAGCTGCATGACTGTTTGCTAGCACAGACTGGAATATGTTCCGGGATTCTTCTGATGGCATTGAGGAGTACACCACATCAGTCACTGGCTTCATCAATAAGTGCATCGATGATGCCGACTATGTACATACCCAAACCAGAAGCTATGGATCCGCACATCCACACTGATGTGTGGATGCCGCTTTCAAGGAGCGGGACTCTAACCCAGAAGCTTATAAGAAATCCCGCAACGCCCGCCGACAAACCATCAAACAGGAAAAGCAGCAATACAGGACTAAGATCGAATTGTACTACACCAACTCTGAAGCTCGACGGATGTGGCAGGGCTTGCAAACTATTACAGACTACAAAGGGAAGCACAGCCGAGAGCTGCCCAGTGACACGAGCCTACTAGACGAGCTAAATAACTTCTATGCTCGCTTTGAGGCAAGTAACACTGAAACATGCATGAGAGCATCAGCTGATCCAGATGACTGTGTGATCAGGCTCTCCGCAGCCGATGTGAGTAAGACCGTTAAAAAGGTCAACATTCACAAGGCCGCAGGGCCAGACGGATTACCAGGAAGTGTACTCAGAGCACGCGATGACCAACTGGCAAGTGTCTTCACTGACATTTTCAACCTGTCCCTGACCTAGTCTGTAATACCAACTTGTTTCAAGCAGACCACCATAGTCCCTGTGCCCAAGAACACTAAGGCAACCTGCCTAAATGACTACCGACCCGTAGCACTCACATCTGTAGCCATGAAGTGCTTTGAGAGGCTAGTCATGGCTCACATCAACACCCTTATCCCAGAAACCTTAGATCCACTCCAATTTGCATACCACCCTAACAGATCCACAGATTATGCAATCTCTATTGTACTCCACACTGCCCTTTCCCACCTGGACAAAAGGAACACCTACGTGAGAATGCTATTCCATGACTACAGCTCCGGGTTCAACACCATATTGCCCTCAAAGCTCATCACTAAGCTAAGAACCCTGGGACTAAACACCCCCCTCTGCAACTGGATCCTGGACTTCCTGACGGGCCACCCCCAGGTGGTAATGGTAGGTAACAACACATCTGCCACGCTAATCCTCAACACGGGGGCCCCTCAGAGGTGCATGCTCAGTCGCCTCCTGTACTCCCTGTTCACTCATGACTGCACAGCCAGGCACAACTCCAACACCATCATTAAGTTTGCCAATGACACAACAGTGGTAGGCCTGATCACCGACAACGACGAGACAGACTATAGAGAGGAGGTCAGAGACTTGGTCGTGTGGTGCCAGGACAACAACTTCTCCCTCAACGTGATCAAGACAAAGGAGATGATTCTGGACAGGACCAGGTAGGACCGAGCACGCCCCCATTCTCATCGACGGGGCTGTAGTGGAGCAGGTTGAAAGCTTCAAGTTCCTTGGTGTCCACATCAGCAACAAACAAACATGGTCCAAGCACACCAAGACAGTCATGAAGAGGGCATGACAAAACCTATTCCCCCTCAGGAGACTGAAAAGATTTGGCATGGGTACTCAGATTCTCAAAAGGTTCTACAGCTGCACCATTGAGAGCATCCTGACTGGATGCATCACTGTCTGGTATGGCAACTGCCCGGCCTCCGACCGCAAGGCACTACAGAGGGTAGTGCGTACGGCCCAGTACATCATTGGGGCCAAGCTTCCTGCCATCCAGGACCTCTGAACCAGGTGTGTCAGAGGAAGGCCCAAAAAAATTGTCAGACTCCAGCCACCTTAGTCATAAACTGTTCTCTCTGCTACCACACGGCAAGCAGTACCGGAGCGACAAGTCTAGGTCCAAGAGGCTTCTAAACAGCTTCTATCCCCAAGCCATAAGACTCCTGAACATCTAATCAAATCCCCCCCCCCCCCCCCTCCCCCTCCCTCTTTGCTGCTACTCTGTTAATATATCTGTGCAGTCACTTCAATAACTCTACTTACTCTACTTACGCTTGTAAGTAAGCATTTCACTGTAAGGTCTATTTATACCCGTCGTATTCGGCAGGTATATTTTTTGTAACTGTTTCGGGTAATGCAAGTTCTTGTGCTGTTAGGGGAATAACCTGTGTGTAAATGTAGTCTGTTGCTGTATTTCTTTGTGTTACCTGTGATGGTTTTGTTTGTCTTGTGTAGTTTCTTAATCATTGTACCTAAACTGTATGTGTAAACATGTACAGTTGGGCAAAAAAGTATTTAGTCAGCCACCAATTGTGCAAGTTCTCCCACTTAAAACGATGAGAGAGGCCTGTAATTTTCATCATAGGTACACTTCGACTATGACAGACAGAATGAGAAAAAAAATCCAGAAAATCACATTGTAGGATTTTTAATGAATTTATTTGCAAATGATGGTGGAAAATAAGTATTTGGTCACCTACAAACAAGATTTGTCTCTCACAGACCTTTAACTTCGTATTTATGAGGCTCCTCTGTCCTCCACTCATTACCTGTATTAATGGCACCTGTTTGAACTTGTTATCAGTATAAAAGATACATGTCCACAACCTCAAACAGTCACACTCCAAACTCCACTATGGCCAAGACCAAAGAGCTGTCAAAGGACACCAGAAACAAAATTGTAGACCCGCACCAGGCTGGGAGGACTGAATCTGCAATAGGTAAGCAGCTTGGTTTGAAGAAATCAACTGTGGGAGCAATTATTAGGAAATGGAAGACATACAAGACCACTGATAATCTCCCTCGATCTGGGGCTCCAGGCAAGAGGGGGGTCAAAATGATCACAAGAACGGGTCAAAATGATCACAAGAACGGTGAGCAAAAATCCCAGAACCACACGGGGGGACCTAGTGAATGACCTGCAGAGAGCTGGGACCAAAGTAACAAAGCCTACCATCAGTAACACACTACGCCGCCAGGGACTCAAATCCTCTAGTGCCAGACATGTCCCCCTGCTTAAGCCAGTACATGTCCAGGCCCGTCTGAAGTTTGCTAGAGAGCATTTGGATGATCCAGAAGAAGATTGAGAGAATGTCATATGGTCAGATGAAACCAAAATATAACTTTTTGGTAAAAACTCAACTCGTTGTGTTTGGAGGACAATGAATGCTGAGTTGCATCCAAAGAACACCATACCTACTGTGAAGCATGGGGGTGGAAACATCATGCTTTGGGGCTGTTTTTCTGCAAAGGGACCAGGACGACTGATCCGTGTAAAGGAAAGAATGAATGGGGCCATGTATCGTGAGATTTTGAGTGAAAACCTCCTTCCATCAGCAAGGGCATTGAAGATGAAACGTGGCTGGGTCTTTCAGCATGACAATGATCCCAAACACACCGCCCAGGCAACGAAGGAGTGACTTCGTAAGAAGCATTTCAAGGTCCTGGAGTGGCCTAGCCAGTCTCCAGATCTCAACCCCATAGAAAATATTTGGAGGGAGTTGAAAGTCCGTGCTGCCCAGCAACAGCCCCAAAATATCACTGCTCTAGAGGAGATGGAGGAATGGGACAAAATACCAGCAACAGTGTGTGAAAACCTTGTGAAGACTTACAGAAAACGTTTGACCTCTGTCATTGCCAACAAAGGGTCTATAACAAAGTATTGAGATAAACTTTTGTTATTGACCAAATAATTATTTTCCACCATAATTTGCAAATAAATTCATTTAAAATCCTACAATGTGATTTTCTGGATTTTTTCTTCTCATTTTGTCTGTCATAGTGGAAGTGTACCTATGATGAAAATTACAGGACTCTCATCTTTTTAAGTGGGAGAACTTGCACAATTGGTGGCTGACTAAATACTTTTTTTGCCCCACTGTATATGCAGGACCCAGCTGTAAAAGAGACCTTGGTCTCAGTCTGTGTTCCTTGTTGAAATAAAGGAATAATAATAATTTTAAAATTATTGGATTTGTCCCAAGAAAAACAATTGCTTTGCTACATTTGCCAGTATTACATTTGTGCCTTTTTGGAAACAGGATGCACATTTTGGAATATTTTTAATTTGCTACAGGCTTCCTCCTTTTCCCTGTTAACTTGGTTAGCAGTGTGGAGTAACTATGTTGTTGATCCAGCCTGTTTTCTTCGATTATAGCCATTAAACTCTGTAATTGTTTTAGTCACCATTGGTCTCACGGTGAAATCCCTGAGCAACCGGTTGGTTACCTTATACTCTCCGGCAACTGAGTTAGGAAGGACGACTTGTATATTTGTACTGACTGGTGTATTCAGTGTAATTAATAACTTCACCATGCTCAAAGGGATATTCATTGTCTGCTTTTCTTATTTTTACCCATCTACCACTAAGTGTCCTTCTTTGCAAGGCATTGGAAAACCTACCTGGTATTTGTGGTTGAATCATTACAATTAAACTTACAGATAATTGTATGTGTGGGGTACAGATATGAGGTAGTCATTCAAAAATCACGTTAAACACCATTATTGCACACCGAGTTAGTCCATGCAACTTATTAAGCACAATTTTACTCCTGAATGTATTTAGGCTTGTCCTAACAAAGGGGTTGAATACTTATTGACCCAATACATTTCAGCTTTTCATTTGTAATTCATTTGTACAAATGTAAAAAAAAAAAAAACATTATTCCACTTTGACATTATGGGGTATTGTGTGTAGGCTAGTGACTTTTTTGGTAATTGAATACATTTTAAATTCAGGCTGTAACACAACAAAAAGGTGGATAAAGTCACGGGGCGAGAACATTTTCCAAAGGCACTGTACCTAGCAGCCGTCTTCATTTTCCTTGGAGAAAATTCACAAACAGAAATGGAAGCCACAAATCTTCATTCGGGCAGAGCTGGCCTACAGATAACTTTGACCATAGATAACGTGTGATAGCATGTACACATATCATCAAACAACTTGCATCTAACCACATCCAGATGGAGTGGGTTTCTCCAGTCACGTCAGCTCCCTTGCTCTGTAGTACAATGGCAGGACTTCAAAACACACTGCATCTCTGACCCTGTTGTTAGGTTTAGGGTAAGTTACATATATATTTTTCCTGTAAAGTTGAAAAAGGGACCACAGCAAATAGATTTGGTTAGTTTGTTCAACTTCACATATTCTGTACATAAACTATGCTGTATGTAAAGTTCAGTGTTGGCTACAGTCAACAAAAACAATTGGATATGGATGATCTGCAAAAAACATTCTGACTGTATTTATCTAATGTATGTTTTAGTGTATTCATTTATGAAATGAATACTTTTGTAGTATATTAAAATGTAACAAAAAGAATAAAAAAAAACGTTTTGAAGAAAGAGTTTTGATCATGTCGATTACTTCTCCCTCGACTATAAAGCCCTTTCCCAAACATGTCCTGTTAAGTATTTAGAACACAGCTATCTTATAGCCGAGCGATGGGAGGCGGGACGTTGGCTTTGTGGCTCTTTGCTGACAGAAACGTTCCCCAATTCTCCTTATTCTAGTGAACCTCCATCTCCACCCCACTCTTGTCCCGGAGTCAATCTCTCAACACCCCTCTGGTTGCTCCGCTGTCAGCTGGGTCAAATGAATACAGATGTCTGAAATGAAAACATGTTGGTAGTGACCCAAGTTCCTCTGGCAGACCTCTCTCTAGGCTTTACTGACACCTTCTGGTAGACTGGCAGGTTATTCTTTGCACAAATGTGGTTGACCTCATCGAACTGTTCGACTGCCCAGAAAAAACAGAAATTAATTTCACACTGCACAATGGGCAGCTTTGTACAACCTCGTGTCACGAGTTTCTCTGCTCCTCCTAGGACTTTATAATAAAGAATGACAGTCACAGATAACACAATCACACTTTAGCTTTGAATTAATAATATACACAAACAAATATATTGACATGGCAATCCATCTGGATAGGTTGATGCAAATAGATCTGCAAAATACAAGTTTCAAATCGCTCTAGCCCCGTCATGCAGTCCACACCCAGGCTAGGGGCACACAAAATGTGGACACGGATCTTCCCATGACACCACACTGCAGTGCCATACACAAAGCTCTGCAAGCACCCCTTGGGCTGCATCTCAAT
This sequence comes from Oncorhynchus mykiss, assembly GCF_057628025.1. Classification (NCBI taxonomy): domain Eukaryota; kingdom Metazoa; phylum Chordata; class Actinopteri; order Salmoniformes; family Salmonidae; genus Oncorhynchus; species Oncorhynchus mykiss. Next base: position 30,213,765 of record NC_143026.1, read on the forward strand.
AGTCTCAAATGGCTTTCTCGGCGTGTTTCTCTTCCTACATATGCACTGACCGACCAGTCCAGATGTAGGGGGGTCATGGAGAGAAAGGCAACTTTAAACTATTGACATCCACCTTCCATATCCCTCCAACTTGGGATCCAAAGCTTCTCCATCCATTGCCTCATCTTCTCGTCAATTCTTCCAACTCTCACTACCTCTTTTTCCACATCAATCATCTATTCATCACCCCCTCCCTCAGAGTCTCTTCATCTGGCCCTTCTTGTGGACATCAGGGCTGAAGCCAAACTTCTTCTGGTCATTGAGGCGCTGCTTGCCCATGCCCCGGAGCTTCTTCAAGCCTCCACTCTGCAGGAACCTCTGTTTCTCTGTCTTCCAGCGCTGCTTTAGGATCTGGTCACAGCTCTTCAGCTCTGAGCGCGGGCCCCGGTAGCCACCACCTCTGCTGGCCTGGGGGACCCAGGGGCTGGGAGTTGGGCCCCCGGGATGGGCAACCTCAGCCCTGGTCTGGCCTGCCTCGGCCTGGAAGAGAGGTGAGGGAGACAGGGTTAGAGAAGAGAAGGGAAGCATTTCAATTGTTTAGCATTATTTTATCATGATGTATTGAAAGAAACATGGCAATTTTGAAAGTACATCAAACTGGACATTGCTCTAGTTTTTTTCTAAGTGTTTTGGAATAGATCTTAGGTAGTAGTAGAGCCCAAAGACTGGAGCTTGGAGAATGTCCCAAAGGGATGCATCAATGTCTGCTTTACTTACAGACCCCACATCATACCCATCACAAACAACTGATCCAAACTCTAGCTAGAGCCTTCTGATGAAGTGCACTCCTACCTCCACACCTCCTTCCTCTGCCTCCAGCCTCTCCATCTGAATCTCCACCCCCTCAGTCATCCACCTTGTACTTCTTCTTCCACTCTTCATAGCTGAGAAACAGGGTCAAGGAGATGGAACATCCTTAGAATTACAAGTGAGGACTTACCGGTAAGCTGAGGGTGTTGTCATTTCCTTTTTAATAGCTTTCATCAGTAAAGACCAGTTTGTGATGACAAAAAGGATACAAGTTCTTCTTGATCATCTGTCCCGTCTCTGTTCTCATCTTCTTCTGGTCTGCCTCCTTTCCTGTTTCTTTGACAAAGCGCTTTCTCTAGCGATCTCTGCAGAGAGATGATTTATATGTCAAGTGAGGTTGCATGGTGTGTGTGTCTCATGGTGTTCCTTCTTACCACTTCATCGTGTGTTTGTGCTGGTTGAGTCTGTCTCCTATCAGGTCCAGTACAGCAGTAGAAGCCTGCTGCTCAAACGTTATGCCTTCGGTTCCCAGGCTCAGTCTGCAAACAAACACCAAGTTATATCACCATTATCCCACATTCACAGAATGACTATTTAGGTATTTTGTAAAGCAGAATGGACTGTGTAGTCAGCCTTCCTCATACCCTCTCTCAGAGTTGAAGTCTTTGGGTCTGTAGGGGATGTAGTTCTCACCGTGGCCAGTCTGTTTGGCCTTCTTACTGTCTGGCCTCTCCGCCTCGCCCTGGGGCTTCCTCCTCTTCCCCCCCACTACCTCAGAGAACACCCCCTGGTGGAGAAATGACAGAAGTACAGCATAATTGGTAATATGATACTACTTTGTCTGTGGTGGTGCTATTCACTATTATTGACTTGCAATGGAACACGTACATGCTAGGTTTTATACCATGTAGATGGATACTTAGAGTATTAGTGCTAACCTGAAGGTCCTCCTCTTCACTGTCCTCCTGGTCTGTCGTGTGGTGTGTGGAGGGCAGAGCAGTGACAGGAACATGATACCTGCCCTCTGCAGCCAGAACCACCACCTTCTGGGTGAAATTATCCACCAGCCGTGTCCCTAGAACGCTTGGCTCGCATCCCCACGCTGGCGTTGGTCTTGCTGTTCGAGATGATCTCAAAGATTGTCTGGAGAAAAGGTGCTGTGGTCGTTTAAACAGTATTACTACAGGTTAGTCATTCATTCATTCATAGAGAATGGCTTCCAATATACATTTCCGATGTAAACTCACAGCTTTAGCCTTGTAGTCCTTAATGCAGTCCACTATTTGAAGGCGCTACAGTTCCATTTTCTCTAAGCCTGACCCTGAAAATAGACCAAAGCAATGTGGGTTAATATCATAGCAAGAGTAAGGGAGCATATGTGTGTGATTTTCATGAGAACCCTAGATCTGATGAGGATCCACTGAGACAGTAACTTCATTGATTTAAAATCCCACATTAAAGTGCACTGGTAAAGTAGTTACTAGGTCAGTCATCTAAAGGCTTCCTCATGCGTCCTTACAGCTGGCGCCTAGCCCAACGGGTGTGCTTGAAAAACATCTTGCGATGCCGTAGCCAGTACATACAGTGCCTTGCGAAAGTATTCGGTCGGCCCCCTTGAACTTTGCGACCTTTTGCCACATTTCAGGCTTCAAACATAAAGATATAAAACTGTATTTTTTTGTGAAGAATCAACAACAAGTGGGACACAATCATGAAGTGGAACGACATTTATTGGATATTTCAAACTTTTTTAACAAATCAAAAACTGAAAAATTGGGCGTGCAAAATTATTCAGCCCCCTTAAGTTAATACTTTGTAGCGCCACCTTTTGCTGCGATTACAGCTGTAAGTCGCTTGGGGTATGTCTCTATCAGTTTTGCACATCGAGAGACTGAATTTTTTTTCCCATTCCTCCTTGCAAAACAGCTCGAGCTCAGTGAGGTTGGATGGAGAGCATTTGTGAACAGCAGTTTTCAGTTCTTTCCACAGATTCTCGATTGGAATCAGGTCTGGACTCTGACTTGGCCATTCTAACACCTGGATATGTTTATTTTTGAACCATTCCATTGTAGATTTTGCTTTATGTTTTGGATCATTGTCTTGTTGGAAGACAAATCTCCGTCCCAGTCTCAGGTCTTTTGCAGACTCCATCAGGTTTTCTTCCAGAATGGTCCTGTATTTGGCTCCATCCATCTTCCCATCAATTTTAACCATCTTCCCTGTCCCTGCTGAAGAAAAGCAGGCACAAACCATGATGCTGCCACCACCATGTTTGACAGTGGGGATGGTGTGTTCAGCTGTGTTGCTTTTACGCCAAACATAACGTTTTGCATTGTTGCCAAAAAGTTCAATTTTGGTTTCATCTGACCAGAGCACCTTCTTCCACATGTTTGGTGTGTCTCCCAGGTGGCTTGTGTCAAACTTTAAACTACACTTTTTATGGTTATCTTTAAGAAATGGCTTTCTTCTTGCCACTCTTCCATAAAGGCCAGATTTGTGCAATATACGACTGATTGTTGTCCTATGGACAGAGTCTCCCACCTCAGCTGTAGATCTCTGCAGTTCATCCAGAGTGATCATGGGCCTCTTGGCTGCATCTCTGATCAGTCTTCTCCTTGTATGAGCTGAAAGTTTAGAGGGACGGCCAGGTCTTGGTAGATGTGCAGTGGTCTGATACTCCTTCCATGTCAATATTATCGCTTGCACAGTGCTCCTTGGGATGTTTAAAGCTTGGGAAATCTTTTTGTATCCAAATCCGGCTTTAAACTTCTTCACAACAGTATCTCGGACCTGCCTGGTGTGTTCCTTGTTCTTCATGATGCTCTCTGCGCTTTTAACGGACCTCTGAGACTATCACAGTGCAGGTGCATTTATACGGAGACTTGATTACACACAAGTGGATTGTATTTATCATCATTAGTCATTTAGGTCAACATTGGATCATTCAGAGATCCTCACTGAACTTCTGGAGAGAGTTTGCTGCACTGAAAGTAAAGGGTCTGAATAATTTTGCACACCCAATTTTTCAGTTTTTGATTTGTTAAAAAAGTTTGAAATATCCAATAAATGTCGTTCCACTTCATGATTGTGTCCCACTTGTTGTTGATTCTTCACAAAAAAAGACAGTTTTATATCTTTATGTTTGAAGCCTGAAATGTGGCAAAAGGTCGCAAAGTTCAAGGGGGCCAAATACTTTCGCAAGGCACTGTACTTCCTCAAACTAGATAAAATAACAAGAAATCAGTCATTAATTCTGACGTTTATTAATTCTGACATTTTTTGCCGAGATCTTAGTCGCGGAATTTTACATCTAAGATGTTTTAGTGAAGTATTTCTCAAGTGAAAAACTTTGCATGAAAACAAGTAGTCTATCATTGAATGACAACAAATACTTGTTTGAAGAATCCCTACTGTTGACCAATGACCAACGAAGGGGCGTAGACTTGGATACCGAAATTTGGCTTGCCTAAGAAAAGAAAAAAATTGTACTCGAACAGTCCGAAAACGTCACAAAATATGCACAAACTGTTCCGAAGTGTTTCTGATGCCTACTGCTTGTAGGCGTTGTCCTCTATGCGGCGCAGGTTCTGCAGTTCATGAGAGCTCTAATGGGCCGTGATCAGCTGGGACTCCTCATCATCCAGGATGCTCTGGGGAACACGACCAAACACACCGTCCGACTCTGGAGGGAGAGAAAAATAGAAATTAAGAGGAGATGGAGAAAGAGAGTGATAGAGTGAGTGAGAGGCATGAGGAAGGGACAGAGAGAAATATATGAAAGTAAGCAAGAGAATTGAGTATCCATGACAGAAAACAAGTGTGATAAAACAATTGCAGGGGTGAGCAATGGCTCCATTCCCCCACACTGTGTATGACATGTTTATGTCCAGTGCTGGTACCTTGCTGATGGTCAGGTGTATCCAGCTGAAGGGGTCTCCCTAGGAAGAGATGGAGGTCAAAGACAAAAGGTATCTCATCTGTACACACCAGGCTGTAGGCAGCGCCACCGCGGCCTCCTGCGCGTGCAACTCGACATGGGGTTGAAAAACCACAGATGAGACAATGGTGAGGAAGGTGAATTTCATTTAATTTCATTACACTATATATCATTGACTCAGATGGTTGTCATTGGCCTTTCTTTCCAACGTACATAAGTTACAATTCAAGATAACCTAAAACAGTATGTTGGCCATATTATAGTTCTAATGCTCCCCCTGTTGTTGGTGTTACCCACCAACTCTATGCAGGAAGAGCTTGGCTTTGGAGGGGAAGTTGTAGTTGATGACGTTGTCCAGCAGGGGGATGTCTATACCACGAGCAGCCACGTCTGTAACAACCAGCACCATGGCCTTGCGGGGGAAAAATTTACCAATGCTGATCTTCCTGGCAGTCTGGTCCAGGGCACTGTAGATGTAGGCACACTCCACGCCCTCAGAGGACAGCAGCTAACCATAGGGTAACACAGAGTTACATTCAAAACAAGGTACAAGGCTGAGGACAACCAAACCTTATTCAATGACTAGATTCTCCTTCTATTCACGAGGCTCTCACCTCTGAGGTACTCCACATGGTGTTTGGTGGCAACAAAGACTACTGTCTGCTCCTGGGGCGTCGCCACATTCCTCAGCAGGTGGAGAAGCAGAGCCGGCTTGTCATCCATCCTCAGGTGGAAGAACGACAGCTGGGAGAGGAGAAAATACAATGTTATGCTACAACTTTTATATTATGTCATTGACTCAAACACAGGTTTCACATTTCAACACATTAAGGGAATCCAACTGAGTGTAACCAAACTTCAAATTGTATGAATGTGGGTTTTAGCGAGTCTATTAGCTTAACCTTCAGCAGCTCACTCAGCTTGCTGTCCACTTCCAGACGAATCAGCACTGGCTCCGCCAACCCTGCACAAAACACAATCCTTTCAGAGCACTACACATCTTGCCTACACAACTCAATATCAAAAGACTTCACAAGAACGCATAGGTTGTGGGTGGGCTTTAGATTGCCATTGATGGGAAACTCCACCAGTAGTTTGGGCAGGGTGGCGGAGAACAGCAGTGTCTGTCTGTTGTCTGGAAGCCTCCGGATGATCTCCTGGAGCTGGTCAGCAAAGCCCATCTCAAACAGCCTGTCAGCCTCGTCAAACACAACGTACTCCACGCTCTGTAGCTTCAGGTTCATCTCCATGACAACATGCATCAGACGACCTGGGGTACCAATAATTCTGTAGGCAGAAGACATAACTCAAATCAACAGCACAGAACAAAAACTACAACCTTATTATAACTTCAAATTGCATTATAGCAAATTACAGCAGTACATTGTGAAAACCATAGTGTACATACATGTCTGGGGTCTCATGAAGTGCAGCAAACTGATCATCCATTCTGAAAAGAAACGAGATGTACAGTTGATGCTTGTAAGCACAAAAACAATTTTCAACACAACAAGACTGAAGATTTAATTAATAATACCTGTCTCCACCAAGGATCAAAGCAGTCTTAAGGCCAGTGAATTTCCCCAACTGAAACACAATAAAATTAATAGTTACTATTTTCTGGTACTGCCCAACGAACAAAACATACTGTCCCTAAAAAAATGACAAAGATTAACCCCATTTACATTTATTTTAAATACAATAGGGCTGTGACGTTACCAATATGGCAATATTTTTTTCAATGCAAAAATGAAAACATGAAGCAGACAACTCTTTGGGCCTTTAAAAACCCGCTGTATGTAAAATATTGTGCGCTATAGCTTGGAAAATGGATCATGCTTTTCCAACATTATGGCTGTTTTCCTAAAGAAGTGAAATCCGCTTTGTGGATTGTTTCCTTGTCACGATACTAATGACTATCGCAATACGGTTATCGTCTTGGCCCTAGTTTATGTACAAATATGTATATTATAGTGTAAAATGGTGGATGAAAAATAGACTATGAAAAGCCTATCCTGACCTCTTTGGTGAACTTCATGGTTTGCAGCACCAACTCTCTGGTGGGGGTCAGAATGAGAGCCCTGGCCCCTGTCTGGGCCTGGGGGGCCTTTGTACATTCTCAAACATGGGCACCAAGAACGCAGCTATTTTCCCACTGCCTGTCCTTGCCATGGCAACCATGTCCTTTCCATCTAGAATCACTGGGCTAGTCTGAAAGGAGGAGAGAGAGGTCTTGTAAATAATCTACCTGATATATCAGTGAAATGTAAAGATCCAAGGGCAATTGCATACCTTTCTCTGGATTGGAGTAGGGACTTTGTACCCCTTCTTCATGACCCCTTTAAAAACTGGGTAACTGAGACCTGCAATTACCAAAATATGGAGGTTAGGACATACACAGGACACATTGCTGTATAAAATCTGTAATTGTCTCAAAAAGATGGCCTACAGGTAAGCCTACCACAATTTCTTACCTATGGACCGGAAGCTCCCAGACTTATTTTTCTTCTTGTTCTGAGCTCTGACCAGCTCCCTGGTGTCAGGTTCCACATCAGACAGACACTCTGATGAAGCTCCAGGGAACCGAGGTAACTGTCTTCCAGGCTGAAAAACATATTACATAAAATAACATTGTCATTATGGAGATGGATAAGCTCATAATCATATCACACTCAAAACCAAATCTAGCATGACTTTAAAATTCTCATGTAATTGGCAATAAATCAATTCTAGACCTGACATTACAAAGACCCACAAAAGAGGCATATTTATTACGCTGATTCTGGGTCGTCACTAGTTTACACAACCACAAATGGCTAAACCCCACCTATTACCACAATCTCTCTTCATACAATCTGATTTTAAACATAACCCTAGAATTAACCCCAACCACAATGCTAACCTTATGCCTAAGCTTAAATACTGACCCCCCAAAAATATTTGTTTTCATTAGTTTTTACCAAAGACAATTTTGACTTTGTGGCAACTAGTGACAACCCCGATGGTCTCTGTTGCTAAACGTTTATTAACGGAGGTAAGCGGAACGTTTGTTTACCTAGCTACAATAACATAAACATGAAATGGTTCTATTTTAGCAGCAACTTCGAAGTCCCCACCATCCGACTCGTCATGCTCCCGGTGGCCAATGTGTATATTTTTCTTCATCAGCTTCTTCTTTCTTTGAGCCATTGCGATAAGTTCTGCACCGTTAACTTGTTTAACTTTGTTCAACGCTTTGATATTGTTAGAATATTTAAAAAAAAAACAAATGGTGCTTGCCAATAAATCAGCAACTCAGCACATGACAACAACACAGAAAGCAGGCATTTTGAAACAGGTGAGATTCTTCACGTCAGAATCCTGCGTCGGCGCATGACGTGACGTCATTGTGTTTTCTCTTGACGTTTCGTTCTTGGGGGGGGGGGGGTAAAAATGGTCCAATTTGGGGATAAAAATGGTCCAACTTGCAGTGGTGTAAATTACTTAAGTAAAAATACTTTCAAGTACTACTTAAGTAGTTTTTTTTGTGTCTGTACTTTACTTTACTATTTTTATTTTTGACAACTTACTTTTACTTCAGTACATTCCTAAAGAAAATTTTGTATTTTTTACCCCATACATTTTTCCTGACACCTAAAAGTACTTTCGAATTCTTGGCAGGGCAGGAAAATGGTCCAATTCACGCACTTATCAAGAGAACATCCATGGCTCTGATCTGGAGGACTCACTAAAAACAAATGCTTTGTTTGTAAATTATGTCTGAGTGTTGGAGTGTGCCTCTGGCTATCCGTACATTTAAAAAAAAAACAAGAAAATGGTGCCATCTGGTTTGCTTAATATAAGGAATTTTAAATGATTCATGCTTTTACTTTTGATACTTAAGTACATTTTATCAATTACATTTACTTTAGATACTTATTTATTTATTTATTTAACCTTTTTTTAACTAGGCAAGTTAGTTAAGAACAAATTCTTATTTACAATGACGGCCTGCCAAAAGGCAAAAGGCCTCCTGCAGGGACGGGGGCAGGGATAAATATATATGTATATATTTTTAAATATAGGACAAAACACACATCATAACAAGAGAGACAACACTACATAAAGAGAGACCTAAGACAACAACATAGCAAGGCAGCAACACATGACAACACAACATGGTAGCAACACAACATGACAACAACATGGTAGCAAGGACCCATATAATAGGCAGTGTCAGAGGAAATCCCCCAAAATTGTCAGACTCCAGACTGTTTTCTCTGCTACTGCACGGCAAGTGGTCCCGGAGCGCCAAGTATTTAACCAAAAGGATCCTTAACAGCTTCAAGCCAGCTTCAAGCCATAAGACTGCTGAACAATTAACCAAATGGCCACCAAATTATTTACATTGACAACCCCCCTCCATTTGTTTTTCACACTGCTGCTACTCACTGTTAATTATCTATGTATAGTCACTTCACCCCTACCTACGTACATGTTGAAATTACCTCGACTAACCTGTACCCCCGCACATTAACTCGGTATCGGTAGCCCCTGTATATAGCCTCGTTATTGTTATTTTATTGTGTTACTTTTTAATTTTTTACTTTAGTTTATTTGGTAAAAAACGTCTTAACTCTTTCTTGAACTGCACTGTTGGTTAAGGGCTTATAAGTACGCATTTCACGGTAAGGCCTACACATGTTGTATTTGGCACATGTGACAAATACGATTTTATTTTATTTGAAATAAGCATCAACAAGTGGGTCTTGTGATGGGTATACAGAGATGACCAGTTTACAGAGGAGTATAAAGTGCAGTGATGTGTCCTATAATGAGCATTGGTGTCAAATCTGATGTCCGAATGGTAAAGAACATCTAGCCGCTCGAGAGCACCCTTACCTGCCAATCTATAAATGTAGTCTCCGTAATCTGGCATGGGTAGGATGGTCATCTGAATCAGGGTTAGTTTGGCAGCTGAGGTGAAAGAGGAGTGATTTCGATAGAGGAAACCAAGTCTAGATTTAACTTTAGCCTGCAGCTTTGATATGTGCTGAGAGAAGGACAGTGTACCGTCTAGCCATACTCCCAAGTACTTGCATGAGGTGACTGCCTCAAGCTCTAAACCCTCAGAAGTAGTAATCACACCTGTGGGGAGAGGGGCATTATACTTAAATAAACTTACTTAAGTATATTTTAAACCAAATACTTTTAGACTTTTACTCAATTAGTATTTTACTGGGTGACTTTCACTTTAACTTGAGTCATTTTCTATTAAGGTATCTTGACTTTTACTCAAGTATGACAATTGGGTACTTTTTCCACCCCTGCCAACTTGAACATACATGTCGACTGCATGAACACTATAAAAATCATGGGTTCAAAGGTCATGATGTTTTGAATTCATTCTATTGCAAGTTTCTGCAGTTGCTCTTCACAAACTTCATCCTGCAGCCATCACCTACATTGTTGGAGGCTCTATCATTAGGGTGTTTTTGTTTTACCCACGCAAACATAACCAAAGACGTGACTGAAACAGGAACCAACTTTGCCTCAATTCATGTATATAGTGGATATGTACAAATGAATATGATATTTGAGGCCTTATCTCTCACAAATTGATTGTACAATATACACACTTATATTTTCAGTTTGTGAGTATGTGATATGGGTGTTGGAGACATGTTTATTTAAACATTATAAAGAACAACTTTTATAAACAATGGCAACACTGCCATGTTGCGCTGAGCCTTGCTGTTGGAAAACATCAGTGTCCGACTTTCAGCTGTCACAGATGCACCTCCCCCAACTGCACTCCTTGACTCTCATCTACAGTCGGTTTCTTTTGCCTTACCGCTCAAACGAGCCCACTCGTTTCCATTTAGCCCAGTGGGTGGTTCTATATGTCATGGTGGGATAGATTTCAGCAAGCAAATGAGTGCATGAATGGGTTGGACTGCAACCTTGACTCAGGGGTAGACGTAACATAGTAAACCTACATCCGGCAGTATGATTAGTATGATATTTTATGTTTCGTATGGTATGTATTCATTTGTGGCTGTCTGTCTTCCATTTCATATGATATGTTACAAATTACAATTTGTATATGTTACCAATTGCAATTCGTACAATATGTTGCAAATTTGCAAAACTTATGATCTGTTACAAATTAAATTTGTTGTGGCTAACATCAGGTAGGTGGCTAATGCTAATGTTAGTTTGGGGGTAATCTTTAGCTAGGATAGGGGTTAAGGTTAGGAGTTAGGTTAAAGGGTTAAGGTTAGGGGGAGGGTTAGCAAACATGCTAAGTAGTTGCAAAGTACCTAAAAAGTAGTAAGTAGTGGAAAAGTTGCTAATTAGCTAAAGTTGTCCGTGATGAGATTCGAATACAACCTTTGGGTTGCTAGATGTTTGCGGTATACGCCCATCCATCCACCCTGACCAAAAACCCTACTTTTGTTTTTGCCTTAATTAACCTTCTCTCTATTGTAACCATACTATGTTACGTTTAGTCAGTGGTGGGAAAAGTACTAAATTGTCATATTTGAGTAAAAGTAAAGATACCTTAATAGAAAATAAAAGTAAAAGTCACCCAGTAAACTACTACTTGAGTAAAAGTTTAAAAGTATTTGGTTTTAAATATACTTAATTAAGTATCAAAAGTAAATGGAATTGCAAAAATGTACTTAAATATCAAAAGTAAAAGTATTAACATATTCAAATTCCTTATATTAAGTCAACCAGACAGCACAATTGATTTGTATTTTTTATTGACAGATAGCCAGGGGTACACTCCAAAACTCAGACATCATTTACAAATGAAGCATTTATGTTCAGTGAGTCCATCAGATCAGAGGCAATTGGGATGTCCAGGGATGTTCTCTTGATAATTGTGTGAATTGGACAATTTTCCTGTCAAAATGGGTACTTTTGGGTGTCAGGGAAAATGTATGGAGTAAAAAGTACATTATTTTCTTTAGGAATGTAGTGAAGTAAAAGGAAAAGTTGTCAAAAATATAAATAGTAAAGTAAATGACAGATACACCCCAAAACAACTTAAGTAGTACTCTAAAGTATTTTTACTTAAGTACTTTTACACCACTGCCTTTAGTTTATGAGACCAGGCTGGTAAATGTGCCTCCAGGATAATATGGTACAATTAACCTCATGTATAGGCCCCTGAACAAATAAATAAAACCAAGGACATGCAAAATCCATCAGATTAACAGCAACGCAAACAATTAATTTTAGTGATTGACAATATACAGGTATTATTAAATGTTGACTAACTAATCAGAGCGAAATTAGATTAAATCTAGTCACGATCACTTTCAGATATTTTATTCGGGTGAATTTAGTGGATTGAATTGATAGCTGCATTGACGTTATTGGCTCAGAGCGAAATTAGATTAAATCTAGTCACGATCACTTTCAGATATTTTATTCGGGTGAATTTAGTGGATTGACTTGATAGCTGCATTGACGTTATTGGCTCAGAGCGAAATTAGATTAAATCTAGTCACGATCACTTTCAGATATTTTATTCGGGTGAATTTAGAGGATTGACTTGATAGCTGCATTGACGTTGTTGGCTGAATAGCAAGCAAAACTTCATGATACATACACATCGTTCACTTTTGAGAAAACTGGTCCAGCCACTTGGTAGCTAGCTATTGTTAGTTCAAACGAAGCAAAATGATGTAGTAATATGAACGTGCAATTGTAAACTATAAAGTATAAACCCTAAATTAATGAATTAATGAGGTCCCAGGCAGAAAGTTATTGGTTGAACGCGAACAAGCATCACAGTCCTTACACCCACGCCCAACTTGACTTTTAGCCGTATAGCACCGCCACCGGGTGAAATGGAGGGAAAAGAGCGTGTCCCTTTCTTGTGAGTAGTCTGGTATCCTAGATAAATGTATCAATGTTTTACTTTTATTTAATAATCAGGGTTTGGAGCAGAACAAAGTGTACATAATGACTATTATATATAGTAAATATTTCATGCATAAATGAAAGTGGGCTAAAGAAAAGAAAATATTCTTACTTTTAAAATTGAACTTTATTTTAAAATGCTTTATAAAACAAAAGGTAAATCAAAGCAAACCCCAAATGCCTGTGAATCCTTGTCTTTTTGTTTAAATGTGTATACCCCTATGTATAAAGTTAGTATTTTTTGTGAGAAAAAATATATACTAAACCATTCAAGCCATTTAAAGTCATGTGCCATGCCATCAGATACTTTGCTGATATACAGTGAATAAAAAATACATAGTGCTTAGATTACACTATTACTGTATATTATGTATGTACAGCAAATTGACTTAAATAGATCTAGTCTAGACCTACCATCTGACATGTGTTTTTATTTGTATTTATTTTACCAGGTAAGTTGACTGAGAATACATTCTCGTTTACAGCAATGACCTGGGGAATAGTTACACTGGAGAGGAGGGGGGGATGAATGAGCCAATTATAAGCAGTTGTGTTGGTCATTGGCACAGTTTATGAAATCAGAGAAGAACCAGCAAACAATAGATTAAATGAATAGACTGGAGAGGGTCTCTCTGGAAAACATGGAATGTGCCAACATGTAATTATTTACTAAAACCTGCAATCTCTCCTATGTCATCTGGAAAGGCCATATGTTTTTTAATGGTCCTTCCAAAAACCCTCTCAGACAGCCTACTGTATTTGATTATAATTTGTTTTCCCTAGCTGGCGTCTAGATGGGACTACACCATCTGTGGATTATAATGTATTCCCAGTAGGCCTACAATATTATCCAATAGTGATCAACATGGTGTGTTACCACATGGGTCATCTTTGTACCAACTCAAATGAACAATAAGCAAAGGCACATTTAGGTCTTTCAATATAATACACAGATTTAATTCCACTATTGCCTTTCAGTCTGTAATATGATCAAGATTAACACAACCAACAACTGTATTTCCAGGGCTGCTCTTTGACCTAGGATCTGTCCTTATTCTTATTCTCCAAGGTACAAGCTTATTCTCCAAGGTACAAGATTAGATACAAAATGCAATTACTTTTTCATACCCACATGAGAATATGCAAAAACAAAAATTTCTCAAGGGTTGTCCTGTGGTGCATTTCTTGCTTCAATGACAGCCTCTGAGCAGCAGGTAGGCATTTATTGTCATGAACCTTGTCCTGGAGGCAGCTCTACAGAGTGGTCACTAGCTGGCACAGCCACAAAGTCATAACATTAGATTTGAACCCTAACCTTAACCACACGGCTATCTTTACCTTAAATTAGGACCAAAAAGCTCATTTTTGTTTTCATGAATTTTTATAATATAGACAATTTTGACTTTGCAGCTTCCAATCTAGCGGAAATCTCTCAGTTCTGCCTTCAGGGCAAGATTCATAACAATAAAGGTCATGTCTTTGAGTGGGACCAGTGCTGAAACTGCAGTTATAGACCTTTCTTATTCCTATAATGGTCAACTGAAGCTAGAGGTCAGTGTAGTACTGACTAGGGATCTCTCCAACCTGCTTGAGTCTTGCCTTTGACTTTGTTTTGTTTGATGTCATCAAGGTATTCTACATGCACTAGCTATGGGACTGGCTCCTGGGTAAAGTTTCCACTATTTGCAGATCTAGGATCAGCATCCCCTCTCCAAATCCTAACCTTAAACATTAGTGGGAAAAATGCAAAACTGGCCCAAGATCAGCATTTACTTTTAAGTTCACCCTACACTAGACCAGCTGCTGCTCACAAACAGCTGTGTCAGACATCAAAACCCCATTGAAGCCTAATGGTTATTTGCTCATTAGGGCCAGCACAGGAAGATGTTGCCACTTGCAACCACCAGGTTTTCTGCCTGTTCTCCATCTGGTGGACATGTTTTGTTTGTCTTCACTTGAGCGACTGGAACACAACATCTCAACAAATGTTACAGTAGATACAGTAATCTCGGTTAACCCAGAACTAAAATTTTGCGTAATAGGGTCAGATGCTCGATATGTTTACGTAGTCTGCCCATGAGAGATTATACGTACAGTAATGATATCAATAAAGTGGAATACCAAATGCAAAAAAAGCTGGTTTATTTGAAGCCAGTGTAGTAAATAAGTTAACACCATGGCATCATCCAGGCCCTGATCCCATTCATATTCCATCACAGAGGGTTGGCTGGCGGTTGGAAGTTTCCAGGTACAGTACCTACCCTGATGGAGACACACGGTGTAGAGGGCTAGCTTACTCACTCGCTAACGTGGAGCTATTTCCCCCACCTTTACTGGTGGTTTAGAATATAAGGCCTCGGGAACTGTCAGGGGGCGCAACATTTCTGGGTCTGCCCAAGGGCATTTGGCAGACTGACACCCACAGCATATTAGCTCCAACCTCCTTAACTCACAGTCTCCGTTCACTGTCCGTCAGTCCAGCCCTGGATCGAAAACATGTCACTCAATCCCTGCCTGCATTCCCTACCTTGTTCTTATATTTGTATTATGATGTGCATTCATTATTCATGAGGCAGCTAAAGTTTTCATGCTCCTGTGCGTCATACAGGATGTCTCTGGGCATGCAGCATGGTTGCAGCTCATTGCCACTGTTGTGTAAAGCTTCACCTCTGTTATTCCCACTAGATCCGGAGCATTGATAATAAATACTTACAAATAGGTTGCCTTATCAGTGAGTCAGTCAAACATTTACATTAACATCTGTATTAGTGTACATAAGGAAACGATATACATATGGTGCTGACTGATACTGGAGATAGATTGCAGCATTAGTATGGTAGGGATATGGCTTGTGGTTCAGAAAGCAGTCAGTCAGTGAATTTACATTCAATGAAGGCCATTAGGAAGACAGATGTCAACATGTCTCTGGTTTTATTTCTTTAATGAATATGTACCCAGACAGTGTGTGGTGCAGATGTTGACTGTACTGTAAGATTTGGAGAGTAGATGAACGTTAAATCGATGGTTTAACTAAGGCTAATGCTAACCCTGTAAATGAGAGCTTCGGTTCAACAGAGATCGGCCATTTCTGTGTCAAATGTAATTATTTAAAAGCCAGGCCTTGCGCTCAGCTAACCTTTATAAAAATAGACAGACCATCCAATTAGCATCACGAGCCAAGCTTGCTGGCGAATCAGACGGGCGTGTTTACTGGTAAAGCATCAGACACTGTTATAAGACACTGACGATTCGTCTCAAAATCTCACTCCAGTACCTTCAGTGAAAATCAAGTTTATGAGTGTAATGACAAAGAATGCTCTCTGTTGGATTTGCATCTGTCAAGGATCCCTCCGGAACTATCATTACGCACACCTGGTCCCTATTCCCATTGATTAGTAATTGTATAAATGTGCCCTTTGTTTACCATTGTCCTGTCGATTATTGTTCCAAAGTCCGTTGGTCGTGTGAGTACCTGTGCTATGTTGTTTTGGCTTTCATGCCACGTATATTGTGCAGATGATTACGAGTCTCGTCCTGTGTGATAATCTCAGCCTCCCATGGGCTAACAAGATGCTGCGAGGAAGAGTGAAAATGTGCTTGGGCTTTCCATCCCCCCCAGATTGTGGATATTATGGCTTGCCATGGTGTTGGGTTACAGTATGCTAGTGTAGCATAGCATTGACTACATTATCACCTTCACGGTACATCTAAAATTGATGGAGCCGCAAATACAGAACTGCTTGCATTTCCACATCTGAAGGAAGCTAAGCCTTTTCTGAAATGACCCCTTTGCTGTATAAGGAGAATCTGGATTTGAAGACCTTTCTTAGCAAAAACTGCAGCGGCACATGCATCCGGTCAACTTTCAATTACTTAATATTCCAGCGTTAAAAGGCTGTTTCCCTTCAAGCCACCAGCCGCTCCTCTCACAGCTAGTGTCAGCATTAAGGTGATCATCATGGCACATGTGACACAAGCTCAAAAACTATCCCTAAAGGACATTATTAGAGACAGACCAGAGAGGATGTCTCACATCAGTGAAACCAGCTGAGGATTCACTGTCACCCACAATTAATACCACCCTCAATACTTTCCCCTGTAGCCTACATGCAATTCATACTCTCCGTTTTGATTCAGATGTGTTAGTCCCATTTGTATTTGGTCAAACACTGTTGGATTACTGCTGATTAGCATTGCACTTTTAATACATGAGACTTAATGGCCATTTTCTGTCTCATCCTTTCTGGGATGTGTAAGATGATATATACCCAGAATTAAAGCCTGGCAGCAGAATTAACTTTTTATGTATTATGTTCATCTTCTCACTCCTGTTGTTTCTTTTGGCTGCCTGGCCCTTGCGCTATCTCTCTCGCTCTCTCTCGCTCTCTCTCACTCGCTCCTTTTTTAATTGCAGCTTTCTCTATTCCTTTCACTCCCACTTGGCTTCCCTCTGGGAATTTAAAAGGGGCCATTGTGTGCCATAAGATAAGTCAGGAGCTTCTCAAGAGACTTGTACCGTGGGACTATCGGACCCTTTTCCCACTCGGCTCTCTATAGCCTTATCACTCAAAGACTCAAACAGCTCACCAGAATACAAATTCACAGGGACTGACAGGGAGAAAAGGGACAGGGTGGAAAAGAGTAATTCAATGTGCAAATCTGAATGTCATATTATGATTTTTATAGGAATTGATTTATTGGAGTTTACTACAGTGTTATTTGTGAAAATTATACACATTTATATGCATTGTGTATTCACCACTTTATTTATACAGTGCATTCGGAAAGTATTCAGACCCCTTGACGTTTTCCAAATTACAGCCTTATTCTAAAATTGATCAAATATATTTTTGTTCCTCATCAATCTTGCTAGTTGCTAGTACGTTGTGAATAATAAGTTTCATTCCATAATGACAAAGCAAAGTTTTTTGACCTTTTTGCAAATGTATTAAAAACAGAAACACCTTATTTACATAAGTATTCAGACCCCCCCCCCCCCCCCCCTCAAGTGCATCCTGTTTCCATAGATCATTCTTGCTTGGAGTCCACCTGTGGTAAATTAAATTGATTGGACATGATTTGGAAAGGCACACACCTGTCTATATAAGGTCAGTTGACAGTGCATGTCAGAGCAAAAACCAAGCCATGAAGACAAAGGAATTGTCCGTAGAGCACCGATACAAGATTGTGTCGAGGCACAGATCTGTGGAAGGGTACCAAAACATTTCTGCAGCACTGAAGGTCCCCAAGAACACAGTGGCCTCCATCTTTCTTAAATTGAAGAAGTTTGAAACCACCAAGACTCTTCCTATAGCTGGCCACCCGGCCAAACTGAACAATCGAGGAGGAAGGGCCTTGGTCAGGGAGGTGACCAAGAACCCGATGGTCATTCTGACAGAGCTCCAGAGTTCCTCTGTGGAGATGGGAGAACCTTCCAGAAGAACAACCATCTCTGCAGCACTCCACCAATCAGGCCTTTATGGTAGAGTGGCCAGACGGAAGCCATTCCTCAGTAAAAGGCACATGACAGCCCACTTGGTGTTTGCCAAAAGGCAGGTAAAGACTCTCAGACCATGAGAAACAAGATTCTCTGGTCTGATGAAACCAAGATTGAACTCTTTGACCTGAATGCCAAGCGTCACATCTGGAGGAAACCTTGCACCATCCCTATGGTGAATCATGGTGGTGGCAGCATCATGCTGTGGGGATGTTTTTAAGTGGCAGGGACTGGGAGACGAGGGAAAGATGAACGGAGCAAAGTACAGAGAGATCCTTGATGAAAACCTGCTCCAGTGCGCTCAGGACCTCAAACTGGGTGAAGGTTCACCTTCCAACAGGACAATGACCTTAAGCACACAGCCAAGACAATACAGGCGTGGCTTCGGGACAAGTCTCTGAATGTACTTGAGTGGCTCAGCCAGAGCCTGGACTTGAACCTGATCTAACATCTCTGGAGAGACCTGAAAATAGCAGTGCAGCAACACCCATTAAACCTTACAGAGCTTGAGAGGATCTGCAGACAAGAATGGGAGAAACTACCCAAATACAGGTGTTCCAAGCTTGTAGCGTCATACCCAAGAAGACTCAAGGCTGTAATCACTGCCAAAGGTGCTTCAACAAAGTACTGAGTGAAGGGTCTGAATACTTATGCAGATGTGATAGACATTTTGTTTTTGCAAAAACGTCTAAAAAACAGTTTTTGCTTTGTCGTTATGGAGTAGCGTGTCAATATTGTTGATGAAACCCCCCCCCCCCCCCCCAAAATGTAATCAATTTTAGAATAAGGCTGTAACGTAACAAAATGTGGAAAAAGTAAAGGGGTCTGAATACTTTTCCGAATGCACTGTATCTGAAAAAGGCTCAATTGTTTTGGTAAACACACTGTGGCCTTCCATTTCAGCTGTCACGTATACTCCCTCTCCTGCCTCTAGGTCATCAGGCTGCTGATTATCCCGCACACCTGTCACCATCGTCTCGCGCACCAGAGCCTCATGACACTCACCTGGGCTCGATCACCTCCTTGATTTCCTTCCCTGTATCTGTCACTCCCCTTGGTTCTTTCCTCAGGTGTTATTGATGCTGTTTTCATGTCGGTGCATTGTTTGTGTTTCGTGTTCATTGTTTCTTTTATTTATTAAAACACTCAGTCCCTGAACTTTCTTCCCGACTCTCAGCGCACTCGTTACATCAGCTCTGTAAATAACTGGCAGAGGCCAACATGGGGCTTAATCTACTGACAGAGAAATGGCTCTCAGCTGGGAAGTGTCTCCTGATTTCACAGAGCACACATCTGAGGGAAATATTGATGATGGAGGTTCACAGGTATCCTGATTCCTTCCTAACTCTGCCCCCACTCTGAGATCTCCACATGATTCTGCCTAACAGAGAAGCCTAACAGGGGTGATATATTCAGAGACACTCACACTGACACAACCACAGCAACATACCTGCACACTGACACACATAGGCACTTAAAACACTACAGATCAACTCACACACACACCGACATAGATGGATACACAAAAGGAGCACACACACCAAGATTCTACTACACAGGAGAGAGGAAGGGTTTTCTCCAAATGTTTTGTAAATTAACCGTGGATGTGAAAATCTACGTCTTAGTGTATGTCTCAATATGAGTGACAGCATTGCTGGCAGTCATCTATCAAGACTGACCGTATGTGGCTTTGGGTAGGGCGGGAACAGAGGCTTACTGCAAAGCCTGCCTTATCCCCAGCATTACGGTCTCTAAGAAAGGATTTACTCTTTAATTCTTGATTAGATAGAATTTCTCCACAGAGCAAACTCAGTGATACACAGAGTAGCGATAACCTGACCAGAGAGAAGTATGTTGATAAATAGTCACACCATTAGTCTGACCCTTGCAGGCCGGCACTAACACAATGTTATATCTTAATATTAGAAGTCATGGATTATCAATTTGGAATGAATCATGCTCCACAAGAGGAGGTGAGTCAGGAGAGGAATTAGAGGTGTAGATACAGTGTCCCCCCCCACTGAGCCACACTACCTACAACAACAACAAGCATCTGGCTGTTGCTTCTCGTGCCCTAGACGTGCACAGACAGCTGAAGGAGGCTCATTTATTTAGTTCCTTCACTCATCTATTTCCCTCCCCCCTCTGCCTGTGTGGCTGACTGGGCTCACACTGGCTCCTCTCTCTCAGTGAGTGAGGGTGTGTGTGTGAGAGTGCGTTTGTCTCAGGCTAAGGTGGAGTGTACGCTGTGCAAGCTGTGGAGTGGTTCTCTACTCTTCCTTTCCCAGTAGAATATTGGATGAGAACAGTGGAAGTCTCTTCTTTCTTTCTCCTACCTCTGACTATAGACCGTCACCTGTGCTGCATCCATGACTTTACATGCTTGGCTGGTGTATGGGCTTGGATTTACTATGATATCTTATTTTTTCATCACGCAGGGTGAGTATGGGCATACTGAGTTCAGGTGTGTGTGTGTGCGTTCGTGCGTGCGTGCGTAAAATAATGAATGTACAGTGCTAGCTGTGCCACTAGAGAACCTGGTTCGAGTCTAGGCTCTTTTGCAGCCGGCCACGACTGGGAGACCCATGGTGCGGCGCCCAATTGGCCCAGTGTTGTCCGGGTTAGAGGAGGGTTTGGCCGGCAGGGATGTCCTTGTCCCATCACGCACTAGCGACTCCTGTGGCGGGCCGGGCGCAGTGCACGCTGACACGGTCGCCAGGTGTAAGGTGTCCTCCGACCCATTGGTGCGGCCGGCTTCTGGGTTAAGTGGGAATTGTGTCAAGAAGCAGTACGGCTTGGTTGGGTCGTGTTTCGGAGGATGCACGGCTCTCGACCTTCGCCTCTCCCGAGTCCGTACAGGAGTTGCAGCGATGGGACAACACTGTAACTACCAATTGGATATCATGAAATTGGGGAGAAAAGGGGAGAAGAAAAAAATAATTACATTTTTTTAATGAATGGACACCAAATTGTGTGCAATAATATTGCTTTAATGATGCAAACAATTGTCATGAGGGGGAATATCCATAAACCTTCCAATGGAACTATAACAAAGGGGGTCAAACTACATTTCCTTAAAGAGATAATAAGGATTGACATGACTTGTTTTGACTTTAACCTGCTGAATGTCTTTTTCTTGCTAGGGGCAAAAACATGTCAAATAGGTTCCCTGATGTTCAGCCATAGATGTTTTATTTTCGTATTCCTCTCACTGTCATAATGACTTATGTATCAAAGCTCATTTGATCTGTTTATGGATGAAACTGAGGGTCCAGTAAGCTCTTGGTCAGATTACTGGATAAGTATTTATATCAATAGATACACTGCCCACTCAGCTCGATGATGTGGTCAACATGCTAAGATTATTAAGGCAGATTTTTCTACATTCACACGCAATCTGCAGTATTTCAGGAACATTGTGACACACATCAACTAATCTATCATATTCACGTTTATTCACATCAGCATATATTAAGGACATGCCATATCTGATACCCCTGCAGTAACTGTTTTAACAATATACATTAAGTGGTGTGTTTACACACAAAGAGAATGGATCTGAACAGAAAGAGTATAAGGGTATCAAAGTACTAAAAGATGCAAAGGAAGCTCATTTGATGTGATGATTTCTAGTCAATTGACAGCATGGTTTTGTATACTGTGTAGATAAAACGATATACTGGACATATTTGACAGTAAAAATGTATGTGTGCATTAGTGATGTACCATCAAGCATGACAAGTGTTCTTACTCCATCAGCGTTCTGAACTGGATATGGATCCTCTAAAATATGATCAAAATCACCAATGGATATTCCATTCATAGCAATGAATCTGCAGTTAACGCTGGTGCTGTATATTCTGTCTGTCTTAATGAATGTAATAGATGGCCACAGAGGGGAGCCTTTTCAATGTCTAATGAGTACAAGATAAAACAACCTTAGTTCTGCAAGTCAAATTGGCAGCCAACAGCCATTGAGTACACTACTGCTATTCATCCTCATCCGCATCACATATACCCTGTGGATAGACTGCACAGTGTCATTTATATGAGCTCTTTCTCTGCACCAGTGGTGGATTTAGGTATGGGTGACATGGGCTGCCGCCCAGGGAGGCATCTTGCCAGGGGTGGCACAGGGCACCCGCACAAAAAAAATTGGAATGGTGACATTTGCATCGGTTTTCTATCGCTTATTTGCACGATACATCAATGATATCATGTCACCGTGTGGGACTGTGGGTCAATTAACCTTGTCGGAGTGGGCGCCCTGATTCTAGTTTGTGAGCTAGGCAGGCTACTGCCTGAGAAGGTCTCCCACTCAGAAGTACGAGATGGAGAGGCGGGGCGGGTCTAGGTTGACCTCAGGTCTCCCCACTGGAAGCCAGAGGCAGGGGGAGCGGGTGAATCTAATAGCGCACCCCTAACTTTGTAATAATGCAATTAGTAAAATCAGTCACACTACGAAATGCTACCAAATAAACCACAATTCATTCATAATACTGTGAATATATAGTTTCACAGACATATTGCTGCATTTTTTTCTGGTTTGTGCGAAATCAATAAGAATTATATAAACCAGTCTGCACACCACCAAGGTGAATTGGTTTAGTCTAGACTCTTGGTTGACAGTGTTGGGGGATGGGTAATGTAATGATGCTCGAGTACCAAATCAACACAAAATGGATAAGAAAAGGTCTAAGCCATCAGGTGCCCAGTTTAGGAAAACGAGGACAGAAGAAGAAGAGAAACGCGCAAAAGATAAAGGTATGCAGCTATGTCATCTCTTTATGAGTATAATATTATGCATGTCATGAAATAGGCTAGTATAACACTTATGTTTGTTAGCCTATGTTGCTTGCTATGCTATTACACATAATTGAATATTTTCGCCCTTTCTTTTCAACTAGCTTCCATAACATTGGATATAATTTCACACAGTTTCATCATGATAATGTGTGTAGCCTGCAGCAAAACGATTACAACCTAACTAGCACATTATTGATTTGGTTAACTTTCATTGAGGTGACATCATAACGGTTTTCTGTGATTGTATTGGCTAGGTCCTGAGCTCAATAAGGGGAATGTCCAATGCTGTAGGCTAACTTAAAAGACGTCTATATTATGCTGATATTTTCTATCTTTTGTGATATATTGAGTCTTTTGGAGTGTCTTAGAATTAGAATGAACCTAGAATTAGAACCTAGAATTAGAACCTAGAATTAGAACCAAGAATTAACCAAGGAGGTTGTATGGGTCATTTGGTTCCTATTCTGAAAGTTTGATCAATTGTGCATAATGCCATGTATATTTAATTGTGCAACAAATGTATTTAGGGTGTCAGACTCATATACTGTATTTCAATGCAAATTCAGGGGCACTTCTGAAATATTTTGGAGCACCCTCTGGCACTGGCCAGGATGAGGATCCATCTACCTCCTCAGCCACACAGGCCTCTTCAGAAATTACCTCAGAGCCTCAGGATGAGGAACCATCCACCTCCTCAGCCACACAGGTGTCTTCACAAATGTTGTCTGAGCCTGAGGATGAAGACCCATTTGCTTCCACTTCTCCCCAGCAGGATTCTTCAGGTGTGTTTGTGCGCATGGGCAAGTGTGTGTGTGGGTACACACACATGTGTTTATGTGTGCATCCCTGCATAACATAACAAAATACATAATTTTAATTTTGCAGAGTTTTAGGTTTCCATATTATAGGCAACAATGATGATTTTATTATTACTGGGTATGTATGTGGGATGTTCCACCACTATAAATGCTGTGAATAACATGTGTAAACTAATGCTAATGTGTTCTCCATTAGAAATGCCTTTAGCAGCATCCCCATCAGACCCTGCTGCTGAGGATGAACCACCGTCTACAGACCCTGCTGCCGAGGATGAACCACTGTCTACAGACCCTGCTGCTGAGGATGAACCACCGTCTACAGACCCTGCTGCCGAGGATGAACCACTGTCTACAGACCCTGCTGCTGAGGATGAACCACTGTCTACAGACCCTGCTGCTGAGGATGAACCACTGTCTACAGACCCTGCTGCTGAGGATGAACCACTGTCTACATACCCTGCTGCTGAGGATGAACCACTGTCTACAGACCCTGCTGCTGAGGATGAACCACTGTCTACAGACCCTGCTGCCGAGGATGAACCACTGTCTACAGACCCTGCTGCTGAGGATGAACCACTGTCTACAGACCCTGCTGCTGAGGTTGAACCACTGTCAACAGACACTGCTGCTGAGGATGAACCACTGTCTACAGACCCTGCTGCTGAGGATGAACCACTGTCTACAGACCCTGCTGCTGAGGATGAACCACTGTCTACAGACCCTGCTGCTGAGGATGAACCACTGTCTACAGACCCTACTGCTGAGGATGAACCACTGTCTACAGACCCTGCTGCTGAGGATGAACCACTGTCTACAGACCCTGCTGCTGAGGTTGAACCACTGTCAACAGACCCTGCTGCTGAGGTTGAACCACTGTCAACAGACCAAATTGTATGGGGTTTTCGGAGGCAGAGGAGTCCACGGGCCAACATTTGGCATCCCTGATTCTCAAAAGATTATAGGAGCTAACAATTCCTTTTGAGGACTGCAGAGGACAGTCTTATGATAATGGGGCCAACATAAGAGGCAAAAACAAAGGTGTCCAAGCCAGACTCCTGGAAATGAATCCAAGAGCTCTATTTGTGCCATGTGGGGCTCACACATTGAACCTGGTCGTGGCTGATGCTGCTAAAAGTTCTGTCGATGCCACAGGTTACTTTGGCATCTTACACAAACTGTACACCTTGTTCTCAGCCTCCACACAGCGATGGGCCATCCTGAAAAAACATGTGGACATCACTTGAAGATGTGGACTGAGACAAGGTGGGAGAGTAAAGTTAAGAGTGTCAGGCAGCAGTGGTGAGAGAGGCACTGATTGAGGTGAGGGGTCAAACCAAAGACCCTGTGATAAAGATTGAGGCCCAGTCCTTGTCAGAGGAGGTGGGATCATACCTCTTCAGCATCTGTACGGTGGTGTGGTACGACATCTTGAGCCAGATCCAACATGTGAGCAAGCTGATGCAGTCTCCCAGTATGCATGTGGATGTTGCAGTCAGTCTTCTCAGAAAGACAGAGAGAGGTCTCAGCAACTACAGGGCAACAGGCTTGATGACTGCCCAAACATCAGCCAAGGATATTTGCGAGAGTATGAATGTAGAGGCCGTTCGACAACAAAAAAGGCTGTAGTCCACAAAGCGGCTATTTTCATACGAATCATTTGATGTGCCTTTGAGTGATGCCCTAAAGAAGCTGGAGATTACATTTCCGAATGTCATTGTTGATGCTGCAACTTCAGCCCTTCAGGAAAGATTTTCAATATTGGAAAATGTGGGAGAGAAGCTTGGAGTGCTGTCAACCAAAGTCTCTCAAATGAGGAGCTGACAGAACAATGTGAGGCCCTCAGTATGACACTACACTATAAAGAACACTCAGAGTTGGATGGCAGAGAGCTTGCACAGGAACTGAATATCTTGCCTGACTTGCCATCGAAGACCATGACCCTGCTTGAGCTGCTGATATTAATACATGAAAGGGAGCTCTCAGAAATGTATCCACATTTGTGGACTGCCCTCAGAATGTGTCTTACTCTTCAAGCAGAGAGGAGCTTTTCAAAGCTGAAGCTCATCAAATTATACCTGAGGTCCACCACGTCACAGGAACGCCTTAGTGGCCTTGCTGTCATCAGTATTAATCATGCTGGGAAGATTTCTTATGATGATGTAATTGATGACTTTGCACCGAGTGTGTGTGTGTGTGTGGGGGGGGAGGGGGTGTACAAGCTTGAACCGCCACTGCTCTGCACTAGTGTAATATTACCTGTTCCCTGAAGGCTGGCATGTGTTTTCTTTCCCTCCGAGGCATTACATTGATTTCAGTAGATTTCTAAAGTGATTTTTGTAAGAGCATTTGGCGGGGATTAGTTTGCCTCTGAAAGCTGCATGAGAGCTTTTGGTTGGCTATTTAACAGAGAGGCAGGTCAGCATTACCTTACTGACCCAGCTCTGAGCAGCACTAGATGAGGGGATGTTGATAAAGAGAGGGAATTGCTGTCAGGCAAAGCTGATCTCCCAACTTGTGCACAAGATTTTGTAGGTCAGCTACAGGTGTACGAGGGTCCAGTCCAGTCTCATTACCAATCCCCTTAGGCCTAATGGATATACACCACTAAGCTGCACGATACTTACTTGAAAGTAAGTCAGACCATTTAGGAGTTGAGACTGGGTGATGAACTCATGAACTCAATAGGCTATAGTAATTGGTAAGCATGATCCATGGATGGGTCTTTTGTAAGTTTTTAATCCGTTTGTGATTCTCTGTTTAATTGAACTGTTTCTGTTATGGACCTCAATTGCACAACCTGATAATCATTCATGTAGTTTTGCTTACTTTCATAGCTGACTCATATAATCCAGCCTGGTCTCATAGACTAGACGTAACATAGTAAACGTAAATCCCGGGTACTCAAATTAGTATCATGTGTTTGGTATGGTTACATAAAACAGATGATAACTTAAGGCAAAAACAAAAGTAGGATGGGTGGTCAAAAAATGTGAATGTCTAGCAACCGAAGTTTGCGAGTTTGAATCTCATCACCGGACAACTTTAGCATTTTTTGCAACTTTTCAGCTACTTTGAAACTACTTAGCATGTTACCTAACCCTTCCCGTGAGCCTAATCCTAACGTTAACCCTTTCAGCTTACCCTGCCCTTAACCGTAACTTTAACCCTTTAACCTACCTCCTAAACTTAACCCTAACCCCTAACCTAGCTAACATTAGCCAGCTAGCTAAGGTTAGCCACCTAGCCAACTCGCTAGAATTTGTAACATATCATATGTTTTGCAAATTCATAACATATTGTACGTTTAGCAAATTTGTAACATATAATACGAATTGTAATTCGTAACATATCATATGAAATGAGTGTTGGACATCCATAAAATAATACATACCATACAAAACGTAACATATAGAGTGTCATGAATTTACGTACAGAATAATACAAAATGCTCTGAGATCAGGTTGCATAATCAGAAACACCATATCAAAACAGTTCAGATGTGAACTGGGTGTAGTTTCTGATGGTCATGAGCATAGACATTATATGTAATTCTATGGTCATAGGTGTCTATTTTTACTACTCTGGGACCAGATGGAGACAGGGGTTTACCATGAGATCACAACCTTACAGAATAGACAGGCTCGAGATACAGCATACAGCGTTGTATATCCAAAACAGAAACTTATTAGGAAATTGAAAAAAATTACCTAAAGTCATGAATTGTTCAGAGCATATTAAGGGGAGTTACTGCTTTCAATAGATGTAAAATTATATGAAAATTGGCAAAAATGTATTTGCTAGGTTTTCATCAGACAACGACAGTAAGGGTGAGTCATGGTTGTACAATCTTGTGATGTGTCACTGTCAACTTGAGAAAGAGACATACTCCACTATGGCTGACAGACAAGACCATCCCAGCAAGAGATCAGAGAAATTTAGACATTGACTTTTGAGGAGCTCTTTCTTCCTTCAGAACTGATGACATAACAAAGCGTGAGGTTATTCTACAGGGTAAATGTCTAAATATATGCTAAATCCAAGTTACCACAAGACAGAGTTGATGGCACTCCATAGCCTCATTTGCCCCAGCAGTAAGCTATGGCTTCAGAGAAAGTCAAACGCTAGATGTAGGTGCTTTTATAGTCAAAGCAAATTAATTGTTTTGCAAGTAGGGAATATTGGAAAGCTTGAGAAAACATAATGCATAAAATAATACATGATAGCTTTTTTAAAGATGTCAGTCATGTTGCTCAGAGCTCCCCTGTAGTCCATGTTGCTGCAGTGCTATGGCTGTAACACCCCATAGGGTGCACACTAATAAGATGACATTTCTAGTGCTGCACACTAATAAGATGACATGTCTAGTGCTGCACACTAATAAGTTGACATGTCTAGTGCTGCACACTAATAAGTTGACATATCTAGTGCTGCACACTAATAAGTTGACATATCTAGTGCTGCACACTAATAAGATGACATATCCAGTGCTGCACACTAATAAGATGACATATCTAGTGCTGCACACTAATAAGATGACATATCCAGTGCTGCACACTAATAAGATGACATATCCAGTGCTGCACACTAATAAGATGACATGTCTAGTGCTGCACACTAATAAGTTGACATATCTAGTGCTGCACACTAATAAGTTGACATATCTAGTGCTGCACACTAATAAGATGACATATCCAGTGCTGCACACTAATAAGATGACATATCTAGTGCTGCACACTAATAAGATGACATATCCAGTGCTGCACACTAATAACATGATATATCCAGTGCTGCACACTAATAAGATGACATATCCAGTGCTGCACACTAATAAGATGACATGTCTAGTGCTGCACACTAATAAGTTGACATGTCTAGTGCTGCACACTAATAAGTTGACATATCTAGTGCTGCACACTAATAAGTTGACATGTCTAGTGCTGCACACAAATAAGTTGACATATCTAGTGCTGCACACTAATAAGTTGACATGTCTAGTGCTGCACACTAATAAGTTGACATATCTAGTGCTGCACACTAATAGGTTGACATATCTAGTGCTGCACACTAATAAGATGACATGTCTAGTGCTGCACACTAATAAGATGACATGTCTAGTGCTGCACACTAATAAGTTGACATATCTAGTGCTGCACACTAATAAGATGACATATCCAGTGCTGCACACTAATAAGATGACATGTCTAGTGCTGCACACTAATAAGATGACATGTCTAGTGCTGCACACTAATAAGATGACATGTCTAGTGCTGCACACTAATAAGACGACATATCTAGTGCTGCACACTAATAAGTTGACATATCTAGTGCTGCGCACTAATAGGTTGACATATCTAGTGCTGCACACTAATAAGATGACATATCCCCTCCCTCCTCGCTAGTCCATGGACTGCAGTGCTATGGTAACATCACATACTCGAGGGTGCACATTAACAAGTCGGCATGTCTACCGGTCCACACTAACAAGGTGATATACTGTGTCTCTCCTCTCTCTTCCTTAGTCCATGGACTGCAGTGCTATGGCTGTAACATCGTCCAGGGCCAGAGGTACATGGACATTGGCTGCTCCAACCCAGAGGTCATCACCTGCACCCACTCACACAAGGGCTTCAAACATCGCTTCTGCATCAAGACAGAGAGCAGTGAGTCTGTTTCTAATGTTCCTGAACTGATGACTGTCTCAACCAATGCCTGTCTTCATCTTCATCTTAGCTGGATGCTATAGATTTTCTCATTCACGGTCTTCCTTGTCTGTTAATGAATATGTCGATGTAAGAGTGTTTATTGACCCACATTGTCCAGTATATAGAGAATAAACAGGAGGAAATCCCCTAACCTCTCCTCTGCACTCTTTAGCCACACAATTGTATGTCAAAAGGGCAAGATCTTATCTTGATGTGAAGATTCCATGGCATCTTACTACATAACTAACAACAAGGGCTTTATTCCACCAAATTTGTAATTAACAGTCAATCATTCCTTTAGCTTACGTAAAACCAAAATACTGCCATAAAACTTAATGATTACCACATAAGGAGTTCTGCTGACATCCATGCATGTAAAATCCAGCTGTTCTGCTGTTGACAGCTGAAGGAGCCACTCATGTAAAGGGCTGATGTGGCACTGCTTTCCATTTGCTCAGGGAAATAATGGGGTCAGAGAAGACAAGAATGACAGGGCTGTGCTGAAATGGGAAGCAGGATCCCTTTAAACAGCGTCTTGGGGATAATCTATACCTATTCTTCATATTAATCCCATGGGTTCAGCTCCATACGGCTGTAGAGGCGGCTGCTGTTTCAGAACTGGCTTAGAGTCCCACTCCCCTCGCTTTGTCCCCAGCTGGGGACTGACACGGCTGTTCCCCACCATGTATCCACCGTCCAGCTGTCCCTTTCTTTTTTTCTTTTTTTGTTTGAATTTTACCCCTTTTTCTCCCCATTTTCGTGGTATCCAATTGTTTTTAGTAGCTACTATCTTGTCTCATCGCTACAACTCCCATACGGGCTCGGGAGAGACGAAGGTTGAAAGTCATGCGTCCTCCGATACACAACCAAGCCGCACTGCTTCTTAACACAGCGTGCATCCAACCCGGAAGCCAGCCGCACCAATGTGTCGGAGGAAACACCGTGCACCTGGCAACCTTGGTTACCGCACACTGCGCCCGGCCCGCCACAGGAGTCGCTAGTGCGTGATTAGACAAGGATATCCCTACCGGCCAAACCCTCCCTAACCCGGACGACGGGTTAGTTTTCCGCTTGGATTTAAAGGAGGGCGTTTTTTCTCAAGGGTTGTCTATGTGCCAAGTGTTATGGAGTGTTTGATGGCTTAGCTGGATGTCCTTAGTAGTTGTACAGCAACATCTTGCCGTCAAGCGCCAGGTTTGAACTTTTTTGTTCTGACTTACAGACATGCACATTTTTCAATCTATTGTACTAAACTACCATTACATTCAACAGTTTATCACAAGGAAAAGGGAGCGATCCGATGATGTAATTATGTTCTATGACAGCATCCCTCTCTGCACTCCTTTGGCTCTCAAGGACTTCAAAACACACATGAATACAACACACCATTCATTGTGTCTTCTGCCTCTTTCCTGCTGATCTCACCATCTACTTGTCACTCTTCTTTGACACTGACTTGTCTCTGTCTGCCTGTCATTTCAGCAGCCCTGGGAATTGTCCTGACCAGTGGATGTGCCACATCAAGACACTGCCAGCAACAAGAGCTGCCTGGAGTGCGCATCCACTGCTGCACCTCAGACCTGTGTAACAGCACCCCCAACTGTCAAGCGAACACATTGCATTACATCTACACACTGGCAAGCCTGCTGCTGCTGAGGTTGTGGTTGTGATATGAGGTCACACAGCTTGTACTTGGACAGATGGAACTCTGGATAAACCATCTATGAATGACACTTTACATGGCTAGTTCTCAGTGTCTCTTCTCAGCTCCATGTGTTAAGGGTCTGAGACTGAGAGGAGGGTTGTACAATACTGTACATCAGAGCAGGTTTTGTGAAGATGAATTTTCACTGTTTTTTTTTTTATCCCAATGTGAAAAACAAAGGCAAATAACTAAGCCAAGGTTCTCATAATTGATTATAATGATGATTTTATACAGTTATTAAATCAGTTGAGGAAGTGTCCCAGAGAGTAATGTTCATTTAATAAAACCATCAGTATGGCTAGCAAAGAAAAGGAAAAGCTTGTTTGCTTTTTTATTGTTTTCATTGATTCAAGCTGAGATGCACGTTGCATGTGGCTTTTATTTCAGGTTGTAAGATGGTAAGAAATAATGTCCAGTGAAAGTGAAATGTTGTGGAATACTGTATTAAAGTAATTAAAGTAATAAGATCATGTTCTCTATCCTACAACATACACCTGCATATATTGTTCATTAGTAACCAAATCACATTTTATTTGTCACGAGCCGAATACAACCTTACAGTGAAATGCTTACTTAAAGGCCCTTGACCAACAACGCAGTTAAGAAAATACCTAAAAAAAGTAAGTAAATGTAACAAATAATTAAAGGGCAGTAGTAAAATAACAATAGCGAGGCTTTATACAGGGGGTACCGGTACAGAGTCAATGTGGAGGCTATATACAGAGGGTACTGGTACAGAGTCAATGTGGAGGCTATATACAGAGGGTACTGGTACAGAGTCAATGTGGAGGCTATATACAGAGGGTACCGGTACAGAGTCAATGTGGAGGCTATATACAGAGGGTACTGGTACAGAGTCAATATGGAGGCTATATACAGGGGGTACCGGTACAGAGTCAATATGGAGGCTATATACAGGGGGTACTGGTACAGAGTCAATGTGGAGGCTATATACAGGGGGTACTGGTACAGAGTCAATGTGGAGGCTATATACAGGGGGTACTGGTACAGAGTCAATGTGGAGGCTATATACAGAGGGTACCGGTACAGAGTCAATGTGGAAGTTATATACAGGGGGTACTGGTACAGAGTGAATGTGGAGGCTATATACAGGGGGTACTGGTACAGAGTCAATGTGGAGGCTATATACAGAGGGTACTGGCACAGAGTCAATGTGGAGGTTATATACAGAGGGTACCGGTACAGAGTCAATGTGGAGGTTATATACAGAGGGTACCGGTACAGAGTCAATGTGGAGGCTATATACAGGGGGTACCGGTATAGAGTCAATGTGGAGGCTATATACAGGGGGTACTGGTACAGAGTCAATGTGGAGACTATATACAGGGGGTACTGGTACAGAGTCAATGTGGAGGCTATATACAGGGGGTACTGGTACAGGGTCAATGTGGAGGCTATATACAGGGGGTACTGGTACAGAGTCAATGGGGAGGCTATATACAGAGGGTACCGGTACAGAGTCAATGTGGAGGCTATATACAGGGGGTACTGGTACAGAGTCAATGTGGAGGCTATATACAGAGGGTACTGGCACAGAGTCAATGTGGAGGCTATATACAGAGGGTACTTGTACAGAGTCAATGTGGAGGCTATATACAGGGGGTACTGGTACAGAGTCAATGTGGAGGCTATATACAGGGGGTACTGGTACAGAGTCAATGTGGAGGCTATATACAGGGGGTACTGGTACAGAGTCAATGTGGAGGCTATATACAGAGGGTACTGGCACAGAGTCAATGTGGAGGCTATATACAGAGGGTACTGGTACAGAGTCAATGTGGAGGCTATATACATGGGGTACTGGTACAGAGTCAATGTGGAGGCTATATACAGAGGGTACTGGTACAGAGTCAATGTGGAGGCTATATACAGAGGGTACTGGTACAGAGTCAATGTGGAGGCTATATACATGGGGTACTGGTACAGAGTCAATGTGCTGGGGCACCGGTGTCGAGGTAATTGAGGTAGTATGTACATGTAGGTAGAGTTATTAAAGTGATTACGCATAGATAATAACAGAAAGTAGCAGCAGTGTAGAAGGCGGGGGGGGGGGGGGGGGGGGGGGCAATGCAAATAGTCTGGGTAGCCATTTGATTAGATGTTCAGGAGTCTTATGGATTGGGGGAAGAAGCTGTTTAGAAGCATCTTGGACCTAGACTTGGCATTCCTGTACCGCTTGCCGTGCGGTAGCAGAGAGAACAGTCTATGACTAGGGTAGCTGGAGTCTTTGACAACTTTAGGGCCTTCCTCTGACACCGCCTGGTATGGAGATCCTGCAATTCAGAAAGCTTGGCCCCGGTGATGTACTGGGCCATGCACACTACCCTCTGTAGTGCCTTGCGGTCGAAGGCCGAGCATTAGCCATACCAGGCGGAGATGCAACCCGTCAGGATGCTCTCGATGGTGCAGCTGTTAAACATTTTGGGGATCTGAGGACCCATGCCAAATCTTTTTAGTCACCTGAGGGGGAATAGGTTTTGTCGTGCACTCTTCACGACTGGTGTGCTTGGACCATGTTAATTTGTTGGTGATGTGGATGACAAGTTCACAAGCTATATCATCGTATTGTTTTTATGTCTGGATGTGAATCAGCAAAGAAATTTGATCTAGGGGGCCTACAAAATATGAACCTAGTTATCCTATGGAGTGAGTTGCAGTGGGCCCAGATCCCATTCCAATATATGTATTTTTTTAAGTGTGGGTCTATAAATATGGAAGGCTGTTCCCGCCACTCCCCACAAAAAAATCTGACTACAAGTTATGAGATACTAAATCAGAATTATGAGACAGTAAGTAATTATTATGAGCTAGTAGGTCATAATTATGCAATAGTAAGTCATAATAATAATAATAACAAGATACTAAGTCATTATTGTGAGATAGATAGTAAGTCATGATTGTGATAGTATGCTCTACAGATGGTAAATATGGACTATCCAAATAAAGAAATAAAGTGTGACCAAAGTGTTCTCCCTGCCACTTTACAGCTGAGGAAAGGGGCAGGAGAAATGTAATCACTCATTTATATAGACGCAAGGACTCTCTTTTTGGGCCTTATTTATAATTATACAGATAACACAGACAGAACAGGTAGAGGGCAAAACACACGGATCGCCTACCAAATCAAACCCACCCCAACTCAAAAAATTACATTGTTTTAAAACAATGGAGTAAAACATGCATACATTTGAGTTCTGATGGGGTAAGACCTTTGCTCATAAGGCATTTAAAAGTTACATTCTTCAAGAATCAATGGCTACATATTAATACTTTTAAGGTAAAAAAAAATGTATGTACCAATTCAAAATTGCCCCTTTAATAATGGATTTAATTAATTAATTAAAGAAATCTGATGTCAACCAGATGCCATTAAACAGGTACCCACTCACATAAAAAAAACTCTCCAATCCATTATTATGGAAATATATCACCACAAACACTCTCTCTTTCTCTATCTCCTCTCTCCTCTCTCTCTCTCTCTCTCTCTCTCTCTCTCTCTCATACACAATGTGTGATTCATATGACCAGTCCGTCCACCTGGTCGTGCTGCTGCTCCAGTTTCAACTGTTCTGCCTGCAGCTACGGAACTCTGACCTGTTCACCGGACATGCTACCTTATTCCACAGTGCTGTTTTCTACTCTTAACTATTTCTCTCTCTCTCCCTTTCTCTACCGCTCCTGCTGTCTCGACCTCTGAATGCTTGGCTATGAAAAGCCAACTGACATTTACTCCTGAGGTTGCACCTGTTGCACCCTCTAAAACCACTGTGAATATTATTTGACCCTACTGGTCATCTATGAACATTTCAACATCTTGAAGAACAATCTGGCCTTAATGGCCATGTACTCTTATAACCTCTACCTGGCAAAACCAGAAAAGGACTGACCACCCCTCAGAGCCTGGTTCCTCTCTAGGTTTCTTCCTAGGTTCCTGCCTTTCTACAGAGTTGTTCCTAGCCACTGTGCTTCTACATATGCATTGCTTGCTGTTTGGGGCTTTAGGCTGGGTTTCTGTATAAGCACTTTGTGACATCTGCTGATGTAAAAAGGGCTCTATAAATACATTTGATTTGATATGGCCAATATACCATCATTGGCTATATCCAGGCTCTCTGCATTGAGCTACGCATAAGAAATAGCCATCATATATTATTAGCCCTATACCGCACCCCCTCGGAGCTTACGCCTCGATCCCACCGACAGTGCTTACAGTTTGGTACACCAGGCGGTACATTCATTTCCAATGGAATGCTGTGTTTGCCTTGCAGCATTGGTTGCAGAGGCAGTTGCAATGCGTTCTGTGTGGTGCATACGTTGGATTTATTGAAGGTATGCGTCAAACTTTACCCATTGACGGCTTCACATGGTAGCAGAAGGTGAATGTTGAACTTTGTTGCACATATTCAGATGATGCTATGTACTATTTTGCGCAAAAACACTGTTAGTGTGATTGAGGCGTTATTGCTTAATAAGTATAAACCGGATGCAACCCGGATATAGACGGTCTATGAATTGGCGTATGAGAACGTGAGTAGATTACCTTGAAAACAACGGGCGGACATCTTGGACGCAGTATCCAGTTCTTATTATACCGCAGTGCCTTTGTCCAAGAAGCCCATATACAACAGAGGAAACCCTGTGCAGTGCAAGCAGCCATCTTGGATAGACAGCCAAGGCAGATACTTCAGGCAGGATAACCTACAGATAGATCCCTTCTGAGCAGCTCAAGACATAAAACCGACAATTCCCGGTGAGAACAAAAACACGATATAGACGTGCTGGTATCCACATATAACACATTTATAAAACTGTAAACATGTTGTCTTACATAGTAAACTAACTAGCTAACGTACTACGCTAATTTGCTAACATGGCAGCTAACTGTCAAGCCTAGCTAACCAGTAGTTAACGTTTCCAGTTAACGAGTTTCATAAATTGGCAACGTTTACTAGAAGGGTGACTACTAGCTATCTAACGAGATGTATTTTGCTTTGTATATATTTGTTTTTACCATTCTTCAGTTCCCGTGGTTTTGGCTAGCCATTGTGGTTTTCGGTCTATCTGTATTTCGGGAACAGGCTGTTGAATTTCGGTAACTATCTAGTATAAGTAGCTAGCTAGCTGACCGGAAGAGTAAGTTGGCTAATGTTCAGTACCTATCACAATTGTTGGCGCAACATTTCACTTAAGATAACTCTAACATAAACAAGCTATCACAGCTCATCATGGTAACGTTACTGTCTTTTTGACCGACATAGTTATCTAGCTACCTATTTGTAGAGCCAATAAATGATGACACGCATTATGATTAGCTTGTTTCTAGCTGGCTAGTTAGCTAGCAGGTCAGTGACGATAGCTAACGACGTACGAGACTAGGCCCAATGTTATGGTCATAGCTAGAAATGTAGCTACTCCAATTAACTACCCACCTCTCTCCAAGCTCCGTTGCCTGAATGAGCTAGATATACATTTCTCTTAGCGTCCAATCATCTACAATAAATAGATGTTAGTTAGCCAGCTGTCTCAACAGACACCAACTGACGTTGTCACGGTTTGTGTTAACAACATCAGTTAGCCCGACAGCTAGGTAGCCACCCATGGCCAGCTGATGGATGGTGCTGAATCCTTAGCCAAATTAGTTTGTCAATCCTTTCCATTCATGTAGCTAGCTATAATCAGACGTGTAGCTACTTGAAATGTCAAAGATCAGTCACAAGCCAACTGTATTGTTCTGCGATATTGTGTCATTCATCAAAGTACATCATTATTAACTTACTGAACAAAAATATGAAGGCAACAATTTAAAAGATTGTACTGAGTTACAGTTCATAGAAGGAAATAAATTCAATAGGCCCTACTCTATGGGTTTCACATGACTGGACAGGGGCGCAGCCATGGGTGGGCCTCACACACACAAAAGGGCTTTATTACAGACAGAAATACTCTTCAGCACCCCCCTGGGCTGGTGTGTTTACATGTGGTCTGTGGTTGTGAGACCGGTTGGATGTAATTTAATTTATTTTTTATTGAACCTTTTATTTATTTAACTAGGCAAGTCAGTTAAGAACAAATACTTTTTTACAATGATGGCCAAACCCGGAAGAAGCTTGGCCAATTGTGCGCCGCCCTATGGGGATCCCACTCACGGCCGAACGTGATACTGCCTGGATTCAAACCAGGGACTGTAGTGAAGCCTCTTACACTGAGATGCAATGCCTTAGACCGCTGCGCCACTCGGGAGTACTGCCAAATTCTCTCAAACAATGTTGGAGGCGGCGTATGGTAGTGAAGTTTACATTCAATTCTCTGACAACACCTCTGTTGGACATTCCTGCATTCAGCATGCCAATTGCACGCTCCCTCAAAACTTGACATCTGTGTCATTGTGTTGTGTGACACAACTGCACATTTTAGTGACCTTTTATAGTCCCCAGCACAAGGTGCACATGTGTAATGGTCATGCTGTTTAATCAGCTATTTGATATGCCACACCTGTCAGATAGGTGGATTATCTTGGCAAAGGAGAAATGCTCACTAACAAGGATCTAAAAAGATTGGTGCACTTTTTTTTGTGTGTGCGTATGGAACATTTCTGGATTATTTTATTTCAACTCATGAAAATGGGACCAACACTTTACATGTTGCATTTATATATTTGTTCAGTAGCTCAGCAAGCTATCCAGTAATCACACAGATGACTAGGGACCTCACGATACAATATTATCACGATACTTAGGTACCGATATTATATGTATTCCGATTCTATATTGTGATTTTATTGAGATTCGATGTTCCAAACATATTGCTCACCATAAGTCTTCTGCAGAGGGACAAGGGAGAGCCATGATAAACAAATTGGCTTCCTTTTTAGAAAGATGGAGAACAAGCTATGAAGGAAAAAATACTGGGAGTTTTGGTGCAGGTACAGCCATCTAACGCAAACATAATATTGTCAAAACAATAATATCCCCCCCCCCCCCCACACACACACACACCATGCATCCTTATCTAGGCCTCGTCTCAGCCAGCTCATAATCACATAAATATTTATTTGTTATGATACAAATTAGGCTTTGATTAGGTTGGAATATGAATGTATTCATGTAGAAGTGTCACCATATGAAAGATACCCATCTGTGTGACATGAGCAGAGGAATTTGGTAATTTCTTGGCCTTGAATTTTATTTATATTAAATCCCTTATTACAATTGCACATCACACAGTAAATTAAATGAAAAGAAATGCACTGTATGTGTGTTGATTAAAACC
Source organism: Oncorhynchus mykiss (assembly GCF_057628025.1). NCBI lineage: Eukaryota > Metazoa > Chordata > Actinopteri > Salmoniformes > Salmonidae > Oncorhynchus > Oncorhynchus mykiss. The sequence goes on from NC_143026.1 coordinate 30,252,226, forward strand.
ACGTTCTGCAAGTGTTTTGTTCATTCCATCTCTGCCTTTGGTTCTGATCACAACCCAAAGGCATGTGCAATTTACCACAGGATTTGGATGTTGTGTGACAGCATAACAATATGGCAATGAGTCAGAGAAGAGGGCAAACAGCCCATGTGTGTGACACCGATTTTTATATTTGTTCAACAACAGGAAATGGATGTGATTTAAAAAGAAAGAGGTGACAGCTCTGTTTTATGAATCGGTGTGAGTGGATGGATAAGCATTGAGACTGCAGTTTGGTCACATGCTGCTCTCAATCGCCCTCTCCTTGGATGGATACTCCACCTGGGCTTCACTCAGGAAAAGGGGAGTTTTCCCCCATCATTTACCCAAAGAAGGAATGGGCCTAGCGTTAGTGTCCAGAATATACGTGTTTGTGTGTGTACGGCTCTTGTAGTCGTATAGTTGCCGCCTTATGGAGAAACTCTCACATATGAGCCTGGTGGCACCACATAAGAGGGTCATGTGAGGGGTGGCAGTCAGGTTAGCAGCAAGGCAAGCAAGTAGTCAGGACCTCACACACCACTGACACAGTTGTTAACAGCAGGGGAAAATAGTTTTACCACCAGTTTAAATTGGTTCCTTAGAAAAGCAGTCAGGTATGGTAGACCACTTCACAGTCAGTGTATCAAATCCCTCACCAGAGCTTATCCCACACCCTAAGTACATGATTTCCCTACCTCATCAATTGCCGTTGTCCTTGTTTACCCCACAGCTTCTCTTCTGAACTCTCTGCACTATTGTTTTTCAAGCAGCTAGAGCTGCAAAGGGGAGTGTTTTGCTGCAGGGGTGTGTGGCCCCCAAGGGTCTCTGACCAACCACGTACTGAGAGGAAAAGGGTTAGATGACACCTTAACCTGGAATTACCCCACTCAGCCAATTAGCACGCATCCACTCACTTCTGTTCTGGATGGCACTGCTCTCTTCCCTGTGTAGTTTACTCAATCTGCCTCTGCATATCACAATGAGAGCATCCCTTTTCTTCATCCTGCTCCCCGGTCTCCTTTTCACTTTCTACTTCTGTCTTTCACCTTCTCCCATCTTCTCTCAATTCACCCTAGCTCAAAACAGAAGCATTTGTCATAGTGCTAAATTGTTTAGAAGGAAAACTTGGTCGTTGAACAGCACGCCATAGCACAGCTCTTTTTCTGGTTGGCACCAGGCTCTGTTGCATAGCGATTTGAATCTACAAACCTGCTTTAACTGCAATGCCGTTATAACTAGTGTGTACTTAACCACAGGCTAAAGAGGAATTTCCCGGATAGAGGGAAACAAAATGGGACACTGGGATTACCATGATAATAGATGACTTAGTCACTGGTATTCACAGGTTGTACTTTATAGGCTACTATCCAGGGTGGTTGAATTTGAATTCGACTTGCATTACAGATGTCAGCTCTCAAACTCCAGTGTTAGACCCCCCCCCCCCCCCCCCCAAAAAAAAAATATATTGGTCGACCGAGACGTGTATTTTCCATATATAGACACACCCTATGTTTGAATCAAATCAACTATATAAGCACTGTGATAAAACATTTAATACACAGATTACTGAAGAGGGTGTCAGAGATCAATATAGCCTAACCAGAAAAAAAGTTATACCATTCTTGGCGATTGGGAAACAAGCAAACCCATTAAACTAAAGCCGTTATAATGGTTTCTATGTTATGGTCTTCGATGGTAAAAATCTCAAACACATTGTATAGTGTTTTCCAATGGGGTTGGGTGTAATGGTAAATGTCACTAATCACACTACATGTTTTCTAAGAATTTGATTGAAAAATATAACGACTGCCATACAATTGTATTTTATTAGGGTTGTCACAACATTTTAGTCACTAGCTGATTTCTCCATCAAAGTTTGGGCTTGTAAGAAAGGTCTTCATATGAGAATTGCACCATACAGATAGCCCTCCCAGAGAGCTGCCATTTTTGACTATTCAAGGTCGAGTTGGGTTGAAGGACAAGCTGAATTGCTTTCATGGAGGACTGGCTCGACCACACAATGCATTTTCACCATGAACAAAAGCTTTTTTCCCAAAGTTGCAAAGAAAATGTTATCCATTTAACCCCCTAGAGTCCACGTCCGTACCCCCGTCGAAATCTAATTATCATAATATAAAAAATCCCCATCAAAATCTGTTAGTTTTAAGTTAGAGACATAAAAACATTTTTTTGCATGGGCTGCGTCTCAATCCGCCGATGTCGCCCTTCCACGCCTGAGGTGAAAGGTGGCAGAGCTAGAGCAGTCAGACCATGAGACATCCTGAAAATCGGTCTTCTCACAAAAATGTCTGTAGCGCCCGACCGGTTTGGCCATAGTAACTTTTATAACCCCTCTATAGAAAGGTGAGTCTCCTTCTTGTGCTTTTTGAGGTGGACTGACTCCTCTGTAAACTATTGTCACACCCCTTTTACTCTGACTATCTGTGAGTCCTCAGAGCAGTTTGTTGCTTGAGGTTTATGAGGCAGAGTGGGAGCCCCCATGGCTAGGAAACACTCCATTGAACATGGTGCATAATGATAATGAACAACCCCAACATAAACACCTATTTGGTGCTATGCAGTTCTAGCTTTCATTGAGTGAGATTAGGCTACATCTCCAGAGAAGTTCTCGATCTTTGTCATGATGGAAAAATAAGGGGGTAAGCGTTTTTTTTATTTTATTTATTTAACTTCACAAATTTGACATTCATTTCGTAATTGGTTATTATTCATCTAACTAACCATTTTACTGATTTGACTGCTGACCTAGAGATTGTAATTAGGGGTGTGAATGTTTAAACTTTTTAAGCAAAATCGGGGACATTAACCTCTTAGAGCTCTAGGGGCGCTATTTCATTTTTGGATAAAAAACGTTCCCGTTTTAAGCGCGATATTTTGTCACGAAAAGATGCTCGACTATGCATATTCTTGACAGTTTTGGAAAGAAAACACTCTGAAGTTTCAGAATCTGCAAAGATTTTGTCTGTAAGTGCCCCAGAACTCATTCTACAGGCGAAACCAAGATGATGCATCACCCAGGAATTAGCAGAATTTCTGAAGCTCTGTTTTCCATTCTCTCCTTATATGGCTGTGATTGCGCAAGGAATGAGCCTACACTTTCTGTCGTTCGCCCAAGGTCTTAGCAGCATTGTGACGTATTTGTAGGCATATCATTGGAAGATTGGCCATAAGAGACTACATTTTCCAGAGGTCCGCCCGGTGTCCTTTGTCTAAATTTGTGCGTAATCTTCAGGTGCGGTCATTTTCTCCTGGGATTCAGGAGAGAAAGCATGTTTCCAAGAACGATGTATCAATGAAGAGATATGTGAAAAACACCTTGAGGCTTGATTCTAAAAAACGTTTGCCATGTTTTCAGTCGATATTATGGAGTTAATTTGGAAAAAAGTTTGCGTTTTGAGGACTGAATTTATGGATTTTTTTTGGTAGCCAAATGTGATGTATAAAACGGAGCTATTTCTAATACACAAGGAATCTTTTTGGAAAAACTGAGCATCTGCTATCTAACTGAGAGTATCCTCATTGAAAACATCAGAAGTTCTTCAAAGGTAAATGATTTTATTTGAAGGCTTTTATGTTTTTGTTAATGTTGCGTGCTGGATGCTAACGCTAATGCTAACGCTAAATGCTAACGCGAAATGCTAACTCTAGCTAGCTACTTTTACACAAATGATTGTTTTCCTATGGTTGAGAAGCATATTTTGAAAATCTGAGATGACAGTGTTGTTTACAAAAGGCTAAGCTTGAGAGATGGCATATTTATTTCATTTCATTTGCGATTTTCATAAATAGTTAACGTTGTGTTATGCTAATGAGCTTGCTGATAGATTTACACAATCCTGGATACAGGGGTTTTTTCATAGCTAAACGTGACGCAGAAAACGGAGCGATTTGTCCTAAACAAATAATCTTTCAGGAAAAACTGAACATTTGCTATCTGAGAGTCTCCTCATTGAAAACATCTGAAGTTCTTCAAAGGTAAATGATTTTTTTGAATGCTTTTCTGTTTTTTTGTGTAAATGTTGCCAGCTGAATGCTAATGCTAAATGCTACGTTAGCCATCAATACTGTTACACAAATGCTTGTTTTGCAATGGTTGAGAAGCATATTTTGAAAATCTGAGATGACAGTGTTGTTAACAAAAGGCTAAGCTTGAGAGATGGCATATTTATTTCATTTCATTTGCGATTTTCATGAATAGTTAACGTTGCGTTATGGTAATGAGCTTGAGTCTGTATTCACGAACCCGGATCCGGGATGGGGAGATCAGAAAGGTTAAGAAATAAGAAATATCACTAATGGAAAAATGTTTTTCCCCTTTTAAAATGTTAAATCACATTGCAGCTTGCTCGCCTGCTCTCTCATCGCTAAACACACTCGCATCGTTAGTCTTCGGTCTGTTGTGTGTAGAATACATTAGCCTATTCTTTGATGATAGGCCCTGCTTTACTGAAGTTGTAAGACATTGCCTGGTGGCTGACCTGCATATACTGTGCCTCTCCCCGCTCGCTCTCTGTCCCTTGCTAGCTCTCTATGAAAGATGCAAGTGTTTGTTCTCGGAAGTACGGTCTCAAGGTAGACTTTGATCTGAAGCCATTCTTGTGGTTGTTGTGATTTTGCTCTTCATTGTATATGTTTGTAGGTCTATGTAACCAAATTGTATCTATGATCATATGCTATCCATTCATGTTTATATCTGAGAATTAACCAATGATGTCAGGGCACACCCGGCCATGATTCCAGACACCTGTGCGTCATTTGACACTATAAACTAGTGACCCGCAGTGTTTGTCATTATACCCTGATGAAGATGGCTTCTCTGTCCAAACGTTGGTAATTAAATTATTGTATCATAGCTCCTAGAGTGGACGGCTCTCCGTTCTCAGAAGTACGGTGGCTAATAAGTCTCCTTTGTTCCAAAATACTGAATCTTTAGGAGTCGATTCCTAGCAGAAGATTTTTTGTTTCTACTGAATGTCTTGGTATGTCACAGTATTTAACTAACTTTAAGGTCATTTTTTAGGAGAGGGCTGTCTGCGTGCAGGCAGAAAGTCTATGCACAGACAGTTTGAGATTATTTGATTGACAATTCTGGTTGCCTAGTGATGGATGTTTGTCGAGCTTCAGAAGCGGTATTCCTTTACAGACAAACAAAAAATAATGGCTGTTTTTTAAACCCGTTTTTGGAACCAAAATTGAGGATCAGAACCGGGAACAAAAGTGATCTATACTGTTCTGTAACAGAACCGTCATTTTAAAAGCATGGGAACCGGTTAATAAAACTTATTTTAAAACATTTTTATTTTAGGCCACCAAAAAACACAGCAAAGCCCCTATGCAATGCCTTCACTCTGTCACTCAAACTTATTCCAGTGTCTGCCTGCTAGCTGAAAATCTTTGCCAGTGGGTGTAGGCTTCAACCTCCTCTGAAACTTAGGCTACTGGAGTCTACTGGCGTTACAAGCGTGATTCAGAAATTAGGAATAGAGATGTTTTATTAGAGAACAATGGACTAACTTGTTCAATGCTAATTAAGGAAACTATAGTTATCATGTTTCAAATTGGATTTATTAACTACAAAAAGGTAAGACGTGTTTATTTTAATTCTGGTTACGCTCTGCACACATAAGCTTGTTAGAAAGCTAGCTATGGTTGGAAGTACAAAGAAATTTAAGTTCCTCCATAGAAGCCGCTCCTTCGTAGGTATAATTCTGTGGGTCTAATTCAGATTTTTATTTATCCGTTATTTTACAAGGTAAATTGACTGAACGCGTTCTCATTTGCAGCAACGACCTGGGGAATAGTTACAGGGGAGAGGAGGGGGATTAATGAGCCAATTGTAAACTGGGGATGATCAGGTAGCCATGATGGTTTGAGGGCCAGATTGGGAATTTAGCCAGGACACCGGGGTTAATGCCCCTACACTTACGATAAGTGCCATGGGATCTTTAATGACCTCAAGAGAATCAGGACACCTGTTTAACGTCCCATCCGAAAGACGGCACCCTACACAGGGCAGTGTCCCCCAATCACTGCCCTGGGGCATTGGGATATTCTTTTAGACCAGAGGAAAGAGTGCCTCCTACTGGCCCTCCAACACCACTTCCATAATGCATGTCATAACAAGATGCCCAGCACTTCAAGCAAAGCCTCCTCCTCGGCTCCTCCACCCTCTCGCTCTCTCCCCGATTGCAGAATTTCAAGGAACAAAATAAATAGTTGAAACTAAGAATGAAACTAATAGAAAACAATTTCGCTTCCAACTCCTGGTTTAAATGTTAAGCAAAATTGTCTGTTTGTCATATCCCTAATTGTAATGGAAAACTACAGATTGTAGGTTTATCATGGGATGGTAATAACGATGAGTCTGGCTCTGCTGCATCTCATCTTGTTACAGTCCATAGTTCTGTTGTAAATAGGATTAAGGCTTCTTGGAATAACTCCTCGGACAGGCCCTCTCCGTGTGTGCGTGCGTGCATGTGTGATCTATGATGAGCCTCAGCCTGATTTTGCAGCCTCCCTGAGAGTACTTGTTTGACCTCGCTTCCTCATCTAGGCTTAGGCCATTGTCTAGTCCTTTTACACAACCTGCCCACAAAGTACGTCCCGACTCCAAATTATATTTCCGTTCTCCTGAAGTGTACACTTGTTCACTACTTCCATTAAATCTAAAATAATTAGATTGGTGAAGGCATGGGCTAGAGGGACTTTCCACCATATTTTTTTATTCCAGTCATTTCCTTTCAAATCAATGAAGGGCAGTGAGCAAGTGCACACTTTGGGAGGAACAAGAGATGGCCTAATTGGGACGAAGCCGGTGTCAGTTGTCTGAAGCTTGACGACTTCATGCTGATTTGATGGACAGACATTGGTTTGGTTAGGCCATGTAGATTCATTTCATATAGATATTGGAGTTAAAGATACTGACTGTATGTTGACTTTGTGGTCAGATACATTGCTATCTGATGGTTTCATCTCCAGCTGTGTTGAATCTAGTCTCAAACCAGACCCTAGGCACAACAGTGACTACGGGCTGGTTTCAATGATGGACTCTTTTGGCACAGAGCAACTACATTACTGCCGATGTCACTACCTTATCCGTTTGAATAAAATACCAAATCATCTAGCAAAAGGGAGATCAGAGGTTACTTTTAATGAGTGCATTTCACAAGTGGCTAGTTTGCCTCAACTACTACCTTTACTAAAACCTCTAAAGGTTTAGCTTGTAAACTTTTGGTTTCGGGTTGTAGCGTTCTTGCATGTCTGCCTTGTGATTTGTTGGGAGAGTTGTCTGTCTGAAGAGCACCCACCCCTGAAAAATATTTTTCCTTTATCGAAGTTGCCAGAGGAGTCCATCATTGAAACCAGACCCTAGTTACTGTTGCCTAGGGTGGGGTTTTTGAGACGAGGTTGAATCCTACCCATATGTTTGAGAGATCAGTGCTGCTGGGCCTGCCTTCTAACTGAGAAATCACATGATGGGAATCTTGAGAAATCAGGAATGATTCATACTACCTAGAATTCTGTTTATTTGTCAGACAGCAAACCAGCTGCTCTGTCTGTATAGTACATTCTGAGACATGGTGACAATACTGACCATATTGATAAATCCATAGGACTAATGTTGCAGTGGTGAGCAGCTAGACACAATGTTGCAGTAGAGAAAGTATTCACACCCCTTGACTTTTTCCACAATTTGTTGTTACATCTTGAATTTAAAATGATTACATTTAGATGTTTTTGTCACTGGCCTACACACAGTACCCCATAATGTCAGAGGAGTTGTTTCTCAATTTTATTTTTTATTAGTTAAAAATGAAAAGCTGAAATATCTTGAGTCAATAAGTATTCAACCCCTTTGTTATTGGCAAGCCTAAATAAGGTCAGGAGTAAACATTTGCTTAAGTCACATAAGTAGCATGAACTCACTCTGTGTGTAATAATAGTGTTGAACGTTATTTTAAAAGTCTGGCTCATCTCTGTACCCCACACATACAATTATCTGTAAGGTCCTTCAGTTGAGCAGTGAATTTCCAACACAGATTCAACCACAAAGACCAGAGGTTTACCAATGCCTCGCAAAGGACACCTATTGGTAGATGGGTAAAATAAAAAGGATGTATCGATTCACCCAGTCACTACAAAGATACAGGCGTCCTTCCTAACTCAGTTACTGGAGAGGAAGGAAAGCGCTCAGAGATTTCACCATGAGGTCGATGGTGACTTTAAAACAGTCTCCCCGTCAACCCATTAAACTCTGAGTATGGATCAACAACATTGTAGTTACTCCACATTACTAACCTAATTAACAAAGTGAAAGCCTTTACAGAATACAAAGATATTCCAAAACATGCATCCTGTTTGCATTAAAGTGATACTGCAAAAAAGGTGGCAAAGCAATGCACTTTTTGTCCTGAATATGAAGTGTTATGTTTGGGGCAAATCCAACACAGTTTTTCAGGATAAAAAAGTAATGGAATGGAGCTAAGCACAGGCAAAATCCTAGAGGAAAACCTGGTTGAGTCTGCTTTCCACCAGACACTAGAATATTAATTCACCTTTCAGCAGCACAATAACCTAAAACACAAGACCAAATCAACACTGGAGTTGCTTACCAAGAAGACAGTGAATGTTCCTGAGTGGCCGAGTTACAGTTTTGAATTAAATCTACTTGAAAATCTATGCCAAGATCTGAAAATGGTTGTCTAGCAATGATCAACAACCAATTTGACAAAGCTGGATGAATTTCAAAAGGAATAATGGGCAAATGTTCCACAATCCAGGTGTGGAAAGCACTTAGACTTACCCAGAAATACTCACAGCTGTAATCGCTGCCAAAGGGGCTTATACAAAGTATTGACCCCTTGGGGTGTGAATACTTAGGTAAATGAGATTTCTGTATTTTAATTTTCAATACATTTGTAAACATGTTTTCACTGTCATTATTGAGTTTCTGTGTGTAGATGGGTGAGAAATCAATTGAAATCATGCTGTAACTCAATGTGGAAAAAGTCAAGGGTTATGAATACTTTTTGAAGGCACTAATTGTGTGGTCAGCCCAAGCACTGTACAATTAAATGGGATTGTGAGTGATGTCGATAGACAAAATGTATTGATAATGTGTGGTTTCTGCATGATACCAGATATAATTGATTCACAGACCCACAAACACCACCCTGATTCACCCAGCAGGCCGGTAATGACTTCATTGTCTCTGAATCCTATAAGCGTTCTCTCTCTCTCTCTCTTTCAGAGCCACGATGGCCACCGCACCGTACAACTACTCCTACATTTTCAAATACATCATCATCGGTAAGTGTGCTGAGGGAGTGGAGTGGAGGCCTGTATTTGTATACTACTGTGCTGTATGTGGGTCACCCAGTGGCTGCAGTTAGTACACAACTCAGTGAGATGCTACTGCTGCTCTCCCTACACAAGCCCTGGAAGAGTTCCCATCAGGAGACTAGAGACGAAAACCCCAGGCCCTACCCATGACCTCTATCACAGCAGCTTATTTGTATGTAGTATGAGGTTACCACCTAAAGTGACTTGAAACATTTTCATCAATAATTGTTTTCCCAGGTAGCTAGCCTAAGCCAAGATAAATTGTTTGTTATAATGAACCAACAATGTACTAGAGCAGGCTAATAAATAAATTACATGAATACATTAATTATTGCTCTCCTTCTGTCTGGTCTATATTACTAACAGAAAAAAAGTGAGTAATGAGCATAAATAGCTTACATTTGTGGAGGTGGTCCACTTTTCCAAATAGTGTTTTCCCATCTGTTTGGGACCTTTTTAAAACAGGGCAGTTAAATCACTATCTCAACATCTCTCCAACTAGTTGTAGGTAGTTTACCGTGGTGCATTGAGGCCTTAAAAGCCCCACCTTAATGTCAACACATTTCCCTTCCTTGTCTGATTGTGGACCTGTTTGAGAACAGCCAAAAGGCTCTGTCATGTTCTTATTTTGTTTGCTGTCTGTTATGCAGACGTCAACGTGGTCATACAACACAAACACACACTTTACACACCACTTTAGCCCCATAGCTAGAGCAGACATTAGTGTATAGGCCTAAACAAACAAAAGGTGCTCTCCTCTCCCCCACTCGACTGGAGGTAACCATACCAGCCTTCCACTCAGTCAAAGCCCTGCAGGCCTATTCATACTGCCTCTTAGATAGAATCTGTTAATAATGTCTGAAGAGGAGAGGGAAGATGCTCTTTCTCTGCTACAACTAGGGCCCAGAGTCTTTCCTGGTCAGACTAAGTGGTCAGGGAAAACTCCTCCCTAGATATGACATAGGAAATAAGTTAAATCTGCAAGAAAATTAGTCTCCATCTTGTATGTTATGTTGAGATTGAACATGGATCCTAACACCTCCTCTCTCTCCATAGGGGACATGGGGGTAGGGAAGTCGTGTTTGCTTCATCAGTTCACAGAGAAGAAATGTAAGTACATCCCAGCTCCCCACTGACTCCAGACAGACCCAACCCTCTGACTCCATCTACTCTAAATCCCCTCTGATGCCATCAGACTCACACTGACTAGACCGGGCACGAGTCTGCGTCTGTCATCGCGCGCATGTTGATTTTGTCCATCCACCACAGACACGATCAGGACACGCAGGTTGAAATAGCAACGCGAACTCTGAACCAACTATATAAATTAGAGGACAGGTCGAAACACAAACATTCATGGCCATTTAGCTAGCTAGCTTGTTGTTGCTAGCTAATTTGTCCTTCGACATTAACATTGGGTTGTTATTTGACCTGAAATGCACTAGTTTTTTTCCTTTCTGGATCTTTGTAGAATTTTGAGTAACACAAAATTGTGTGTTCTCTACTCCGATAATTAATTCGGATGAATTCATTTGTTTCTAGCTAATCTCTCCTTCTGTGGACTTTATATGGTGGTTGGCAACCAACTTTTAAAGTCCATTACCACTACCAACTGAACTGGAGTGTGGACCTCAGTTCATCTTTCAATCACCCACGTGGGTATATGCTCCTAAAAACCAATGAGGAGATGAGAGAGGCAGGACTTGCAGAGCGTCAAGTGTCAAATATAGAACCAAGTTCTATTTAAGCGCCTGGCTATGATTTTTAAAAATGTTTATGGCAGTATTAGCAGCAGTATGTGCAGATGCTCTGCTCTTCATTGGTCTATCTCGCATCTCATCCTGCATGGCCCCGTCTCGTCATACAAGTGGCCCATAGACGTGGCTCTAAATAAACAGGCTGCTGCTTTGTCAGTGCTGAATGTCAGGTTTGAAGGCTTCCTCCCTGCCACTGGGTAACATTGAAACGCAGGTGGTAAAAACCAACTGGCAGGCTGATCTGCCAGTCTGAAATTGATACCACCTGCCTTCTCTGTTGCCTCACAATGGAGGTGAAGTGTCTGTATATGATCGAGAGCACCTGATTTTTCTGTGTGGTTGGATGTGCCTGTCGTACTGTATGTGTATATGGGTTCTATTAATACTTTCAGTTAGTGCTAGCTGTGTCACAGAAAGGCTGTTCTGTATGGTAGTTTATAGCGAGAGGGAGATTGAGCAGGGGAATGAGGGAGTGTAGTTACAGTAAAGCTGGGTGTACGCTACATGCTTTTGGCCCTGATTAAGCTGTCCCAGACAAGTTTTTGAGATCGGAGACAAAATCCCCATGTTGTTGCCTACTCAGGCCACGCGGCCGTCACCGGTGGGCGTTTAATGTGAGTGGGTTAGAGACACAATCTGAGGTCTACCGATCCTGTATTTGAGTAGTCCCAGACATGCCGATATATTCACATGCTTGATTTTATCAGCACAATCGGCAATGCTTTTTAAAATGTATTGTCACACATTGTGCAGTGAAATGTGTTGTTTTACAGGGTCAGCCATAGTAGCACGGTGCCCATGGAGCTAATTAGAGTTAAGTGCCTTGCTCAAAGGAACATCAACATACTCTTCACGTTGTTGCCAGGGTATTCGAACCAGCGACCTTTCACTTACCACTAGGCTACCTGCAACCCTACCTTGTAGTGTGAGATGTGCAATGAACATTTGAGCGTGGTGACCAGCAAAAGCCAATGAGAGTTTGCCAGACGTTGTATCACATCACCCAGAATGTGACTACTAGTATGCATTTGTACTTGCCTTTAACCAAAGCCAGTGTCAAATCATTACACCTCTGTTCACAAGCAAATATTATATATTTTATACCTCTGTTCACAGGCTAAATATTTCAACTAGAACTAACCAATTACGTTTTGCTGATACTGATTTAATCGGGCTGTTTAAAAAAATATATATATATTTGTAATAGTGACAATTACAACAATACTGAATGAACAATGAACACTTTATTTGACCTTTAAGCAAAATCAATTTAGTCTCAAGTAAATAATGAAACATGTGCGACCTGGCCAAGATAAAGCAAAGCAGTTCAACACAAACAACAACAGTTACACATGGAATAAACAAACACACAGTCAATAATACAATAGAAAAGTCTATATACAGTGTGATGTATATTGCCTTCTAACATGCATTTCTTTTAACTAAATATGCAGGTTTAAAAAAATCTATACTTCTGTGTATTGATTTTAAGGAAGGCATTGATGTTTATGGTTGGGTACATTTGTGCAACGATTGTACTTTTTTTGCGAATGTTCTTTTGTTAAATCATCACCCATTTGGCAAAGTTGAAGTAGTGATTCGATGATAAATTAACAGGCACTGCATTGATTATATGC